>NC_135280.1:14527500-14838571 GCF_051311805.1 Agelaius phoeniceus
TGGTTCACAGGGACTAACAAGTTGCCAAATGCCCACACCAGCTTTGAAAAGATATTTTATCCCTCAAGCAAATAAATCAGCAAAATATTTGAGACTTCTCAACAGCATGGCTTTCCCTGTGTCCAAAAGGTGGTGGTGGAATGAGAAAGCATTAATTAACAATGGGTTTATTGGCTGCACTGATGAGGCCACAGCTCAAATGTGTGACCAGCTGTGGGTCCCTGACAACAGAAAGGACATTGAGGGGCTGGAGTGGGTCCAGGGCACTGGGCAAGGGTCTGCAGCACAAGGGAAGGGTCTGGAGAATTCCTGAGGGAGCTGGGGGGGCTCAGCCTGGAGAGAAGGAGGCTCAGGGGGGCCCTTGTGGCTCTGCACAGCTCCTGCCAGGAGGGGACAGCCAGGAGGGGGTGAGGCTCTGCTCCCAGAGAACAGGGACAGGACAAAAGGGAATGGCCTCAAGCTGTGCCAGGGGAGGCTCAGGTTGGACATCAGGAGGAATTTCCTCATGGAATGGGTTGTTAAACACTGGAAGGGGCTGCCCAGGGAGTGGTAGAGTCCCCATTCCTGAGGAAAGCCTGGATGTGGCACTCAGGGCTCTGGGCTGGTGACAAGGTGGGGATGGGTCCCAGGTGGGACTCGATGGTCTCAGAGGCCTTTTCCAACCCCATGGATGCTGTGATTCTGTAATTCCAGGTGTAGCACTCCCAGCAGCACTAAGATCCCAGGGGAGAGGGTTCACTCAAACATGTTTTCAATGAAGAACAGAAGACAGAGTGGGTAATGACTGTGAGAAGGATGGAAATCAAACAAGAAGCTGCTGGAAGCTGAAGGAAAGGCCAGCTGAGAGCACTGCAGTCCAGTAAACCCCAAAGAAAAGTCTGGAACAAAACAGGATACAGATGCAGATTATCCACAAGGAGAATCACAGTGAACTGACACAACTGAGCAAGTCAAGAGAAGGCAGAATTCTGCCAAACAAGAGTGGAGTCTATGAGGGGGAAGATCTCAGCACATCTGATCTCCTCAGTGCTGCTCTTGGCTGCTTCTATTGATACTTTGAGGAGACTGAAGAGCCTTGTGCTGAGACACCTTTATACATCAGCAGACAACAGCAGTAAACATCCATTGTATGCAGCAAAAGGAAGATCAGAAATTCTGAAAACATTCTTCATGAACAAAACCCAGCAGCTGAAAATGAGTCAGGGGGGCAGAGATTGTCAAGAGCCATCACTGCACTGGTTTAACTGGTTTAACTGGTTTCACTTTAGCAGCTGTGCTTGGTCAGGAGCAGCCACAGTCACTGGACTGTCCCTCACCTGCCAGTGACTCAATCAACTCCTGATGTGCTGCTTTGGAAAAGGGGATGAAAAGATTTTCTGTTGCTCTGCAGGCTCTAAGTCCTGCTGAGCATTTCCAAGGTGTCCTTCCTACCTCAAACATCTCCTGCTCTGTCCGTCTATGGTCATCCAGGAGCTGCTCCATGTAGGTCAGATTTCTGAACTTCTCCAGGTAAGTGCTGTACTGCTTCTGCAGTTGCTCCTCAATCTTCTCATACTCATCCATGAAAGCAGGGCTGGGAGAGCAAGCACAGGGAACTCACTGAAATCTGCCCAGAAAAGCTGGGGCTGCCCCATCCCTGGAAGAGCTCTAGGCCAGGTTTAATGGGGCTTGCAGCAACCTGGGACAGTGGGAGATGTCCCATGGCAGGGATTTGGGATGAGAAGAGCTTTAGGGTCTCCTCCAACCCCAGTCATTCAGTGATTCTAGGGGTCTATAAATATTGCTCTGTATATACAGAATTCTGAAATGCAACTTTGGCTTTGCAGCTGCCCTTCCATATCCACTAAACCAAAAAAACTCCTTTTTTAAGGTTTCACACTGCTTCAGAGAATAAAAGCTCAAGAAAAGCCCCTCACTAAACAATCCTGGGAACTACATAAAGTAAGGAGAAGGGTTTTGTGTAAAAGTCCCTTTTCCTTTCACACAGCACAAAGGCAGCATTTTGGCCCCCTCAGAAGGCACTGTTAGATTATTTATCCTGCTTTTCCATAACTGCACAAAGTGTGTAGACTTTGCTGGGGACCTTCTTGCTACAAAAGTGTCCTGGGTCATTACAGGTTTAATTAGACAGTATGATGAAGTGATGGTGTCATTACACCTGAGAGCTAAGTGATGCACCCCAAAAACCACTGCTGCTGCTCAGAGCTTCACACCCACCCAATCCACATCCTGCAGAGTGGTGCTGATAAAACAGGGATGTGAATCCAGGTCATTCCTTCCACCACTCCCTTGCCTAAGAGCTCTTTTTCTTTCTTTCTTTTTTTTTTTTCTTTTTTAATATTAGGTCAGATTGGAGATTGTATAAACCTGCAAGTTAAGGGCCAGAAATCAACCCAAACTATGAATCTGAACACTCCAGTATCCAATGGGGCTTACAAGGAGGGAGAGGGACTCATCATCAGGAACTGCAGTGATAGGACAAGGAGCAATGAGTTCCAAGTGAAGGAGGAGAGGTTTAGATGGGATCTTGGGAATTAGGAATTGTTCCCTGGGAGGGTGGGCAGGCCTGGCCCAGGGTGCCCAGAGCAGCTAGGGCTGCCCCTGGATCCCTGGCAGTGCCCAAGGCCAGGCTGGGCAGGGCTGGGAGCAGCCTGGGACAGTGGGAGGTGTCCCTGCCATGGCAGGGGTGGCACTGGATGGGCTTTAAGGTCCTTTCCCACCCAAACCAGTCTGGGATTCTGGGATTCTATGAATCTTCTGGCAGACTGTACCAGTGCCCACAGGATCTGATCCTAACAAGGGCTGCAGAAGGAATTTTCCAAACTGGTGGTGAACACCAGAAGCTGTGGGAACAAGGGGCTGTTTGCACCAGTTCCACCCTTTCTGCTCCCTGGACTCCTTCCTGCAGTAGATACCTGCAGCTCATGATCTTACCGAACACTCTGCAGAGTCTGCAGCCTCTTCTGGCTCCTTTCCAACTCCAATTTTCGTTTTTCAATCTTGGCTTCCAAATTGGCTTCATCCAAAGCCACATTATTCAACATGTCTTTGGTCTTTTGGACTTCTTCCTGAAAGAGAAGGATGGTGAACCATGGCTGGCACTGGGATAACTGCATTTTTCTTTCAGATGCTGAACATTGTTCTGGATAATCTCATCTGTGTTTACTCAAGTAGGCAGTGGAAATTCAAAAGTTCTTTGTGGCCAGGATAATGAACTAACTGGACATTTGCAAATGTAAAATACCTGATTTTTTTTTTTTTTTGGCCAACATTCTTAAAGAAGGAAAAACCCCACAGCTGTAGCTTTAATTTTCCTTCTCACTGAAGAAGCAGTAGAAGGCAGGAAGAAGCCTCTCTTTTGGCATCATTAAAGTCTTTTTGGATTTTATCTTAATGGAATCATTCAGGTCCTTTCCAACCTTAATGACTCCATGATTCTCTCTGAATAAACAGATGAGAAATGCATTTGTTTCTTGGTACTATTTTAGGGAATTTTAAGCTTCCATAGTTGTTTTTTTTTTCTCTTCAAGATACAAGTCAGTTTTATGAAGAACTTCCTGTATCTGAATATCTTCATCCTTTCCTAAGTTTTCTTTTATCCATTTCTTTTTCAAAATCTGGGAAGCATCTTGAACATTTCAACATGTGCTACAAGAACCAGGAGGGGAAGTGGGAATATTCCCATTGATTCAAATGAGCTGAGTACATTCAAATGAGCTGAGTGTGCTCAGGCTCAAGAAAAAGAAACCATGAGCATCTTTTGAGGGAGAGGGAGGATTCCACTGCTGGAATTCCATGCAGTGAGTGTTGGTGCTGCTCAGCTCCAACAGGTCCTTCCATAAACTGGGACAGGATTAATGAGCTGAATGTGTGCCAGTGCTGTTTGCCAGGAATCCAGTCCCTCTCTCATGGAGGAGTAAGAAATGTACATTAACAACATTTAGTAATTCACACAGGTTGTGAGCACGAGCAAAACATAAGGGAAGATTGCCTGGAATCTCTCTTGGTTATCCATTGGTTGTTTAAACCTGGAACTCCATTCTTGTAGTCAAACACTTGGACTGGATACAGTTTGCAGTGAAATAATCGATAGGGAGTTAATTAACTGGGAGTTAATGAACTCCCTCCTCACACAGTGCAGCTGGAGGCTCAGAAATTCAGGAAGGCAGGCACTGGAGCAAGGACAGTGCTGGCAGTGCAGGACAGACACAGAGCCCCTCACAGCAAGCAGCTCAGGGGTGCCCTGGCAGGATCTCAGGGGCACAGTGCCAGCCCTCACTCACCCTGGCCAGCCCAGCTGCTCCCAGAGCCCAGGGACCTCTGAGGTTCCTGCTGGCAGCCCTGACTCTGCAGAGCTCACAGGGCTCACACCAGGGATAGAGTGTAGATTTCTGTGCTGATTTGGGCAATTTTTATCCCTCCTGTAGGGGGATAAAAACCCCTGCTTTGGGGTGAAGCCCCTAACAGAGGCAGGGAATATGACTACAATGTGTTTTCCCCCATGGGAGGGGCTAAGAGCAGCTCTTAGATGCATCAACTGCAGCTGCAGGTGATGCTTTTGGCACTCTTTACCCCAGGCTGTTGATAAAAAGAGCTAATTTCTTCTTGCAGCAGAAAAATTATAATTTTGCAATCAAATAAATGATATTTTGCTTACCAGAACGCTGTTAATGGCAATTTTCATCACCTTCTCAGCCTCATTTATCTCCAAAGGTCTGCCAAGAGATTCTGTCCTTGCTTCCTATGAAATAAAATGAACCAATATATTTAAACACTAGACAAAGGACTAATTTATGCAGAACTAAGGGTGATCAAGCAACAATGATAGGATCATCTGCATAATAAATGGGGTAGGATTTAGTGTTTATTCACCAAGGCTGAGATGATTTAGAGACCAGGAGATGATGAAAAAGTGAGTTGAGACGAGCAGGAGGGAGCAATCAAGGCATCTTTTCCAAATGAGGTGAGTGCTGTGTCTGACTGCAGCTATTCTTGAAGGCAGATTTTTGGCAACTGCTCTGATTTTACATGTGGAGCACAGAAGATTCCATCACCTGTACAACACAACCCATGAAAACCCCAGTGCAGGTGGAGGAGCACAGTGTCCCAAAAGTGTGGAGCTACAAGGACTGCAAAGGCACCAAACTGTGCCAGGCAGGTGGACACTGAGCACTGACCCTGCCAGAGCTGCAGGAGCCTTTGGACAATGCTCCCAGGACAGGCTGGGACTGTGGGGTGTCCTGTACTGAATAATCTCTGTGGGTCCTTCCCACCCAGGATATTCCATGATTCCATGTGCCTCCCATGTGCAGATGTATGGACATCTCTGTTTCTGATAACTGAGTGACTCAGACTCCTCAAAAACCCCCAGTGATCCTTGTTTAGGTCCTAAAGGATTTTAAAAATCCCTCTCAGCAGATTTGGGGACACATAAGCTTGGCTGTGCACTTGTGTAATTGATGCCTTAAACACCGACCTGGTCATTATATAAAAACTTCTGATTACTTGCTTGGCACTGGAAGGGAAGAGAGGGAATTTTGCAGATGTCCCTAAACAATCTTGCATTGGCAAAACATTTGGTAACAGGTGGATAAAGATGGAGAAAGCATCTCTCTAGAAAATATCTGATTAAGAACCTAAAAATGCTTTGTACACTTTGGCCCAAGCTGTACCCAGCCCACCACAGGAGGAATTCTGGAAGCAGATTCAATAACTTTGCTAAGATGCCATGCCAGACTCTCCAGATTGCACAGTTCAGCTCCAGCAGAGCCTGATCCCTTCCCACCAACTCCAGGGAATTGCAGGGTGAACCCAACCTGGGAGCTCATCCAGCAAAACAATAAAAGCAGCTTTTTGTGCTGAGCTTATTCCTCTGCTGGATCAGGTGTCTGAGTAATCCCAGCACATGCTGCACAAAGGCTCAGCTTCCTGGCATGAGAAAAGAAGGAGAACAAACATTCTGCTGGGGAGAGTGACAGCAGTTACTTCTGTTGGTGGCAGTGACTGCTCACACTGCCTGAAGTGCTGGTGAAGTGCAGAGAAAAACAAACTCCAAAGCAGACAGTTTATTTGGGCAGCAATAAGATACAAAACTTCTGTGCAATACAAATTCCCAAATAATTCCATACATAAATGTTTCTGGAGGAGGGTGGGGAATAATAGTGTAGCTCAGTTGTCTGGGAACATTTACCATTTCAGAAGCTCAGCAAAATCCCTGTTTATTTGTGAGGCCCTTGCCAGACCCAGCAAAATCCCTGTTTATTTGTGAGGCTCTTGCCAGGACCAGCAAAATCCCATTTATTTGTGAGGCCTTTGCCAGGCCCAGTAAAATCCCTGTTTATTTGTGAGGCCCTTGCCAGGCCCAGTAAAATCCCTGTTTATTTGTGAGGCCTTTGCCAGGCCCAGTAAAATCCCTGTTTATTTGTGAGGCCCTTGCCAGGCCCAGTAAAATCCCTGTTTATTTGTGAGGCCCTTGCCAGGCCCAGTAAAATCCCATTTATTTGTGAGGCCCTTGCCAGGCCCAGCCTGGTGCACACACTGCCCTGCCAACTGGGCTCAGAGGGTCTGTGCCACAGAGCCAACACATTTCAAACAAAACAGCAGAGGAATGGGAATTATTGTCCTTTCCACTTGCAAAGAGGTCAAAGGAACAGCAAGGACTGCAATGTGTAATTATAAACAATTCCCTGAGCAGCTCCTGGTGAAACACCCCAAATATTCACAGGGCACTGCAGTGGGGCAGGGCAGGGAGCTGATGGGTTTGGAGAAACTTCTGAGGATCTGCCCTTTGAACTGGAATAACTGATGCAACTTTAATGCCTTTCCTTCTCCTGTCTTCCCTCTAAGAGCCCTGAAGTTCCATGTACACACCACAGCCTTGCACAGAAATCCACCTCATTTTCTACAAGGTTCAGTCCTACAGCCACACCTGCCTGCAAAAATCTGTCAGGGAAATGCAGAGCAGGGGAAACACTGGAATTTGTATTTTCAGACCAGGGTTAGCCTGGAAAAGGAGAAGTTCAGGGCAATTAAGCCCTCACACCCCAAGAGATGGAGAGGAGAATCCTCTGTGCACACAGCTCATCCCTAAAACTCTGCCTTGGAATGGGCAGAGTAACTTCAGTGTTACAACAGAGCCTCTAACCTAACTTGGACTCTCTGGAGAAACAAGTCTAAGTGGAAAAGATATTAAATATTATGGAAAAATAGTAATATTTAGTGGAAATAGAATGGAAACATAAATATATGTTGAGTCTATCAAACCACTGATTTTTTTTTGTGGATGTCCGTCACAGCTTCCCTGGGTAACAGTCACTGGGCCATTTCCTGTAACCCTGTGAACAGTCAGAGAGGAAAGTTTTATCTTTAATATTTCTTTTCAAGAAAGACCCTTTGCAAATGCACCCACTACTTCCCTTACTGGGAATCCCTGGGATCACATCTGGCCAATCCAGGGGTGATTTGGCACTGTGGTATCAGAATAGGGTGGCTCATGAGGGACATTCATCCCTCTGAAGCCAAGAGCTTCATTCCCAGTTAACAATGAAGAGCCACTATTGCAAAACCCATTCTGCAAATATGCCCAGGGAGGCATTTTCAACTGGTAATGGATTTCTATTTTTATGGACCAGAAGCTGATAAAGCAGCTCCCAGTGTGCCTGATGTATGGAAAAATGGATGCACTTTTCCTCTAAACTGCAGGAAGGGACCAAGAGAAGGAATTAGGCATGACCAGCAAGCAAGTCATTGATGATAAATGTGGTGTTTTGATGTGCTCAAAGTCTAGCAGAGCTTTCTAAACACCTTTTTTGTGGTAAGGAACAGAAATTAAAGCTTTTCTCCTAGCACACTGGTCTTGCTGTGGCTGCCCCATCCCTGAAGTGCCAAGGCCAGGCTGGATGGGGCTTGGAGCCCCCTGGGACAGTGGAAGGTGGCCCTGCCCATGGCAGGGGTGGAACAGGGTGATCTTCAAGGTCCTTTCCAACCCCAACCATTCCATGGTTCTTTTTCTGAGTTTTTGACCATAGGTGAAATCTTTCTTTGTTTCCCAGGAGTTCTAAGCCTGATGCACACAGAAGTTTGTGACTCCTCACTGCCACTTCAGCCTCAATCCAGCCAACCCCACATCCCCTGATCCCTGCAAACAGGGCCCTGGCAATTCCAGCTGTCCCTGCAGGCCACAAAGCTCTCCTGTAGGGCTTTGTTACTCAGGGAATTCACTCACCCATGCTGGGATCACATCTGGCCAATCCAGGGGTGACTTGGCACTGTGGTAGCAGAATAGGGTGGCTCATGAGGGACATTCATCCCTCTGAAGGAATCTGACCCTTCCCAACAGCCCATCTGCCCCCTCAAGGCATTAAAGTCATGGCAAATGAGAATTTTGCTGCTTCCAGACGATGCTGCTTGGTGTCCAGCTCATCTCAGCAGTCTCCAAAGGGTGTCCACAAAGACATTTCCCTACTCAGCAATGCAGAGCCTCAATCAGTGCCCCAAACCCTCAGCTATCCCAGCAGGTAAAACCTATGCCACAAGGAGATCTGGGAGAGAGAAGCAAGTGGAAAACTGAATTTTTCAATGGATTAAAAAGAATCAGAAGTAACCTGCATGTGGTTCTGCTGAGGCAGGAAAGGGATGAATTCACACTGCTCTGCTCCCTCCCTCACCAGCTCCATCCATCTTCTGGCTCTGGAGATGATTCTCAGCTGACAAACCCCAGGATGTGCCTCCTGTGATCTCTGCACACCCTGAGAATCCTCACCTTTCATTTACTCTGTGCAAGGTTTGAGGACAGACTGCATTGGCAGAGCTTGGATCAGTCCTCAGCACTACAGGAGGTCACTTCATGGCTCCTTGGCCAGGAGGTGGCCTGGGATGTCTCCTCCAGACTGTGGGAACACGACAAGGAACTTCTTGTTCCAGAGCAGAAGCTAAGGCTGTGAGTGAAATTCCAAATACCAAATTCCAAACAAATTCTATATTCCAAATTCCAAATACAATCAGCTAGAAATGGCCTTGCATGAGCATTGTTGGTTGGTTCACAAAGGAAAAAAGGGCAGGATTGGAAGAGACCTGAAAGCTCCCAGGGACACCTTCCACTGGACATAACCAGTCCCCAAAATGCCAGGAGAAATGTGCCACCCACTGCTTTACAGCTGATGCATTTCTTCAAGCTAAATACTCCTGGGAAGGTGATACAAAATGATTTCTGACTTTAAATACATACACACAACTGCAGTTCTGGTTAAAGCTATATTGATTCAACAGTGGATCACAGGTGCAAGGGTTAATTTTGGACTCCCAGTTTGCAATAAGCCCTCTTCCTCAGAATGATGGGTTAGGCTTGGGTTAGAAGCAGGACTGTTCAAAAAAAACTGAAGCAAACCAAGTAATTCTCCAGAGTTGTGGCAATTTCAAGTTACAAATTTCCACTACAAGTTCTGTGTGTGGCAGCTCTGTAACCAAAGCCCACGAAATGAGAGAAATTCATTTATCAGCCTCCCTCAGGCAGTGTCTCGTATCCAGAAGGAACATTTGGCAGGCAGAAAAATGCTTCAAACATTCCCAATCAAATGAGTTTTTGCAGTAAAGTTCCAAAGAGCAGGGAGTGATGGAGGCATCTCTGAAATCACATCTCCCTCTCCCCCCAGCTGCTGTGCTGGGAGGGGGAAAGAGGGAGGGAAGGAAGGAGGAAAAAAAAGGGAGAGGGAGAGGGAAGGAAAGGAAAGGAAAGGAAAGGAAAGGAAAGGAAAGGAAAGGAAAGGAAAGGAAAAGGAAAGGAAAGGAAAGGAAAGGAAAGGAAAGGAAAGGAAAGGAAAGGAAAGGAAAGGAAAGGAAAGGAAAGGAAAGGAAAGGAAAGGAAAGGAAAGGAAAGGGGAAAGGAAAGGGGAAAGGAAAGGGGAAAGGAAAGGGGAAAGGAAAGGGGAAAGGAAAGGGGAAAGGAAAGGGGAAAGGAAAGGGGAAAGGAAAGGGGAAAGGAAAGGGGAAAGGAAAGGGGAAAGGAAAGGGGAAAGGAAAGGGGAAAGGAAAGGGGAAAGGAAAGGGGAAAGGAAAGGGGAAAGGAAAGGGGAAAGGAAAGGGGAAAGGAAAGGGGAAAGGAAAGGGGAAAGGAAAGGGGAAAGGAAAGGGGAAAGGAAAGGGGAAAGGAAAGGGGAAAGGAAAGGGGAAAGGAAAGGGGAAAGGAAAGGGGAAAGGAAAGGGGAAAGGAAAGGGGAAAGGAAAGGGGAAAGGAAAGGGGAAAGGAAAGGGGAAAGGAAAGGGGAAAGGAAAGGGGAAAGGAAAGGGGAAAGGAAAGGGGAAAGGAAAGGGGAAAGGAAAGGGGAAAGGGGAAAGGAAAGGAAAGGGGAAAGGAAAGGAAAGGGGAAAGGAAAGGAAAGGGGAAAGGAAAGGAAAGGGGAAAGGAAAGGAAAGGGGAAAGGAAAGGAAAGGGGAAAGGAAAGGAAAGGGGAAAGGAAAGGAAAGGGGAAAGGAAAGGAAAGGGGAAAGGAAAGGAAAGGGGAAAGGAAAGGAAAGGGGAAAGGAAAGGAAAGGGGAAAGGAAAGGAAAGGGGAAAGGAAAGGAAAGGGGAAAGGAAAGGAAAGGGGAAAGGAAAGGAAAGGGGAAAGGAAAGGAAAGGGGAAAGGAAAGGAAAGGGGAAAGGAAAGGAAAGGGGAAAGGAAAAGCTGTTTAATCCAAAAGAGAATAAGGGAATAAATCCAAAAGGGAATAAAGAGATGCAAGTGAAATGTCCTTAGTGCAAGGCCTGGTGCTGAGCTCACACTGCCTCAGTTCCACAGCTGTCCCTAAATGCCTCAGGCTCTCTGCAGAGTCCAATTCCAGCCTTTCCCAGCTGAGCTGGTAACAAAATCCTCAGTGCCCCCCATCAGTTTGGGAACAAGCTGGTGCTGTGGGCATCCATAACAATAACAGGGAGCAATGCCCAGAATTTATCTCCACAGAGTGGCAAACATTTCACGTGGCTGTTAAAAGCTTTAACCTACCAAATTCAGCAATTCCTTTATTTACAGGAGTGGATACAGGGAATAAACACTTTGTTCAAGGGCACAGATGGGCAAAGTGCCAAAAGGAGCATTAGAACACAAACCCACTGCATTGTCCATCTTCAGCACAAGCTAAAAGCCTTAAAAGAAAATATTATCTTCATTTTTCTTCAGTTTTACGGGGCTTCCAGCTAATTAAGAGGTAAATAAAATGAAAACAAGCCAGAGAAGGTCAGAAATCTTTCTGCCTGCCAGCAGCACAGAGGCAGTTTTCTTCTGGAATATTTTTTGCTCCATTATCTTCCCACATCCAATAATTCAGCAAGTCTGAGCAGGGCAGCTCCCTGACAGGCTCCTGCTAGTGTGGCCCAGGACCTCTGGCAGAAGCAGAGTGGGAGGCACTCAAGAGTTAAAAAGAGCCAGGAATTTTTCCTTTTGGATTTCCACTGTAGGATAATTCAAGGGAACCCTTCCTCAACTGAGCCCTTGAAAGTCTTATTACTGCTTTATTTTGAGCTGGAGAATGATTTGGAGCAGCTCATCACCCCTCCTTTCCCCCAAAGGTAAATGGGGCCATTTCCCCCCACCCCTTGCCATGTTTTTAGGGTACAGAGCACCACTGGCTTGTCCAACATCTTTTTCCATGTGCAGAATGGCAGCTGTGTAGGTCCCAGAGAAGGGAGTGCACAGGGAAGCAGTGCTGCATTTTGCCTGAGTGCTGACATTAATTCCCTCGCTACTTTTCTTGATTTGGGGTTTGACAGTCTTAATCACAGACTGGTATTTTCAACAGCTTCTTTTCTCCATTCATTTAGTACTGTGTAGGAAGACAGAGAAAGAAATCCAAACAAAATCTCTCATCCCCATCTCAAATCCAAATCAACCCCACCTTCCCCATGCAAAAAAACTCAACATGCCTGGTTATTCTTGCAAAGGTAACTGTAAATATTCTGAAAATTAAACTTACATAGCAATGAAATGCTGAGAAAATGCCCCTGGCACGAAAGGAAACAATAAAGATGAAGATTTATTTCTCCATGCATGGAATTTGCATGGAATTGGCTTTTCATTTAGGGATCTCACTGTGTGGTACCAAGCTCATTCATCAGCTCCACTTAACTCCACAAACCCCAGCTGCAATTCCTGTGCTCCAGGATTGGACCAGCAAGACTGGAAGCTGCAAATGACCTTCTAAATGTAATGCTTAAATGAGTTTTTAAATAAAAATTCTGTATCTCCAGCACTGCCACAGGACACCAATAACCTACACTGTCCTCCTCCACAGCTGGGCTAAAACAACACGGCTCCCACAGAACTCAGTAATTATATTTGGGATTTTCATCTGACAATCCAGCTTTGGGGGCTGTTTGGGATTTTTTTCTCCCATAGTCTGAATTCAGCAAACCCTGTAGGTTTTGTTTCTTCCTCTGCTGTTAATGAAAGATTCTTTTTTAGCATTACAGATTAACTTGGGAAGCAGTTTAAATATCCAGAACTGTATACTCAGTCAGGGAATAAGGAATTTGCAAAGGCTACAGAAAGGCACAGAACCACATTTCCAAGAAATCAGACTCTTCCTCAAAAATATGTACATACATTTACAGCACTCTCTAGCTGCAATAAATCTAACAAAACCATTCCTCTAAATTCTTCTCTAGCTGAAATTTGTTTTCATTCAGAAAGTAATTTATTTTAAAAAAGTGTTTCATGACTAGGAGCAATGAAATTTATCTAATGTATGAAGTTTTTCTATACAGTTTCTATACAAATTATGTACAAAAAGCCTCCAACAAAGAAGGTAAAGGTTGTGGAGCAAATTAGAGTCAACATTTCCAAAGGAAATAATGAGTTTTACTTCACTTTTCCCCAATGATCTTTCCCCAAAAGCTGCTGAGACTGAAAACAGATCGAGTCAACCCATTAGTGCCAAATGCTGGCATTTCCTTTATAGTTCCTGGAAAATGAAGCCATCTTCACTTAGGATAGAAATAAGATTTATCATCAGCCTGTTGAAGCTTAGGTAGGAAGAGCTTTTATTTAAATATTTGGAAATGAATGGATTGGAAAAAGAAAGTGAAAAGAGGTTCAGGGAACATAAAATTCCCATGTTTTCAAATTCCTTTAAACACTATGACAGCTGTTGATAGATTTTGGCACATGCAACAGGTCTCAGGAGATAAAATGGAATAAAAAACAAAACCACTGCTCCCCTGCCCTTCAACAGCACAAACCCTCTGGCAGTGCCAATTAGTGTGAGCATTAATTAGCCAGGCCCTGCCAGAAGAAAATAACCAATGGAAATCTATAATCTGCACATTAAACAGCAATAAAAGTAATATTTATTTTAATGGCAACTAATTTGGTGTCTACCAGCAAAGCTCTACTCCCCACCCAAAGCAAGAATGAGCTTCAATTCTTCCCCACCTGGAATGGGGTGGGAAGGGCAGGCAGAGGATGCCATTGCTGAGGTCTCCTGATCCTCCTCATGAAGGATCCAGGGAGGATGTGGCAGATGAGGAAGGGCAATTCCTGACTGCCCTCAGCACTGACAAGAAGCCCAGACCCAACAGTGATGGAAAAACCCAGCAGTGTTTGGCTCCAAGCCTCTCCTGGGATGGGCAAATTTCATCATTCAGGTGAAAGGCAGAACTGGGGGCTGATCATTAAAAATTACAAATTCCACTGCCAAACTGGTTCCTGCAACCTCCTGACTTTTAATCTGAAACCTGTTTGCTTTGCTACACACTCAAGTCTCAGGTTTGTTGCATGTCCCAATCTTGACATTTAACATGCCAGCCAAAAATGGGTCCTTCAGGTTTAACAATCACTGAAAAACCTTGGACCCAGCCCCAAACCATAAGGAACAGAGCCCAAAAGCATCTTCTGCAGCTCTCTGGAGGCTCTCCCTGTGCTGTCACTGTCCCCTGCTGCCTTTAGGCCATGCACCCAGAGCTAATGGCACACAAGGTCACCTTTCCCAGGACAGCATTTCCTAAAGACAGCAAGTTCCATCTGCCCAACCTTTTAGCCAAACACAACCTGTGCACCTGGGCAGGATCAGCTGGCCCCAGCTTGTGTGCTCAGCCACAAGGAACATGTGCTCACTGCTCTGAGAAATCCAATCCTGTCAGAAATGGCCCCTCTAAGGAGGCTCCCACTCCAGAGCTCTTCATGGCCCCACTGAGAAGTGCCTGCACTGAAGCACTTTCTCATCTCCTCATTTTTCAGCTCTTGCTTTCAGCACATTCCACTTGTGCCTGGCCCTTTTCCAGGGCCCAGTTCTAAACTCAGTGTCCTCAAAGCCTTGATTTCAAGTGACTAAACAACACCCAATTCAAACCAATGCTTGAGTACTTTTAAAAATGCCTAAACTGATCTATATTTGACTTCTAGCAGAGTTACAGGGATGCTGTACTCAGAGCAAAAGGGCTCAATGCTCCACCAAAGCAAATATTAACACATCACACAGCAGCTGTGTGAAAACTCCTTCAAAGCCAAGAAATTAGGCAGAGTGCAAGAGGAGAAGTAACTGGTTAACAGTTCTGGGGCAGTGCTGCATGTTGAGTTAAACTGGATTATCACTTCTCCCTCTCCTCTGAAGCAGGAACCCCCTGCACAGCACAGTGATGCATGGAGCCAGCAGGAAAGGCAGTGTCCATGGAGGAACCTGCCAGGCTGCCAGCCACCCTTTGAACACCTGCACTCCATCACACAAGGATCTGGGAGCATTAATTGTGGAGGCTCAGAGTTTAGAGCTCTGAGGGGTGCACTCCCTCCACCTCAGACATCTGAACATTTCCAACACCATGCAGGGTCTCCCTCCTTTCAAATCCCTTTTCAGAAAATGAAGAACCTCCAACACTGCAGATAAAGGCACTGAAGAAAATAATGGCAAGACTTCCTGGCAGTGTGCACTGACTTCACACACCAGCTTTTGATTTTCCAGCTAAGCTGAAGAACATGTACCCTGCAGGCTCTGAAGCCTCCAGCTCCTGCCACAAAAATAATGAGCCTTGCCCTTGGAAAACTAACAGCACTCATAATTTATCTGTTAGAATATCCATCCCCAGCACCACAGCCTGCACATGTATTCCAAACTGGGAGTATTTCAGTTTTCTGCTGAAGAGAAATGCCAAGCTGCTCTCTCAGGCTCCCTGCAGTGCAGCCATGAACAGGAGTAGGAAGGAAATGCAAACTGCCAGGCCCATTCCTTCAAACTCACAGGATATTCATGTCAGATGCAGACATTAATAAGAACTGAGACTTTTTCCCCTTTTTCCTTTGAGACACCCAGTGAACACAAGTTTCTGCACACTCTCCAGTGTGTACTTACCCTCAGCTCCACCTCTTTGCCAAGTAAGTCATACAGGACTGCTCCTTTGGAGGTGATTTCAGAGGCAAGCTGTCTAGCTGCCTTCAAATCAGCAATCTGGGAACACAGCAACAGCACTGAGTAGCACAATCCCCAACATCACAAAGAATATCCACCATGGCCTTTCTCATTCTGATGTCAAAATTGCACTGGAGGTCTAAACTCTGCCAGAGGTTGTGCACCAGAATCAGAGTGGACAGAGTCTCTCTTGGCTTGAAACAGTCCAGGTGAGGCTCTGTAGGTACAGGTTTCTGAGGGAAACCCCAAATACTTTAGGCCAAGGAAAAAACACCCACAAATCTCCTCAGAACTGTGGCTCAGCCAGCTGTTGATTCATGTGCTGCCCAGGACAAAGGGGAATATCTCCCTTTTCATGAGCAGAAGTAAAAACTCCATATACCAAAAGCCTGCAATGGAAATAATGAACTTTTGAGCATCTACCAAGTGTTTTTTTGTTATTTTTTCAGAGAGACACATCAGACTTACAGAGAGGAGAATCACTTCTGGGTCTGCCATTTTCTCAAGAATCACAGGAAGAGACCCTAAAGCCCACCCAGTCCCACTCCTGCCATGGGCAGGGACATCTTTCAGAGAAGTAGTAGCAGAAATTCCTCTTATTTAGCAAAGTGCTGGGTTTTTGGTATTTTGGTTTGGTTGTTATTTTTTTTTTATATTTAGAGAAGGTGCTCTTAAAATATCAAGAGATGGTTTTTATTTTAAGGGCTTGAACAGCTGTGATGTCTGTTAGGGTCACAGGAAGATTTCCCTTTCTTTCAATGCAGAAAATCAACTTTCAGTCAGTATTTTGCAAGCTCCTCCTGCTGCAAAAGTTTAGTAGGTAGAAAATAATCTTTATTCCAGCCTACTCTAATATTTCTATGGTGTCAACAGGATTTTAACACAAAGAGAACCAGTTTTGTGCCACTGTTGCCTTGTGTCCTAGATTGCCAAGCAATATCTATTCTATTTACCATCTGTTAGAGGAATGGCAGCTGTCTTCTGCTAAGTGGGCAGTTTTCTTATCTCTTCCACAAGCAATCCTCCCCCTGGGGAGAACCTGCTGATAACAGCCATTGATGTCACTGCATGACTGACAGGAATTTCAGCATCCCATTGGGAGATGCTCCACCCAGAGGGAGGAGCCAAGCATTCCTACCTGGATATAATCTGAGATTTTGGGACACCAGCACAGCTTCTCCACTGGATTGCCCAGAGGAACAGCAGCTGCCTCTCCTTCCACTGGCTCTTCAGAGGAAGACTCCACCCTTTCCTACAGGATCCCTGCTCCAGCAGAACCAGCCCTGACACTGCAGGAGGGCTGAGCCACAATTCCAATGGTTCTGCTGCCAGCACCCTGACCCACAGGGTGTCAGGTTGGGTTCTGACTCTGACAGTGTTGTTTTAATTTACTACATTGTTTATTTTTTTATTTTCTTCCCTAATAAAAGAACTGTTATTCCTGCTCCCATATCATTGCCTGAGAGCCTCCCCCTAATGTCAAATTTATAACAAATGGGAGGGAGGGGGTTTACAGTTTCCATTTCAGGGGAGGCTCCTGCCTTCCTTAGCAGACACCTGTCTTTCCAAACCAAGATACCTTGTATCATGCTTCTGGTTGAGAATTCAGAGATTAAAACAATTCACAGAGTCATATAACCCCACCTCCTGAAAATCTGACTTAAAACCCTTGCCAGAACGTTCTCCACTTAAATCCCAGTTAGAAAACAGATGAGTTTTCCCAAGTGAACACAAGAGTGGCAGTTTTGCTTACTTTGGAGCCCAGATCAAACTTGAACTTGGTGCTGTCCTCCTCGGGGAGGTGAGCACACTCCCCTCCCTGGGTGTTCATGGCCCCATAGAGCACCGAGGTGACCTTGAGCAGCTCCTTCACAGCGTGGCCATCAGCCTGGTACAGCTTCTTGGTGTTCAGCTTGATGTGAGCCTTGGTAGCCTTGGGCAAGAAAGAAACAATTCAGCAGTCACAAAGAACAGAATCCTCAGTTATCTGTGCTCAAAGCTCTTTTTGGGGGCACCACTTATTCTGCTGTACAGAATAATTCCCATTGGCCTGGTACAGCTTCTGGTGTTCAGCTTGATGTGAGCCTTGGTAAGAAACAAACAATTCAACAGTCACAAAAGAACAAAATCTGTGGGAATCCATAAAATCAGAGGGTTTGGGGAAAGCTGCAAAAGGCAGCCTCAGAGACAGCAGAACTGTGATTGGAGCTAAGCAGTAGCCATGAGATTGGTCAGCAGAAAAATTATGTAAAAAGTAGAAAAGTAAGGGCAAATAGAACAATGGTCTGTGTACTAACACTTATCTAGAATAACTCCCTAAGCTACAGAAAAGTTTATCTGGTGAGATATTAGGAAGTTTGAAGCTTAATAATGGAGCTCTGTGCATTGTGTTTTAAGGCTCACAAGCAGGTCTTGTATCCAAAATAAGCAAGCATTGTTTACCCAAAGGTACCTGTGCTTATAGTGGTTGGATGGAACTACTGTCAATGTGCTTTTGCTTTGTGGGATTGGTCAGAAAACTTATAAAGTGAGTTGTGACATTGAGTTCTTGGTCTGCTGCCTGGGATGTGAGCTGCTGGCATCTTCCCATTGTCACAACCATGTAATGAGGCTGATGCTGGAAAATCAAACAGCTCAAGGCAGTTCCTCAGCAGTCCCATCCTTTTGGTGATTTGTACAGAGCCCCCAGCCAGCAATAAAAATCCTCAGTTTTCTGCACTCAAAGCTCTTATTCTGCTGTATAGAGTAACTCCTCCTGTTTGGACCCTCAGTTTGTCTCATCATAATACTGGCATTTCTAGAAGAAATTTTTCAGAAAGCTGTGCTCTTTCTGCATGTCAGAACATTTGCAGAAAAACCCTCAAACTATCATCATCTCTTCCCTGAATAAAGATCAGCAAAAACCCTATGCACCATTTAAATTCAAATTAAGTTTAAGTGGAAAGTAAGTGCTGCCCAGATCTTGTGATGATGCTGCAGAGAGGTAAATTTCACCCTTAATGAGTTGCAAGAATGAGATCAGTTATCCTAATTTAACTGTCTTCTCTTCCAGCAACACCTTCCAAATGTTTTATTGCTTCTCTCCATTTTTTTCCCTGCTATGATATTAGTGATTTTATTCCCTTGCCTTCCATCTCTGAAGGGTAAGGACAGAACAATAAGGAAAAAAATACAAAAAATTCTAATATTATCTTTTTGTGCTTTAAAGTAATAAAGGGGGGAAATTACTGTCTGTCAGAGAAAGGACACAAATGTTGTTCTTGAAATTCCTGGTAAGTTTATATTATAAATGAATAGCCTCAAGGAGCCAACCACAAATTTCAGATTAAACTTTGAGGGAGTCTTTGTGGTGGCATAACAAGGAGGCAAAAAAAAAAATTGATCACCATCTGTGGATCCAAAAACGTAGCTTAAAAATGACACATGAAGCACAAAAGTGACTTAACATCTGCTTTTCAGTGTATTTTTAAGATGAAACTTCTGCTGAAATGCTTCTCCTTTGGGAATGGTGCAGCAGATAGAGCCTATCCATGAGTCACTGGTGGTATTACACAGCTTTGGTTTCACAGTGCTCCTGGAAGGAATTCACATTTCCTCAGGCTCTACAGAGCAGGATCTTCAAGCTGGGGGAAGACACTCAGGCATTACAATATTTGGTACAATACCATTATAAGCTCCCTGTGAAACTGAAGAGAAAGCACCACACTTCAAACCATGGATTTGGCTCCAGCTTTGCCAAAGAAACAAAGCAAATGGATGCTGGCCCATGCTTATCCAGGCGTATTTTGTCAAGACTTTTGACTTTAAAATCAGTTTTTAATTCCCAATAAATATTTTCCTCTTGCCTCTTTCATCCCAAAATCTCAACCCAGCAGAGGAAATGACTCTTGGTGTCTGTCTGCAGAGGCAGTGCCCAGGGAATGGCTGGAGCTCAGGAAAAGCTCCTTCCCCCAGAGGGTGGTGGGGCACCACAGGCTCCCCAGGGATGGGCACAGCCCCAAGGCTGCCAGAGCTCAAGGTTCCAACTCAGGATCTTCTGTGATTCCTGAAAATTGAAGCCCAAACTTCCAGAACAGGCTCCTGGTGTTGTGCACCTGAGGCAGGGGAATACGAGACTGACAGTACAAAAAATCCCAAATTGTTTTTGAAATGCTGGTCTCAGAATGATCTCAAATGAGCCAAGACAAAGTGAAAAGCCAGGTAAGTTCACCTCCATTCCCTTGCAGTAGAAGCAATCTAAAAAATTAATTGCAGAAACAGCAAGTATTCCATTATAGGAGAAGTGGTCATTAAATTGACAGACTCTGTTAAACATCCCCTATCCAAAGGGGACTGATGCACTAAATTATAAAAGATGTTCTTAGAGACAGAAGTTCTATTTTCAGCTTCATTCACCCTCAAGAGAGTAAAATCAATGTCTAGTAAGAGGAAAAAAAATGTTTTTCATTCAAAGGCTACTTAAAAAGAGAAAAAAAGCACAGACAAGTATATGTATTTTTCAGACTGGCACAATGATACTGTGGAGTCAAGAAGACAACTTCATGTTTGGAAAGTCACCTCCACCACTTCATCTTTGAGACACCTATTTGATTTGCTCTTTTATTATATAACACTTTTAGTTTTACAGAACTATTAGAAACCACAGCTGTTTATTCTGAAGATCAGATGGTTAAAATGCACCAAAAATATAAATATTCAGTAAGAACAGCCAGAAAATTTGCTTAACTTCACAATCTGCTTTATTAATATCATGAAGCCAAATTTTCTGTGATGTCTGACTCTTGCAAAAGGTTTTGTGCCCTTAGGTTGCTGAGTTTGTTTGCATGAATGAATTTCTATGAGATGAACTCATTAGAGGCTTTTTGTTGCACTCTGCCTCAAATTTGGATCCAGGTGGGTTTAGGCAGGAGCCAGGTATTGAGCCCCCCTGATCAGGGCAGCTCTAGGGGGGGAAAAGATTAAAAACCCACCTAAGGCAACCTTGCAGGCACTTCAGAACTCTGGGGTGTGGGCACTTTTGGTAAGTTCTCAAACTGCCAGGAGCACAGAGCAGCAGTTAATTAGTGTGGAAAATTAACACCTCCTCAGTGCTTGTTCAGTAAAGCAGAGCAAAGCTCCAGCTACATTCCCTGGTGATGGATCTGTCCTGCCATTCTCTTCTGAGACAATTCTGTCTCCATCACATCTCCCATCTGCCCACGGATGCATAAAGCCATTCACTCCTGGGGAAGATAATTGTGGACTGCATGGACAGTGAATGATTAAGGAAATGTCTACAAGCTTCTCTCATCCTGAAAATGCTGAAAACCTACAATAATCCTCACACTGACTTGTAATATTAACTGAGAATAAGTACAGGATGACTAAAGTAATTTCCATTAATTTCATTTTCTGAATCATATTATGTAATTCTTCAAAACCCCTGGGATTTCTGACATGAAATCAGCTATTGAAAAGCATCATATTATTTCTGCTTCCAGACTTGTGCTTGGAGGGGGAAACCCTCCAAAACAAAACAGACCTGTTCACTCCATCTTAAGATGCTCCAAGGCTCAAAAGTACATTCTCATATGTACAGGAATGTACCCTGCTCTGAACATGGCAAAATTAAGAGAATTTATGCTGCTAACTATTCACAAATGACAAGAGAAATATTGTTAAAATGACATTTTAATATGTTTTAAGATTTTTTAAAAAGTATTGCAATTCAACTTTGGTATAAGGATAAAAATTTCCATTGCTTCCAGATCCAACTGCAGCCCCAGAAAGTTCTTTTCACATAATGAAGAGTGTTAATCTAAGTGTGTGATAACATCAAAGGCTCCCACTGCTTCCAAACAACATTAAGTTTATGAAGGACAATGCTATTTTATTCCAATAGACTAAAAAATCTGATGGCCCAATCCAAATATGCTCATGCATAAAAAAATTGATCTGAGAAAAACCCACATGCCCTAATCTATGGGAAATCTCATACAACCAATACATGATTCTATATCATCATGAAAACACCAGAAATTATCATAATTGAAGCACAGAAAAGAATCAGGCATCCAAAGTTAGCAATAACCAAGGTGGGATCTCTTCTAAAACAATTTAAATGGTTTAAAAACATTTCCCATCTACAGCTGTGTCTTCCACTGTTGCCTTTCATAAATTAGGAGAGATAAGGATGAACATTGGTTTAGATCCCAATTTAGATCCCAATATTCTATTTAGATCCCAGTACCATATTTAGATCTCAGTGAATATTGGAATGAATATTGATTTAGATCCCAATTTAGATCCCAATATTGTATTTAGATCACAAATTATATTTAGATCCCAGTGAATACTGGAATGAACATTGGTTTAGATCCCAATATTGTATTTAGATCCCAATTTAGATCCCAATATTGTATTTAGATCCCAGTATCATATTTAGATCCCAGGGATCATTGGAATGAATATTGGTTTAGATCCCAATTTAGATCCCAATATCATATTCAGATCCCAGTGAATACTGGAATGAACATTGGCTTCTATCCCAGTTTAGATCCCAATATTTTATTTGGATCCCAATATCATATTTAGATCCCAGCTCTGCAGACAGAAGTACAGAATGTCAGTAACAGCCTGCCCTGGCCTCCTCAAATTTCCAGCATCACAGGACACAGGATCACAGAATTGTGGAATGGTTTGGGTTGGAAGGGGCCTTAAAACTCATCCAGATCCCTCCCTGCCATGAGCAGGGACAGCTGCCACCATCCCAGGCTGCTCCAAGCCCTGTCCAGCCTGGTCTTGGATACTTGCAGGGATAAAGCAGCAGCAGAATGCAGCACAAACTCAGCCACCCTTTGCAGGGAAGTTCTGTGGGGTTAAGAGAAAGCTCTAAATCTGCCATGGGACCAGGATTTCAGATTTTCAGGGTTTCAGCCCAAGCACAGCTCCTGGGCACACTCACCATGAACTGAGCCACAGCTTTAATGAAGAAAACCCGGTCCTGCTCTGTCTCCACATCCCCAGGAATGTCACTCTGAGGTTCATACCTGTGCAAACAACAGCTGGAGATCAGAACAAGGTTCTGGCAACATCTGTGAGACAAAAATCAAACTCAAAGTAAGCACAGACTGGAGAATAAATGTGTAAATAAATTCCTGCTGCAGACTGGGGCACGCAGGGCTGGATGGATGCACACAGGGGGTTGTACAAACTGCAGGAGCTGTAAAAGCTGACACACTGCACAAGTTCATAGCCAGACATCATTTCAAACATCCTCCCTTCACAAGTGAAGGAAATTTATGGAAAAGCAAACTGAAATCTGTGAAATGCTTAAAAAAAAAAACGTCAGTGAGATGCAGAAACTTCTAGAAGTGGCCAGGCTGCAGGGAAGGATAAAAGGAAATTCAGTGATTTGGACCCTCAGTGTGACAGCAGCATTTTAAAGATTATTTAGGCAACTTAATCCAAGTAGTTCTGAATGGTTGTGAGTATATCCCTATTTCATTACAACTGCAAGAGTATTCAGCAAATTTCTAACAACTTAATGGATATTAATTATGAATCCAGGCCAAAAAATAGCAATCAGGAAAACTGGTCAATGTTGGTTTCAATTATAGTGTTCTACCTTATAATCTTAAAAAACCTCTTAATTTTACATTTAAAACCTCTTAATTTTACATTTAATCAGGAGAGAGAAGATAATGTATAATTCAAATAACACTTCAGGATCCAGAAATATTTAACCAAAGTCTGTTAATGGGTTAAGTGGGTGTAAAACTGCAGCTGGACAGTAGAAGATTAGAACCAAAGCATTTTATTTCTTTTAAACACGTGGATGCAGGACAATACCAGGCTGAACAACAAGGCAAGAACTGGCTGGGTTTTGGTGAATTTCCCACAATAGATCACCCTGTTTGGATAAAAGGTCAGACATGGACAGGATGGCTGAGGAATTTGGAGAATATGTGAGAGAGATTAAGGCTACTTTTAAATGAGTGTGCCCACAGTCAGGGTGAAACCTCTGGCAGCCACTAGGTTTGCTACTCCAGTCTGTGTCATTAAGCCAAAATTCTGCAAACCATCACATTTCTATCTGGTATTTAGAAGAAGAGAGCTCAAAGAATGATTAAATACCCCTGAGTTCCCTCATTTCACAGCACACCATCAGTTCCCAAGCACACTCCCCACATCTCAGCATCAGCCCAACATTTGCTGGCCTCATCACCAACCTTTTCACCAGCCACAGCAGCACTTCTGACACAAGCATGAAGTTTGGGGTGTGGAAATTCTCCATGGATATCAGTCGAGGATACCCCAGCGCCCTCATCATCTCAGTAAAATCTGAAAAATGAGGAAGAGCAGGGATTTCTTCTTTTATAGCCAATAAGGGCTTTGCCAAGATTGCCATCTCCCACAGAGTGCTGCTTAGTTACCATGCCATACAAGTACTGTTAAAAAAATTAAACCTCAATAATTAATAGAAATCCTATCATTTAAACAGAAAACACGCCCAAGTGAAAACAGGCGTTTCTGAGGGGATTCCCTGAGCTGGAACAAGGCAGACACAACCTCTCCCTGCACACACAGCGTTCAATTTGTTCCCTACGGGCGGGGGAATCCCGCCCTGCAGGGCTGCGCCACCCCCGGCACCGGGGACCCCTCCCCGGGAGGGACCGGCGGGCTCAGCCCCGCATCCCCCTCAGCTCCGTGTGCGGCCCAGCGGAGCAGCGGAGCCCCCCGGGAGGCCCAGCCGGGGGTGCCGCGTCCCGCCCGGCCCGGCCGCGCTCACTGCGGAGATCGCGGAACGACATCTCCGGGAGCCGCGGCCGCCGCCGCTCTGAGGCAACGCGCTGCGGGCGCTACGGCGGCGCGGCGGGGCCAAACCCCGCGGGAAGCGAAGCGTGCGGCGGGCAGGACACGGAATCACGGCATGGCGGGATAAACTGAGGGCAAGAGCGCGCTGAGATCAGCGAGGCAACCCGCGAGCCATCGCCACCGTGGCAGCCACACCAGAGCACTAAGAGCCATGTCCATCGCCACCGTGGCAACCACACCAGAGCACTAAGAGCCATGTCCATCGCCACCGTGGCAGCCACACCAGAGCACTAAGAGCCATGTCCATCGCCACCGTGGCAGCCAGACCAGAGCACTAAGAGCCATGTCCATCGCCACCGTGGCAGCCACACCAGAGCACTGAGGGTCATGTCCAGGCCTTCCTTAAACACCTCCCGCCACAGCGAATCCACCTCACGCGTGGGCAGCGCATTCTAGTATCAGCCTGTCAGGGAAGAAATTCTTCTTAGTGTCCAACCTAAACCTCGCCTGGCGCACTTAAGACTGTGTCTTCTTGTCCTGTCCCTTGTTCGTTGGAAGCAGAGCCAGTGTGAAAACCACCAATCACTTGTTTTTAAAATTTTCAAAGTTTAATAGTAATAAAATGGTTATAAAAATAGTAATACAATTAGAGTAATAATAATTTGGACAATTTGAATTAGGACAATATGAGACAATAAAGACAAAGAGTTATGGACGTCCAGGTACCTTTTCTGGGCAGCACGAGCCTGAAAAAGGCCCCACGTTAGCAGAGGATTAACCCTTAAAAGCAACAGCCTGTTGCATATTCATACACCTCATACATGACGCATAAATTCCATTCAAACACAGGATTCTGTCTGGTCATCATCAACTTCTTCCTCTGAATCCTAACAGCGCATTCGAAGCAGGAAGAAGTTCGTTTCTTCTGATAAGAGAGCAATAAATTCTTTTTCTCTGAAAGATTCAGGTGTCCTGTGGCTGCTACCTTGCTGCAAGTCCTTTCTTTAAAAAAATATCCTACATAGCAGAGTTTCTATTTTAACATTTTTTATAACCTAAAACTATATTTAACACACTACTTAAGAGAATTAATGCAGCATTACTTTCTAACACAACACATATAATATTCATTTTAATATTTGCAAAAAGCCAATCATAAAATTGAGGGAGCTGGGGGACTCAGCCTGGAGAAGAGGAGGCTCAGAGGAGATGTCCTCACTCTCCTCAACAGCATGACAGGAGATGGAGCCAGGGGGGTTGGGCTCTGCTTCCAGGGAATGAGGGACAGGACAAGAAGACAAAGTTTTAAATGTGCCAAGAGAGGTTTTGGTCATATTTAAGGAGGAATTTCTTCCCATAAAGGGTGATGAGATATTAGAGTGGGGTACTCATGTGTGTGGGGTGGATTCACTGTGGCAGGAGGTGTTCAAGTGTCGCCCTGGTTTTTTAAGATTTTTTTAAGCCTTCTTAGAAGGTGTTGAGATTCTTGTAGCGAACTTTCTCACACACTTTCTGTAAATAACTGATTGGTTTGCATTCCTTTATGGAGGAGGAGAAATTTGATGGACTGTTGGTTTGTCCAGTGTCATTGGAGAGGTGGCACTGTCACTGTTGGAAAACTATAGATGTTGGAGTCAGAAATTAAACTTCCCTTTTCTCTTCACCTTGAGAGCAGCGGTGTGCACTTGTGTTCTTTCATGTCCTATAGTGACATTCAAGCTAAGCCTGGGTGTGACACTCAGGGCTCTCATGTGGTTGCCTTGGTGGAGCTGGGTCCCAGGTTGGACTCAATGGTCCCACAGGGCTCTTGTACCCCAATTGATTCAGTGATTCTGTGACATTACAGCCTTTGGGGACAGCGTGGTGGCTGATGAGTGTCCCCAGCCCACTGCCATGCCCAGAGGCCAGGCAGAAGTGACAAACCCACAGCAGTTTCCATGTTGATCACCAAAGAGGAGCAGCGTGAGGTTCCTGTGCTGGCACTGGTGATGTCCCATGGACCAAGGAATGGCAGCTGTGAGCACAAATCTCTGCATTAACACTGGATGGAGCAGCCACAGCTCTTCCTCAGAGTCATCTGTATCTCAGGGTGGATTGAGCTGAAAATCATCGCCATGTCAGGCTCATCTGTGCATGTCTGAGGACATTGTGCAGAGCAGTTCCCAGTTTTTCACTTCAAACTGCCCAAGCTTAGAAGACAGACAGACATGGACTCTGTAGTGAGCAATGCTCATGCACATGATTGAAAAAGCAATCAAAAGCAAGGGAAGAGCAATAAATCCTGAAAGAATAAATAATGACCTGAAATAGTTACATTAGAAAATAGGAGATGTGTTTAGAGACTGGGTTTCTTATGCCAGAAAGCCATGAGACAGCAAACCTTGAATAATTCACCAGTTCAAGAAGGTGTCAGCAATCCCACTTCTTCAGGGGGCTTAAAGAAGGAAGGAACCATTCCCCTGCTCTGCTCTGAGTTACACTCACTGCTGATGAAATATGTGGGGGAATGCCAATGCTGTAAAATCAGTAAAATAAATTCCACAGCTGAGGTAAACACTACACTGAGACTCTAAGTAAATATCATTAATATTTATATATTAATGTTAGGCAGCACAAAGGTGCTGCTGGAGGTGGGGTGGCTTTGAACTGAGCAGGGACCCAGAGAGGAGCAGCCTCTCTGGTGGGAGCTCACACATTTATCCACAAGGGATAAACTTTTCTCCCTGCCCACTCCCATTTCCAGCAACCCAAACCTGAAGGAAAATGCTCCTGTACTTATTCCCTAGGATATGAGCTCACCTCCATGGAAACATCTCCCCATCCCACAGCCCACACTTGAGGAACTGGGGTTTTTTCTCCTGTTCATCAGTACAAAAGTGGAAATTTTCTTGGAAAGGAAGGGAAATGGCGATTTTGGTGCAGGTTTTGGTGGCAATGGGCAAGCCATCAGCTGGGGCTGCAGGCTCTGAGTACAGACCCTGTCAGGTTCTCAACATATAAATAATCAGCTCTACTCATCTTTCCCTCTCTTGGCCCTTTCAGCCATCAGCCATTGTGTTGTAGATGAAATGGTGGTTGGGCTTGTTGGTTTTTGGGGTATTTTTTAGTTGGTTGATTTTTTGGGATTTTTTGTTTGGTTGGTTTTTTTTCTGTTTTGTTTTGTTTTTTTGATTGTTTGGTTTGGGGTTTTTTGTTTGGTTGGTTGGTTTTTTGTTGTTTATTTTTTGTTTTTTGGGGTTTTTTTTCAATATTTGTGTTTTCATTCTTCATGTTCTACTCTTCTTTTCCCTGAGGTTTTGTTAGCAGAGCTTGGCACTAAAGCTTCTATCACATATTTTAAACTCAAATCTTCACATCCTTGTATTAGGTCCACCTGGCAGATGGACCAAAGTCACTTTTTTCCCCTCTGGTAAGAAGTAATTAGGCTTTGTGAGGAGTTGCTGCTTCATGAGATTCCCATGGGGATCAGGCTCACCTGGACCACACTCACCAAGGGTCAGGGTGTGATTTCACAGCTTTGGCTTTCCCCAGGATATTTGTATTTGTCATAAACACCAAGGGCTGGAGCCCCTCTGCTTTTGTCTGGGTTGGGGCATAAATGGGCAGTTGAAAACATGATCAGAGAGAACACAAATGATTTTTAACCTCATTTCTCCATTGTTTTTTAAATTAGAAATTAAAAAAAAAATCAAATGAACGGATATTCTTCAGATGCTTCAAGCACAAAAATCAGAAAGAACTCATTTGTGCCTGGTCTGTTGGGGGGAAAATGGATAAAAAGTACTCAGGCTTCTTTTGCATCCCAGAAAAATGCTCCTGTGAAGCTGCTGTACACTTCAATGTACTCTAAGTCACCTTCCACGTACTGCAGGAAAAAAAAATTAAATTAATGTGATCATGATGGTGGTGAAAAACCAACCCATTTCTGCTGGGTTGTTTCCCAACCTACCTGCCAGACAAGGTTGTAGCTTTACAAATTGCTTGAAAGACTGGGAAGGCAATCTGCCAGGTTGTCAGAGAAGATCTGGTGCAAAAAATAACCCCAAAATCAGGCAGGGTAGGAAGTGATGAGGTTTTCATTTGGCTGGTTCATGGAATTGTGCAGACACTTCATGCTCAGCTTTTTGTATCCACTTTTGCCTTTTACTTCCAAGTTGGGCACTAATTTTTGCTCTTCCAATCAGAGCCTCCTTTATTTCCCATCTGGGACATTAATTTTCTCCTAAATTCTGTTTTCATGCCTGGGCTGCTGCCTTATCCACAGGATCTGAGGTTTCTGTGTGCTGCTGGGGGCTGGCTCAGCCTTCTTGCAGACTTCTTGGCCTTTGAAGAGCTCCATGAGCAAACTCCTTCCTTCCCACTTTATTTAACATGAACCTCATCCCTCCCTTTCCCAGGAAAGTGGCCAGGAATGGCTGGGGAATCGAGCTGCTCTTTGTGATGGGGAGCCTGGGGAAATCTGAAGGTCTGGGGAAGGGAAATATGCAGGAATGTCACGTTGGCTGTAATTACAGTGCAGAGCAGCTCTCCCTGCTAATGGGCTGGCATTAGAGGAGAGCTGGGTGCCCAGGAGAAGCTGAAGCCCATGGATCAAACACCAGGGGTAATAAATCAACAGCTGCCCTTTGGTTGCTCAGCAGATGAGCAGGAGAAGCTGCTTAGGATGGAAAACCACCCCCAAACAAGGAGATTTCCAAATCCATCTCCATCTGTGTCTGACAGGTCAGGAGAGGAGATTTGCTTTTCATTTATATTCAGTGAAAAACAAAATTAAATGAAAACAAAATTACACAGCCACCCTCCATGAGCTGCCTCCAAAGCAAAGTGCCATTTGACCCACTCAAAGGCAGCACTAAGTGCTGATTTCCCAAAGTCTGCCTGATTGCTGGGGTCCAGTTTCAGATGGCCCAGCACAGCTCAAGCCAGCCCAGCCCTCCCAGTGAGCCTGGGAGCTGCAAGTGCAGCTCATCCTCACCACAAGGCACAGGGGACCCAAAAATCCTTGTTTTCTCATCAAATATCCCGACTTGGAAGAGCCCCATAGTGACCATGAGATGCTTTGGTGTGTTTTTCACCAACATTTTGGGTTTTGGATTACCTGGAGGGAAAGGCACAGAGAGCAACCAGCCAGGGTGACAAGGACAAAGAAAGGTTTGGAAGGCCACAGTCACAGTCACCCAATTTTACCCCTTTTGATAAGGATCACCCAGAAAAACACTGCCCATGGATGAGGAAACACATCCCTGCTCAGCAAACGGGGGAAATGAACCCTCCTGGGCCTCCTCTTCCCCAGGCTCCAAACTTGCCACAACCTCTTTATTTAACCCATTGCAGCCACAGAATCATTAGGGCTGGAAAAGCCCTCCAAGATCACTGAGTCTGTGGTAATCACAAACCCTCTGAACAGAGACACTGCTCTCTCCAGGATTTTCCTGGAGAGCTGTGAGAAAGCTCAGAGAAAGAATTAATCATTATCTCAATCTCTGCACCTGGCAGCCAATCTCTGTTTGTCAGAGATGTTTACAAGAAAGAGTTGTCCCTTCTTGACCAGTAAGTGAGAGAAGATTCTTACAGGCCAATCAGGTCTTAGGCCCACCATTGTTTCTATAAGAACTGTGGATTTCTAATAATAAAATGTCTTTTCATGCCTTCTGATGATGGAGTCTCTGTGTCACCTTTGCTGTCCCCAATACCCCTTTGGTGATAATTGGTGACCCCTTTGGTGACAGTCCAACCATTCCCCAGCACTGCCAAGGCCACCACTAACCCATGTCCCCAAGGGTGACATCCACTGCATGAAAATGTCTGGGCTTGAGTACAAAATTCCAGAGGATTTTTCCCAAAAGTGAAGTATTTTATATAGTACTACTACTACTACTACTACTACTACTACTATCAATAATAATATCGATAATAACATCAATAATATTTATTATTATTAAATAGTATTATATATTAGTGTAGTCAACATTTGAGCACTGCCATCAAAACTAGGGACACAAATGGGTGGAAATGAGAGCTCTTCCAGGATTATCCCAAATATTCCTGCCCTGTGGAGATGCTGCCTTTTCCTGGTTTTCCCCCCTGTCTGAGGGGGGCTCTCAGGGGCAGCTGGAATCTTGGATAAGCAGCCCTCAGGCTGGGCCAGTCTGGGAATTTTGTGTTCCTGTGCTGGCAGAATCTGTGATCTCAGCAGCAGAATCAAGTGTTGCTCAGTTCAAAGGTGAGGGGAGCTGGTTTGTGTTCAAAACTCCTGAAAACAGGATGGTGACAGGGAAAGGTTGGGAGTGGAAGTGCTGGAGAGGCTTTGGGCAGGGGATGTGAGTGGGAGAGGGTGGGAGCTCACGGGGCTGGCAGATGTGAAACCATGGCCTGCAGGCAGTGGGGTGGTGCCCAGGCAGGGCATGGCACTGCTGAGCCCTCCTGTGGAACCCCAGCCAGAGCAGAGCCAAAGGGACCCCTGAATCCACCTCATCTCCTGCAGGAACCCCAGCTCCCAGCAGAGCCAAAGGGACCCCTGAATCCACCTTCATCTCCTGCAGGAACCCCAGCCAGAGCAGAGCCAAAGGGAACCCTGAATCCACCTCATCTCCTGCAGGAACCCCAGCTCCCAGCAGAGCCAAAGGGACCCCTGAATCCACCTCATCTCCTGCAGGAACCCCAGCTCCCAGCAGAGCCAAAGGGGTCCCTGAATCCACCTCATCTCCTGCAGGAACCCCAGCCAGAGCAGAGCCAAAGGGTCCCTGAATCCACCTCATCTCCTGCAGGAACCCCAGCCAGAGCAGAGCCAAAGGGGTCCCTGAATCCACCTCATCTCCTGCAGGAACCCCAGCCAGAGCAGCCAGGCACAGGCACAGGGACAGGGACAGGGAAGTGACACAGGGCCGCTCCTGCCCTGGCAATAACCCCCTCCCTGGAACCTCCTTTTCCTGGTGCAAAACTGCTCTCAGCTGTGAATGGAGCCCTGGGGAAGCCATTCCTTCAGGATGAACCCAGCCCCACTCCTGCAGCTCCCTGTGCCTCAGCTTTGTCACCTGCTGGAGGGAGACCCAATGCCAGCACTGTGGCACTGCAGTTCTTATGGGATTGGAGGAATTATGGTCCCCCCTCAGGTAGGAAATGAGGATCTCGGGCTCCCTGGGCAGGAGATAGATTTTCTCTGCAGGCTGGGTGCCTTCATCAGTGGTTAAGCTGTTGGACAATGCGTGGTCACAGCAGAAAAACAGCCCTGATGAGGATGTCTGGGCATCTTTATGAGCAGAGCTGACATGTTCAGCCAGAAATCTCTCTTGACTGGACCTCCAGAAAATACATCACACTGCCAGCAAACCCAGGAGCCAGCCTGAGGTTTCATCAGCTAAGAGAGAAGGGAATAATCCTCAAAAGCTCATCCAAAACCCCTTTGGGCTGGTCTCCAGGATGGGGAGGCTGCAGAGCAGGAGTTGGGGGGATGTTTGCTGCAGTTCATCAGTAAATGTTTGTTTGATTACAGCCCATCCCTCATGGTGGGCAGCACCCTCTGAGCAAGTTGTGCCATGTTGTGGTCACCAATTGTTGAGGTGTTGTTGTGAGGGTCCCCAGGACGAGGTGAGAGATGAGAATCTGACTCCTAGAAGGCTTATATTATATTATATTATATTATATTATATTATATTATATTATTATACTAAAATTATACTAAAGAAAAGAGAAAGGATACATCAGAAGGCTAAAACAAGAATGATAATAAAACCCTGTGACAGACTCAGAGTCCAACACAGCTGGCTGTGATTGGTCATTAAATTAAAACAATTCACATGCTGGGTAAACAATTCTCCAAATCACATTCCAGAAGAGCAAAACATGGAGAAGCTGAAGCTTCCCAGGAGAAGAAATCGTGGTGAAGGGATTTTTCATAAAATATCACAGTGACACCACATCCTGGAGCTGGCTGTGCCCAGCAGCAGGAGCCCAAAATGAGGCCAAACCCATCTCAGTTCTGTGGGGAGGACAGAAGCTGCTGAGGCAGGAGGTGTGTGGTCCATCCTGCTGCTCCCAGAGCTTCCCTGCAACAGCAGGAACGGGAGTGGGTGGGGAAGGAGCAATTACCAGAGACTACCCAGCTTTGAATTGATCCTGATTAATGGGCCCTGAAAATCACACCCAGCCAGCCCTGGCAGACACAAAAATCCATCAGGTTTTTCAGCCCACCTCGTGGTGTCTATTGACACGTTTAGATACAACCCAACCCACCACATCTTTGTGAAGATTCAGTAAATGTGCAGAAATCTGATGCCAGAAAGTGCCCAAGGTGGGCAGGCCCTGGCACAGGGTGCCCAGAGCAGCTGGGGCTGCCCCTGGATCCCTGGCAGTGCCCAAGGCCAGGCTGGGCAGGGCTTGGAGCAGCCTGGGATGGTGGATGGTGTCCCTGCCCAAGCCCAGGGGGCTGCCCAGCCCCAGACCCCCCTGCTCCTGCAGGAACACACACAAGGGATTGCTAAGAATTGGGTGTGGAATTTGCAGGCAACCCCAACAAGGGAAGAGATGAGAATCTTGGCTCTATCATGTTTCAGAAGGCTGATTTATTATTTTATGATATATATTATATTAAAAGAAAATGATATATTAAAACTATACTAAAAGAATAGAAGAAAGGATTTCATCAGAAGGCTAGAAAGGAAAAGAATGGAATGATAATAAAATCTTGTGACTGACCAGAGAGTCCAAGACAGCTGGACTGTGATTGGTCATTAATTAAAAACAACCACATAAGCCCAATCCCAGATGCACCTGTTGCATTCCACAGCAGCAGATAACCATTGGTTACATTTTGTTCCTGAGGCCTCTCAGCTTCTCAGGAGAAAAACCCTAAGGAAAGGATTTTCCATAAAAGATGTCTGTGACAATTGGGCAAGTTTCTTTTTCACTTCATTTTGCCCAAAGTGAGGGGGAGAGAGCTTTCCCACCAGCACTGTGCCTGGGGGCTCTCAGTGATTCCCAGATCAGCCAGATAATGCTGGAGGAGGCACATCCTGACACCTCCTGTGCTAGCTGGGCCTTGGGACAGCACAGAACCTCCGGTCTCAGGGCCTCCCCTTCCCAGCTCTAAGCCAGGTTTTGTATTATGAGGCTCTGGCAAACCTGGGGGGAGCTTTTCTGGAGCCCTTTCAGACTTTCTGGCAAGAGGGAAATGCAGAGCACAGCTCTCACCTGGCAGGTCTGAGTGACTCGAATGCTTTGCTGAGCACAACACAGCAGTGCCAGTTACAGCCCAGGCTGAAAATACATTTTCATCCATCACAGTCCCAGAAGGTGGCAAACATCCAACACTTGGGACAGCTGGAAGGCTGGGAAAGACCCAGAACTCAGAGCAACTTCTTAATCCCTTGGTTTTACAGAGGGGATATTAAAGGTGTGGAAAATACATCTGTTGTCAGAGCAGCTGAGGGCCACCCCAGGCCCAGAGGGGCTGCTCACCCCCTCTCCTCTGCTCCCACAGGGGCTGGAGATGGCCCTGGGCTGGGAGGAGCGAGGGCTCAGCCCTCACACTGGGGACAGAGGCACCCATTCCTCAGGGGGACTCCAAATGTGCTCTGGCAAACACCAGAGGAGCTCCTCAGCTTCCCCTGGGAGTCCTGGGGACCACCCTGAGGTGACAAAGCAGCACTGCCACCCCCTGAGGAGCACTGAGAGGCTGCTGGGAGGCTCTGATGAAGATGTCCCTTAGTGATTGCACCCGGGGTTAACCCTGACCCTGCCCAGCTTAATGATGATTAATCTGAATGACAATTAGCAGCGTTTTCATCTGGAGGGGGTCAGCAGGGACACCTCCCACTGTCCCAGGCTGCTCCAAGCCCTGCCCAGCCTGGCCTTGGGCACTGCCAGGGATCCAGGGGCAGCCCCAGCTGCTCTGGGCACCCTGTGCCAGGGCCTGCCCACCCTCCCAGGGAACAATTCCTAATTCCCAATATCCCATCCATCCCTGCCCTCTGGCAGTGGGAGCCATTCCCTGTGTCCTGTCCCTCCAGGCCTTGTCCCCAGTCCCTCTGCAGCTCTCCTGGAGCCCCTTCAGGCCCTGCAAGGGGCTCTGAGGTGTCCCTGGAGCCTTCTCCTCTCCAGGTGAGCACCCCCAGCTCTCCCAGCCTGGCTCCAGCCCCTGCAGCATCTCCTTGGGCTCCCCTGGACTCTCTCCAGCAGCTCCAGCCAGGTTTTCCTTGTGCTGCAGCCCCAGGGTTGGTAACAGCAAAAGCTGCAAGCAGGCTCGGAGCAGGCAGGGAGGAAATAAAAGATGCTGAAAAGATTCCATTGTCTGCTCCCTGAATTCCCGGTGTCGGAGCCCTTGGAATGTGGATGCTGCCCTCCCTGCCAAGGCCCTCCGGCAGAGCAGGGGACAAAGAGCCCGGCCCCGGGGCAGGATGTGAATAGCGATGAATGTCAGAGAAGGTCTTGATCTCATATTTCAACCTTCCGGCGTGAATTAGGCGAGAATCCACACGGAAACCAAGGAGAGCCGGTCAGCTTCGAATCCCGGTCTGCATCCCGAGTGCCGGGGGCTGCTGCAGGGACCGCAGCTGCCCAGGGCTCTGAGCGAGTGCCAAATCCAAAAGGGCCTTTGTGAGCCGGGAACACTCATTTATCACACATTTATCACCGCTGGGAATGTGGTGAGGAGCTGGAACAGCGGCTGGAGTGACCTTTGTGTGTGATGGAGTGGGGTCCCTGCCTGTCATCGCCACGGGGGATGGAAATGGGGTGGGAATGGGATGGAAATGGGGTGGAAATGGGGTGGAAATGGGATGGAAATGGGGTGGAAGTGGGATGGAAGTGGGGTGGAAATGGGATGGAAATGGGGTGGAAATGGGGTGGAAATGGGATGGAAATGGGGTGGAAATGGGATGGAAATGGGATGGAAACAAGCTGGAAATGAGATGGAAATGGGGTGGAAGTGGGGTGGAAATGGGGTGGAAATGGGGTGGAAACAGATACTCCCGTTCTGCAAAGCTGACCAAAGCCCCAGGAGCTGCCCCAGGGGGAGCCGTGTCCCTCCCCAGCTGCTCCCTGGCCACTCACACGCTGAGGGATTTCTCTCCCCCAGCCTTTTTTGGGAAGTTTGCTGCATAATTGGAGTTGGGATGTGTTGGGGAGTGCTTCTGTTCTGCGAATTGCTTTTGGATGGGGAGCAAAGCACCTTGATTCGCAGATGCTGCAGTAATGCCCACGGGTGAATTCCCCCATCAATAATGGGTAGATAAAGTGAAAGCTGCCTTCAGGAGGTGTTGCTGCTGGTAACAGCGCTGGGGGGAAGGGATTTAGCCCTGGGGGTTCTCTGGCTGCGTGTTTATCCCTTAGTGACCTTGGCTTTTCTCACAGGGAACAGGAACAGGACCAGAGGAAACGGCCTCCAGCTGCACCAGAGGAGGCTTGGGTTGGATTTTGGGAGAATGTATTCACTGAAAGAGAGATCAGGCACTGGAACAGGCTGCTGATAGCAGAGGTGGAGTCACCATCCATGGAAGTGTTCCAAAAACTTGTAGATGTGGTGTTTTAGGGACATGGGTGAATGGTGGACCTGGCAGTGCTGCTCATCGATGATCTCAGAGGGCTTTTCCAGCCTAAACAATTCCATGATTTTCCCATGCAGGGCCCTGGAGGATGCTCTCCTCTCCCTGAGCACCCCTGCTGCTCTCAGGCTGCCCAAGAAGCACCAACAGCTTCAATTCCTGAGACCACTCCGGGACAATTTTCCCAGCTCTGATGGTGAACCTCACCTTTAATAAAGAAATAACTCAATTTACCAGTCATGTGTCTGTGTGCCAAGCCCACCCTGGCAGCACAGCAGCTGTTGGGAGTGGGGTGCTGCCCCAGCCCCTCTTCCCATGGCTCTGAGCCCCCCATGGATCAGGATCTGGCCCTGGCAGAGCCTGGAGCGCTGCAGTCGCTATGGAGACCCACCTGGAGTGCATCCATATGGAGAGGAACAGCTCGTTCCTCATGTCCCCATTCCAGGGACATGGGAGACAAATCCCATCCAGAGGGACCTCAGCAGGGCAATAACATCCAGGGTTTGTGATTCCTCTCTAGGGAATGGCATCCAGTGCTGCAGCCCTGGGCTCCCCCCAAATCCAGCATCCTTGTGAGATGAGCCCAGCCCTGGAGCCCTGGGATCTCCCCAAATCCAGCATCCCTGTGGGATGAGCCCACCCCATGCTCCTGCTGCCTTTGCATGGGCTCACACAGGGACATCTGTGGGGTGCGGGTGTGCAGAGTCAGTCTGGGAATGGGGACATGGCTGGAATCATCCCCATGAGTGCCCCAGGGCTGTGGCATCATGGAATCATGGAATGGTTTGGGTTCAAGGGACCTTAAAGCCCATCCAGTGCCACCCCTGCCATGGCAGGGACACCTCCCACTGCCCCAGGCTGCTCCAAGCCCTGCCCAGCCTGGCCTTGGGCACTGCCAGGGATCCAGGGGCAGCCCCAGCTGCTCTGGGCACCCTGTGCCAGGGCCTGCCCACCCTCCCAGGGAACAATTCCTAATTCCCAATCTCCCATCCATCCCTGCCCTCTGGCACTGGGAGCCATTCCCTGTGTCCTGTCCCTCCAGGCTCCTGTCCAAAGTTCATAATTTCTCAATGAGCAGACACCCTGGTGTTGGCTCATGCTGGGGGAGGCACCTGAGGCCTCATTTCCCCCCCAAACAGCAAATCCTTTCCCTGGGCTGCTCCCCAGGGCGTTGTTTGTCACTTGGAATCAGCAGACACCGCTCACATCACTGCAGCCACAGCTGTGACTCCTCATCCCCCTGACTCCTGTGTCTGCTCCACTGCAGCAGCTTTGAGACAAACATCTTATTTTTGCAAAACAAATGTGTTTTCTGGTGCATGCAGCCAGCTTGGGGGATGAACCCCCCCTGCTGCAGGGCAGGGTGGGTGCCAGCATTGCAGCAGGAGGGAGGCACAGCTGCACTGGGAGGGAGCCTGGAAGGGCTGCGCTGGGGATTTGGGGACCTCAGGGGGATCTCCCTGCTCCACTGGTGGCAAAATCACCTTCCCCAGCACAGACCCCTCCCTCCCCACTGCCAGCACGTGCTGGGGAGGCAGCAGGACCAGGGCCACCAGGCTCGTCCCATGGCTTGTCCCTGCCCTTGGAGCTCCCCGGCTGGGTGACAGGGCCCATGGATGGCACGGGCTGTGCCCTCTGCTGGATCCACTCCTGTCCCCAGGGGAGGGAGGCCCCACAGCCCCCCCTGCCTGCACAGGGGCTGTCACCCAGCCCAGGGGACAGCCAGGGGGACACCGAGCCGGGGAGGGGAAGGACTTTCCCTGGGGCTGTGTGATGGAGGCACAGGGGCTCTGGGGAGACTGAGGGGGGCTGGATCCTTGATCTGCTCCCTGTGCCCCACAGTTTGAGGGCTGGACCCCCATCCCTGTCCCCGTGTGATGCAGCTGGGGACCCTCAGTGGGGCTGGACCTGGACCCCGGTCGCTGTCTCAGTGTGATTCCAGCAGGGATCCCGAAGGGGCTGGACCTGGGCCCCCATCCCCGTGCGATCCCCGGGAGGTTCCGTGCTGGACCCCGCGGGTCCCACCGGGCACCCGGAGCCCCTGGAGGCGGTGCCGCCCCCGAGCTCCCCCCGAAGCCCCCCCAGAGCCCCCTCCCGTCGGGGCCGGCGCTGGCAGGAGGCGGCTCCGCCGCAGACGCCGCTCGGTCACCGCCGCGTTCACCTCGCGGAGCCGGGGCTGCCCGAGACACCGGGAACAGCGGGAATACCGGGACCAACGGGAACAACGGGAACAGCGGGAACAGCGGGAACAGCGGGAACACGGGGGCTGCCAGAAACACCGGTGCTGCCGAGGCTGCCGGGAACCCGGGAGCAGCGGGACACCGGGAACAGCGGGAACAGCGGGAACAACGGGACACCGGGAGCAGCGGGACACCGGGAGCAGCGGGACACCGGGATTGCCGGTCCCGCGGAGCCGGGTAAGCGGGCGGAGGGAGCGGCGGAGCCCCGGGACCCCCGGAGGCACCGAGCGGGACCCTCGTGGGGGACAAACCGGGAGGTCCGAGCTGTTGGGGGGGCCGGGCTGGGAGCGATGGGAGCCCCGGAGGAGCGGGGAGCCCCGGGGGTGGCGGAGCTGCTCCTGCCCCGAGCCCCGGCCGGGCTGGGAGGGGTCTGGGCCAGCGGGACCGGGCGGGACGTGCTGGGGCACAGCTGGAATGGGGGTCCCAGCCCGGCCGGCGATGGGGGCCCAGGGGACCCCAGAGAGGTCTCGCTGCCCCCTGTCCCTGCAGCCCCTTCCCGGCTCACCCAGGGGTGCACTGGGGTGGCGCTGGGGCTGTCACGGTGCCGATTGCTCCCCTCGGGGCTGGCAGCGGTGGGTGGAAGCTGAGCAGGCTCATCCAGACGTGAGATCCATTTACACCCTGGCTGCTCCGCCTGGCGCTCCCCGAGGTTTTGGCTCCATCAGGGAATTGACCCGGGGCTGTGGCAGCCCAGGACATGCCCAGGACCTTCTCCTCTGCTGGTTTGGGGAGCAAATCTCTGTCTCCACCGGCTGTGGGTGGCTGGCAGAGCCGAGCCGCCCCCGTTCCTCCTCCTCTCCCCAGGATCGGCGTTCCCGGCCCAGTTTGAGACGCGCCCCGGCACCGGGAGCACCGGTCAGGCTGGGAGCGGCCATGAGGGACTCGCCTGGAGTTGGATCCCTGCGGAGCCTCGTCCAGCTCGCCTGGCTGTGCCTCTTCTCCTCCGTGCCGGTGAGGGCCGGGCTGGGGCCGGGGCAGCGGGGCGGCTCCATCCCGGCTCCATCCCGGCTCCATCCCGGCTCCTGCCCGGCCCCGGGCTCGGGCAGCGCTTCCCGGGGGCGGTCAGGGCGCTGCAGGCTCTGACCCAGCTCCGGGCTTGCAGCACGGCGGGGCCAAAGTGCTGGAGAAGACCTTCGAGGAGTGGCTGCGGTACCGTGACGAGTGCCTGCGGAGGATGGCGAGCGAGCCCTACCCGGCAGGTACCGGCCGTGCCAGCCCGGGGCGCACAGAGCCAGGGCTGGGCTCATCTCTCTCCAGCGTCCCCTGCTCCGGTCACCCAAGGGACTGACAAGGACCTCCACATGTCAGATGGGGAGCCAGGGCTGGGTGTCCTGGGGGGCTGAGGTGGTGTGGAGCACACGGGCCCATTTCAGGGTGGCATCAGCACCCTCAGAAGTGCTGGGATCGCAGGGCTCGCTGTGTCTGTGCCACCAATCCGGCACTGAGCGTTGGCTTTCCCTGTCCCTGTCCCCGCCCTTGGAAGGGCTGTTCTGTAACAGGACATTTGACATGTACGCCTGCTGGCCCGACGGGAGCCCTGGCACCGCCGTCAACGTCTCATGCCCCTTCTACCTGCCCTGGTTTGAGAAAGGTGAGGATGCCCTCCTGCCATCCCCGAGCTGGAAGCCAGGGCTGAACCCTTCTGCGGCTGGAGAAGCTCTCAGGGCTCCCCTCCCTTCCCCTGACAGGGGCAGAGGGACCCATGAACAGACCTGGGGTGAGGGGACACGGGGGGCTCCGAGCAGAGCCAGCTCTGCCCATGGCTGCCCTGGAGCAGGGGCAGATCCCCCATCCCTGGAGAGGGGCTTGGGGGAGCCTGGGGCACTGTGCCGGTGCTTGGTGTCCGCAGTGAAACACGGGCTGGTGAGCCGCAGGTGTGGCACCGACGGCCAGTGGGTGACAGTGAACGGCAGCCAGCCCTGGAGGGACTACTCGCAGTGCGAGGATGAGCTGGAGGTCACTGCTGAGGAGGTGGGACCTGGCTGGGAGCGCGGGGATGGCCAGGGCAGCCTGGCCGGGGGTGGACGCGCACCCAGCCGGGCTCCCTGTGCTCCCCTGCAGGAAGGCGCCCGCCGGCTCATGGTCAGCTTCAAGGTGCTCTACACCGTGGGCTACTCGCTGTCGCTGCTCACCCTCATCTCCGCCCTGCTCGTCCTCACCGCCTGCAGGTAGGACACGGCCCTGCCCCTGCTCCCTCCCCGCATGCCGGCCCCGCCTGACCCCGCTCCTGCAGGAACCTGCGCTGCACCAGGAATTACATCCACGCCAACCTGTTCGCCTCCTTCGGGCTGCGCGCCACCTCGGTGATGGTGAAGGACGCGCTGCTGGAGCGGCGCTGGGGCGTGGAGCTGGTGCAGGTGGCGGACTGGGAGGCTCTGCTGAGCCACGAGGCGAGTGCTGGGCTGGGGACAGCGAGGGACCCTCGCCCAGGGCAGGGCTGGGGGGGCTGGTGCCCGTGCGGCCCCAGATTCCTGCTGGGTGAGCTCTGGGGTGCCAGCGGTGCCCATGTGTCACTATAGGACACGAAACAGCACAAACGCACACACTGCTGCTCTCAAGGTGAAGAAAAGGGAAGTTTATTACCTGATTCTAACATTTACAGTTTTCTAAAAGTGCCAGTGGATTGGAGGGTGAAAGTGCCACCTCTCCAATGACACTGGACAAGCTAACAGTTTATTAAATTTCTCTTCTTCTATGAAAGAATGCAAACCAATAAGTTATTTACAGAAAGCGTGTGAGGAAGTTCGTTACAAGAATATAAACATCAGATGGCTTAGAAAATCTTAAAAAATCAGGGTGACACCCATGCAGCTGATGGATGAAGTCTTGGGGTGCCTGTGCATGGTCCTGGGGTGCCCATCCACACAGTGGGCATGCTTTTGGAGTGCCTGTGCTGCCCATGACCCAGTGGGTGAACTCTTGGGACACCTGTGCACCCGCTGGGTGAGCTCTGGGCCTGTGTGGCACCTGAGGGATGAACCCTTAGTGCCACTCATGCCCCTGCTGGGTGAGCTCTGGGGGTTCCTGTGCAGCCTCTGGGTGAGCCCACCATGGGGGAGCTCTCAGGGATCCTGGGGTGCCTGTGCAGCACCACCCCCCGTGGATGAGCTCCTGGGGTGCCTGTGCTGAGCCGTGGGTGGCTCTCCCGTGGCAGGCAGCGCTGGGGTGCCGTGCAGCGCAGGTGCTGATGCAATACTGCATCCTGGCCAACCACTACTGGTTCCTGGTGGAAGCTGTCTACCTCTACAAGCTGCTCATCGGGGCCGTGTTCTCTGAGAAGAATTACTACAGGCTCTACCTCTACCTGGGCTGGGGTAGGGGCCCCCTGGGCACGCTGCAGGGAGGGGACAGTGCCCGGTGTCACCTGGGGGCACCGCGGTCCCAACCATCCCAGGAGGGTGTGGGGTGGGGGCTCTGCCACCCCGGGGGTCCCCCCAGCACGGGGGTGGTTTCTCAGCTCAGGAGGGTGCTTGGTTTTACAGGGTTTGCTGTGTGACTTGCAGGGACCCCCGTGGTGTTCGTGGTGCCCTGGATGGCCGCCAAGTACCTGAAGGAGAACGCGGAGTGAGTGGGGGTGAATGGACAGGGATGGATGGATGATGAATGGATGGATGGATGGATGGATGGATGGATGGATGGATGGATGGATGGGGGATGGATGGATGGATGGATGGATGGATGGATGGATGGATGGATGGATGATGGATGGATGGATGGATGGATGGATGGATGGATGGATGATGGATGGAGGATGGATGATGGATGGATGGATGGATGATGGATGGATGGATGGGTTGGATGGATGATGGATGATGGATGGCTGGATGGCTGGATGGATGATGGATGATGGATGGCTGGATGGCTGGATGGATGGATGGATGGATGGATGGATGGATGGATGGATGATGGAGGGATGATGGATGGATGGATGGATGGATGATGGATGGATGGATGGATGGACAGGGATGATGGATGGATGGATGATGGATGGATGGATGGATGGATGGATGGATGGATGGATGGATGGGTTGGATGGATGATGGATGATGGATGGATGGATGGATGGATGATGGATGGATGGATGGATGATGGATGGATGGATGGATGGATGATGGATGGATGGATGATGGATGGATGATGGATGGATGGATGATGGATGGATGATGGATGGATGGATGGATGGATGGATGATGGATGGATGGATGATGGATGGATGGATGATGGATGGATGGATGATGGATGGATGAGGGATGGCTGGATGGATGGATGGATGGATGGATGGATGGATGGATGATGGATGGATGGATGGATGGATGGATGATGGATGGATGGATGATGGATGGATGATGGATGGATGATGGATGGATGGATGGATGGATGGATGGATTGGATGGATGGACAGGGATGGATGGATGGATGGATGATGGATGGATGGATGATGGATGGATGGATGATGGATGGATGAGGGATGGCTGGATGGATGGATGGATGGATGGATGGATGGATGGATGGATGGGTTGGATGGATGGACAGGGATGATGGATGGATGGATGGATGGATGGATGGATGGATGGATGGATGGATGATGGATGGATGGATGGATGATGGATGGATGGAGGGATGGATGGAGGGATGGATGGATGATGGAGGGATGATGGATGGATGGATGGATGGATGGATGATGGATGGATGGATGGATGGATGATGGATGGATGGATGGATGATGGATGGATGATGGATGGGTGGATGGATGGGTGGATGGATGGATGGATGGATGGATGGATGGATGGATGGATGGATGGATGGATGGATGGATGGGGGTCTTGCTGGGATGCTCAGAGGCTGCTGAGGGTCCCTGAGCCCCCTGGCTGGGGCTGGAAAGCTCTTGGGTCATGCTGCCCCCAGCCCAGGGTGACGGTGCTGTCTCTCCTCCCCGGCAGGTGCTGGGCCCTGAATGAGAACATGGCTTACTGGTGGATCATCCGCATCCCCATCCTGCTCGCCTCCCTGGTAGGGAACAGCTGCCAGCCCCGGGTCTGTTTGGACAGCAGCAGCTCAGCCCCTGGCTCCTGGCCCTGGGAAGCTTCCATCAGAGGCCAGGAGGGAGAGCTGGCCTGCAAGGACCAGCCAAATGCACAGGGGGTTCAGCAGCTTGCTGACCCCTGGTTCTGGGGGTTCATGAAGGAAGCTGGGGTGCTGAACCCCAGGGAAAGGGGCTGGGGGTGGCTCCTGCTGCTTTGTAGCCAGGATTTTGGGATGGCAGGAGGGGAGGAAGGGCAGCAGCAGCCTCGGCAGCACAGAGGGTGCCATCCCCTGCTGGGTGAGTGTCACAGCCAGGGTGGGGGTGCTGGGCTCTGTGTGCCCCTGCCCTGTCTCCCCTCCCAGATCAACCTGCTCATCTTCATGCGGATCCTCAAGGTGATCCTGGCCAAGCTCCGGGCCAACCAGAAGGGCTACGCCGACTACAAGCTGAGGTGGGCCGGGAGGGGGGTGGGGACACTCTGGGCTACCGGGATAACGCCCCCTCCACACCCCCACCCTCCCCACGCCTCTCTTCCACCTTGCACATCCTTCAACGACCACCCTGGGATTAACTGGGAGTTTGACTGTCCCCTTACTGTCCCCCAGGCTGGCCAAAGCCACGCTGACCCTCATCCCCCTCTTCGGGATCCACGAGGTCGTTTTCATCTTCGCCACGGACGAGCAAACCACGGGCATCCTGCGCTACATCAAGGTGTTCTTCACCCTCTTCCTCAACTCCTTCCAGGTGAGGTGGGAGTGAAACAAATCCTTGTTCTGGGCACACCACGGAGCAGAGGTCAGGGGCTCCCTCTCTGAACTTGCTCTCCTGCGGTGCTTCCATGGGAAGGGTGGCACTGCCTCTGCCCTTGAGAGTGTGCTGCTGCCTCCTGTGCTCTCTGGGCAGCGCTGCCATGGGGACCCCAGCCCTAAAAACAACCAGGAGTGGCCTGGGGGGAGCCTTAAGCTCATCCCAGCCCCAGGAGAGGGACAGCAGGGAGGGGGCTCACTGCTGGCTCTCCCTGCAGGGCTTCCTGGTGGCTGTGCTGTACTGCTTTGCCAACAAGGAGGTAACGTCCTTGTCCCTGCCCTGGCACCACCTTTCCCCACCCTGTGCCTGCAGGGAGGGCACAGCCATGGATAAGCCCCTTCTCCCTCCCCTCCATGGCAGGTGAAGTCCGAGATGAAGAAGAAGTGGCAGCTCTGGAAGCTCGACCACCCGGTGCTCTGCTGTGCCCAGTGAGGTGGTGACCAGCCAGGGCAGAGGGGCTGCTGGCCACGATGGCCACAGGGCCTGGCTGCAGGGCTGAGGCTGCAGAAGCTGTGCTGGGCAGTGCCCACCTGGGATGGCCAGGCTGGGACGGGTGTCTGGCTGTGCCACACTGGAGCTGCTGGAAGGGACATCCCTGCTGTGACCCGAGTGGGAGGTGGCACCCCGGGCTCTCGCCAGGCATTGCTGTGTGGGCAGCCCTGCTGCTTCTCGCCCTGCCTGAGCACCTGCAGAGCCTGGCAGCCTCCCCCAGGACACCTCCCACACAGGGAACCCGTGGGACACCCACAGCCCCCTGGGCACCTGCGGGAGGGATCACAACAGGCAGGGGCAGCCTGGTCCTGCAGTGGCAATGGGAGATGCTGCCACACCACAGCCAGGGCTTCCCTGTCCCCGTGTCCCAGCCCAGGACCATCTCAGCAGGCATCCACAGCCACCCTGTAAAGCTCTGCACAGCGAGGGGCTGCTCCTGCTCCCACCCTCATCACCGACACAGAACAGCAGCTCCCATCCCCTCCTCACTGCTCTCCAGCTGCACAAACCCCGGTGCCTCCTGCATGGGCAGAGCCAAGGATGGAGCCCCAAAACCATTTGGGAGTGAAGGATTTGAGAGCAGCAACTCACTGGGGCAGAGCCCAACCTCCCCCATGCCAGCATCCCCCAGGTTCAGCATCCAGCCCAGCCTCCCCTGCTTTGTGCAGGGAAAGCTGGATTGCCAGCCTGGCAGGAGCTCAGGCACCAAAGGCTCAAATCCTGGGAGTTTGCTTTCCAGTGGGGTGCCAAAGCATCCTCCCCCCCGGCCAAGCAGGCTGTGGATCCCAGGAAGCCCAGGAGGAAGGGAAGCAGCTGCGGTGGTGTGGTTTGAGCAGGGCTGCACCTGTCCTGGAGCAGCTGGAGACATCCCCAGCCCCCTGCTCTGGCCCACGGGAGCAGCACAGACACTGCCAGAGCTCGTTCCCACCACATTCCTTCCTTTGCCATGCACAAGTCCCCTCCAGGAGGAGGAAGCAGCTGGGAGCTCAAGGAGATGCCCATGGACACGGGAGGTTCTCCAGGCCCTGCCTCTTCCCCGAGGGGCTGGGGGAGCCTCTCCCAGTGCCTCAGGGAGGAGCTGCCTCGAGCACACAAAGCAAAGAGGCTGCACGAGCCTGGAGTCACGGTCCTGGATCGATGGAACCCCCACGAGACCAATTTACACATCAACTCTCTTTTCAGATGTAAATAAATATTTATTTTTCAAAAAGCAGAGCCTGCTGCTTCTGTCTGCTGCAGGGGAGGGAAGGGACTGGTGGGCACAGAGAGCTGAATCTCAGAATGGACTCGGGGGTGGGGGGAAAGAGCCTTAAAGCCCAGCCCATCCCACCCCTGCCATGGCAGGGACACCTCCCACTGTCCCAGGCTGCTCCAAGCCCTGTCCAGCCTGGCCTTGGGCACTGCCAGGGATCCAGGGGCAGCCCCAGCTGCTCCGGGCACCCTGTGCCAGGGCCTGCCCACCCTCCCAGGGAACAATTCCTAATTCCCAATATCCCATCCAGCCCTGCCCTCTGGCACTGGGAGCCATTCCCTGTGTCCTGTCCCTCCATGCCTTGTCCCCAGTCCCTCTCCAGCTCTCCTGGAGCCCCTTTAGGCCCCGCAAGGGGCTCTGAGGTGTCCCTGGAGCCTTCTCCTCTCCAGGTGAGCAGAGGAGGCAGCTCCCTGAGCCTGGCTCCAGCCCTTGGCTTGGAGTATCTCAGTGGCTCCTCTGGATTCCCACATGGCCCAGGCAGGCAGGGCTGGGCTCTCAGGGCTCAGGCAGCCCCAGCCCCCTGAGCCTGCAGCCTCCTGGCAGAGATGGCTGGAAAAGCCTGTGTGCATTCCTGAGTGCCCTGCAATAACAAATCAGGAACTTATTCAGGATTCCCCAGAGATACCCACACACCACACACAGGCTTCTCAGCTTTTATTCATTTATCCAAATCAGCAAATGCTGTTTTTCCATGGACAGCTCACCTTAGGGTAGCACCAGACTCCTGCTGCCTGCACAGCCACCCTAGCTGCAAGGAATGCTGCTTCACATCCTGCAGTTAAGGAATTGCCTCCTCAGGGATGTTCTATTGTCAAGGATCCCCTCCCTGCTGGGCCCTTGGGTGCTCTCACACCCCTTTGTTGAAGCCTTTACACCTGCAGCACCTGTTTGGGGCCTTTTTCCTTCACACACACACACTGCCACATCTCCCTCCTTTCCCCAGGCATTCTCATCTATTGGATAGATCCTGTTAATGCCCCAAACCTCCTTGATTCCAGCCTCAGACTTAGCAAAGCAAGCCCCAAATCCCTCTAGTCACCTTCCAGCCACTGTTCTGCACAGCCCCCCATGCTGAGGGCACTGCTGAGCCAGGGCTTTTCCCTTAGGAGTTTTTTTTTGGGGGGGGGGTTTGCCTTGAGTACAAGGGAAACAGCACTAACACCCCCATATTACTGCAGCCAGAGGCACCACCAAGGCCAGGGAGAGAGCCTGGAACTCCCCAGTCACAGGGACTGAGAGACAAACCCTGAACACCCCTCCCAGCACAGCCTCAGCCCTCTGAGGAGTTTCTAGGGGTGCTGCATGAGGACAATTCCATCCCCCTCATCCAAACTCCTCAGGGTGAAGCTTCTGCAGCCTCACCCTGCAGCTGGCACTCAGTGCCCACATGCTCCATGGTGTTTGCTCAAGATGAAAAAACAGTGCCCTGTGCTGGGGGTGGGAGGTCAGCATGGGCAGGAAGCAGCACACAGAGGGGGGGACACTGCCAGGCACATGGGGGCACAGCTGAGAGGGCCATACCTGCCTGGGGCCAGGAAGCACAGACTCTGCAGGCAGGCCAGTTGTCACCCCTGCCTGAAGGGACTCAGGCAGCTCATCAGAAGATGGAGCTGGATGGATTTTTATATTTGGGATCTGTGCCCAAAGTCCAAATAGCAGAAGGAACACACAGTTCCATCCTCCTCCCAAAGGGACTTATCGTGATTCACCAAGGTCATCACTCATAGACTTCAGATTTTGATTGTTGTGTTTTTCCCCCTTAGAGGATTCAGGAATAAATGGGAACACAGAGTGATTGGAAACCACTCTACACCAAAGTCCCTGGCACCCTCACCCCCTCCCAGGGACAGGCCTGGCCTTGGCAATGCCCACCCACAAATGCTCTGGCAGAACTCTTTCCCAGCACTAAAGCCTGCACATCAAAGGCAGGCAGAGGTGAGGAGCAAAGCCTGGCACCACAGCTCTGTCTGGGCTGTGGTTCCTTTGCCCACTCCCATGGGGCACAGACCTATTCCTGTTCCTGCTCTGCTGCCTGGGCACTTCCCTGCTTGCCAGAGGCAGGGGAAGCTCAGCAGTCCCAGCTCTCCCTTCTCTCTCTCCTGTCTTTCCAAGGGATCCCTGCCTTGCTGGGATCTTGGCACACCAGGCCAATGACCTCTGCCATAGAGCACTGACCACAAAGCCAAGTTCTTGGGGATGGAGTAACAGTGATGTCCTGCTTCTGGCCAGGACAGGGTTCATTTCTGCAGGACCAGGACCTCTCCTGTACACTTTTGTTATTACTGTTACTGTTCCTTATCTCAGTGCTGTTTCCAGTAAAATGCTTTTATTTCTACCAGTGATATTCAACTTTTGTGCCTCCAGTTCTCCTCTCCATCCCACCCCAGGGGAGAGGAGGTGAGGAGGGGGAGTAGGTGAGTTGGGAGTGTTTCAGTGAATGCCATTCCTAAACCACCAACGTGATCACACCCAGCCCTGAGGAGAGCAAGAACCCAAAGTGAACCAAAGTGGGCTGGTTGGAGGAACAGGCTTTGAAGCCCAGATCTGGGGTGGCAGTAGAGCAGACATTCCAACTAGGAACAGGGCTGCAGTTTAAGCTCCACTGCAGCTCAAAGAGCCAAACATCACAAACTCCACTCCCTTCACCCCTCCACAACAAACTGCCTTTTTTATGGCCTCAGATCCATTCTCTGGGCCAATCCCCATGGCACAGGAGGAGCCAGGGACACGTTTCAGAGGCCCTGGGGAGCTTGGAATACAGGAAAGGATAATGAATTGATTGCTGTGTGCAACTGTCACCTTTCTACCACCACCCAGACCTGAACAACAAGGGCCGCACAAAGCTTAAGGCAGACAAAACTTCTAGGCTTGGAGCTTCTCCTCCAAACCTAAACCTTTCAAACAAAGGTCCTGGGAGCCTTGAGTCAGGCCCCAAGAGCAGCTGGTTGTTGTCCTCTGCTGTCCCTCGTCCTCCCAGCTGTGTTCTCTGGTGGCCATGGCCTCCTCGGTGCCCTGCAGGCTGCGGTGGCCCTTGGCAGAGCCCCGTGCTCCCTCTCCCAGGCACACTCAGCTTCCGGGTGGAACGGTCACCCGACGTCAGAATTCCTGCAGCCACCAGGAGAAAGGGACAGTCACTGTCTGCTGGGACACTGGGACAAGGGGGCTACAGGTTTTCCAAAGGGAGAAGCAAGCAGAGGGCAGCCAAGGATGAGAGTGCAGCCCTGGTGTGTGGGCTCCGAGCGAGCTCTGGGCACATGGCAGTGAGGGACGGTGTCCCCTCGGTGCCACAGCCTGGGACAGGGCAGGGCAGCTGTTTGTTCCCACTCACCCTCCTGGCTCAGTTATGGCTTTGGCCAGCTCTGCCCGCTCTGCCCCAGGGCTTGGAGCCTTTGGAGGTTTTGAGTCACAGTCTGCAGAGCTTTTCCTGAGGACAAACCAAAGGGAAAAAGGAGCATTAGGAAGGGGCCAGGAAGCAGGAAAGAACAGGCTGCTCTCAGCCACTGCTGTGCTGCTCCTGCTCTGAGAACAGGGGTGTCTCTACTGTCTGCAAGCTGCTGGGACAATTTCCTGTCACCAGGAGAACAGGACACAGGATTAGGGAGCCACTTCCCCAGCAGCTCTCATCACTGAGCAGGAGATGCAGGGACCACCCCCCACCTCCCAACCTGGACCTGCCACCAGGGGATGATGGAGAGCCCAAGATCTGCAGCAAGAACAGCACCAACTCCAGAGCCTGGAGACTTCCCTGAACGAGCAGGGATTCTCCTAACAACAACTCCAAACTACCAAACCCCACCCAGCCATGCCTTCCACAGCACAACAGCCCCTCCACATGCCCAGAGTCCTTCCCAGCTTACCCATCTCTCCCACACACTCCTCCAGCACAGCTGACAGCTCAGGCAAGCTCAGGGATTTCAGGGAAGGCGGCCACCCTTCCAGCACTGCAAGGACAGGGACACAGTTAATCCATCTGCAGCTCTCTGGGACACAGCACGCAACAGATTGGTGTTGCAGGGAAGCACCCCCAGCCAAAGGGATTCCAGTTAGGGCTTCTGAATCACATAGGAAGAGAGCTGGAGCTGCCTGTGCCAAACTGAGGGGTTTTCTGCCAATTCTACCACTTAGGAATTTACGTTTTTAGACTGCCTGGGTTGTTTATTAAGAGAATCTCAAAGAGATTAAGTGTAATGGACAGAAATCAATGGACAGGATCTCTGCTTGTCTCACTTCTAAGACAGGAGCAAAGAACAGGTCACAAGGAACATGTCACAGGCAGCAAGATAAGAGAGTCCCAGAATCATGGAATGATTTAGGTTGGAAGGGACCATAAAGCCCATCCCATTCCACCCCCTGCCATGGATAGGGACATCTTTCACTAGACCAGGTTGCTCCAAGTTCCCTTCAACCTGGCCTTGAGCACTTCCAGGGATTATTTACCAGCTCCTAGGGATAAGGAGCTGCTGGGTCAGGCCTGCCCAGCCACAGAGGTTGTCCCATGGATCCAACAGCAAAATCCCCACAACTGGGTTAGGGAACCAACCACCCCTTCTGGTTCAGACCCTGCTCCAGTGCACAGGGTGGTAACAAACCCGAGGTGCAGCCACAGGTCCCTGAAGCAGGGCTGTCACTGGGGCCTGTGTTACACCTCTGCATTTTGAGTCACGAATGCCTGCCAGACCCCAAAACTGGAAGTGGCCTTTTCTCAGCATCCTTACTGAGAAACTCTGCAAGTTCCACTCCAAATACCCTGAGAACAAGAACTCAACTCACTCTAAGAGCCTGGCTGCTCATGCATTCCCAAATTCCAGCAAGGAAAGGCAAGCAGGGCTTTGCCCTGGGCTCACCTGGGCGCTCCCCGGGCCGCTCGCTCTCGCCGGTGCCGTGCTGCTCCCGCGTGTCCGGCGCTCCCTCGCCCGCCCGCTCCGGGGCCAGCCGGGACGACAGCTCTGCCTGGCAGCTCCTGCCAAAGCACACCCAGGCCATCAGCGGGACAGGGACAGCTGGCAGTGCCACTGCACGTCCTACAGCCTGCAGTACCTGCACGGGGTGCCCGGGCAGCGCCTCTAAGGCCCTGGGGTACAACCTGCTCCTTGCTGCTTCCTGCGAGGAGGAAGTGGTGCCTCAGCCCAAGCCTGGGGTGCTGGCACTGCTCAGCTCCCAGCCACTGCTCCCCATCTGCAGCCACAGCCAGCTCTGCACAGAGGAGCTGTGGGGGGACAAGACAAGGAGGGGCTGGGGTGAGCAGCAGGAAGCCCAAGCCAGGGGCTGTGTTGGTCTGTGGGAGAATGAGGCCCAATTCAAGGTTTCTAATGGGCAAAGGAAATGACCTCAGGAGAGGCATGAGGGGCACCCAGGTTCTCAGGCTGTCATCACCATCCCACCAATTCAAGCAGTTGATGTTCAGAGCAGGACCCTTCTATAGCAGCCTCAGCTCCTCAGTCAGGGGGACAGGCCAGGCTCTGCCCCTTGCAGTGGGAATATTGCTCTGCTGAGCTACTGGATCCAACTTCAGCTCACCCTGGCTTGGAAGCCAGCAGACCACACTCAGTTGGGCTAGGATCCATAAGCAGCAGGATTTATTCCACTTTCAGGGATGTCCCTATTGTATCACTGGTCAGAACAAGGTCAGTGATACAATGAGTCAAGTCCAACTGGGGCCCAGAGAAAAGCACCACAAAAGCAGTAAAAGGAGTGTCAGGAGGTTAGTTAGATTATTCTGCCAGTTGTCACAGAGTTGCAAGAAAAATATTCTTCACTTGCAAGTTACTGCACATCCTTTGCCAGGGTACAGGGTAAAAACTCCTTTTTGTATTCAAAAAGGTCCTGGTCACCAAGTCTTACCCTGGGTAGGCACAGCCTCAGCCTCTTGGTTCCTTCTATTTGAAAGAGGAGAACCCAGCACCCCCAAAAAGGCCACTTCCAGCTCAAGCATCTGACCAAAACTCCACATGTGCTCCCATGGCTGTGGCTTTTCACTGGGGAAAGTCAGGCAGGATCCAAATGTGTTCAGGTGCCAGGTAAGCTCTCCTGCCTTACCCTGAGCATCACCTGTAAGGCTGCCAATATGGCCCCAAATCCCATTTCCCAGCAGTGTCAGTGTCACTTCCTGGGAATGACTTACTTGATCTGATCCAGCAGGACTCCAGCATCCGTGGTGATGGCCTGAGCGTCTCTGAGCTGGCACTGGATGGCATTCCAGGTCTCATCCCGCTCCATCAAACAGCTCTCAGCCACTGCACGCAGCTTCTGCTCCTGGCACACCTGGCCCTTCATCACCTGCACCTCTTCACACCTCTGCAGAAAAGCACACTGGGGATCAAGCAGGGGGCACTGAGCATCTCTCAAGTCACTGCTATTTTAATGTCTTAGGCAGCCAGAATGTTCCTTTCCAGTGGGAAAGGAAGCTGGATGAAGCTTGTACAGTGAGTATAGGTTCTCTCCACACTAAGCCCAGCCCCACAGTTACAATTCCCCCTTCCTCTCTGTTTACAAAGTTACTTATGAGTCCAAATTTCCCAAAACAACACAAGTCTGTTCACCGATGACTGCACCATAAAAATGACACTGCTGGGAAAGAGTAGGAATTTGATTCCTGCCCCTGGCTCCTACAGTTATCAGTTGGATGGGAAACAGACAAAGCAGCACCAAGGATGAGGAGTGGGTAAGTTCTACTTGTGCTGTTTGTACACCAAGCGTGTCCACTCTAAGTTGTGGCTTGAGGTGAAGGAAAAACCACCAGAGGCACAACAAAACCACAGCACTGATGGCTCCCTGCAGGGCGTAGGGTCCTGAGGAGCTGGCAGCAGCCTCACCTTGTGCAGCTGGATGGCCAATTCCTGCATCTCCGCCTCCAGCCGGTCGGCGTAGGCCAACTCCAGTGCGTCGCTGGGCGGGCGGGCGCTGCTGTGCCAGCGCGCGATGGCCGAGGTCATCTTCCTCTTGGGGCCAAACAGCCTGGGGGATGGAACCAACACGGGTCAAGCCCTGCACCCCCTGTCCCTGAGCACAACAGGGCACCATGAGCACCTCTGCAGTGTCCTGGTCTCTTAAAGGTGCCTCCAGAAGCAGGAGCGTGTTACAGCTGAGGATACGGGGATGTTAAAGTGTGGGAGGCAGCCAGGAGAGAGCAGCACTCCCCAGCTACACATTCCTGACCAGGCTGGATGTGGTTTGTAGGGGGAAGCTGGGACAGACAGGACAGGACAGACACTCACGTGATGCCTATTTCCTTCAGGTCACTCTCTGTGAGGGTCAGGAAGATCCGGAGATCCACATCTTGCTCCTCAAACACTTGCAGGTATTTCAGGCACCCAATCTCCTCAAGGAATGTTGCCAGGTCCTGCAGTCCAGGCAAAAGAAACTTAGTTACACCCTCTCAACAAAAGCATCACCATTCCTCCTAATTATAAATATTTGCTTCCTCTTGCTGTTGTAACACCTTTCTGGGTTCCAGCAGCAACCACAACTTCTCATGGTTCCACAGTCACACACCAGGACTGGCCTCTGCTGCAGCCACATCTCTTCTAACAAGTGCAGAGCAGAATGACACAGAATCAGCTACCCCAGCCCACCCCACTGCCAAGTCTGACAGACCCACAGGCCTGAAGGGTCTAGGAAACCACTCCCAGCAACAGCAACATCTCAGCAAACAGCTCCTCTACAAGAAATTGCTGTTTCACAAGCATTTAAGTTTGGACCACAAAGTGTTTTGGTAACCGTGGAAAAGCCTCCCACCCCTGGCACAGTGACAGAGCCTGCAGGACAGATCTGTGCTTACCTGGGGCCCTGTGTAGGCCGGGGGCTCAGGAAGGACCAGGTGCTGGCAGCAGCCCCCAGCCCTCCCCAGGCACTGGCTCCACTGGCTGTCACTGTTGCTGTAGCGGGTCTTGCCCTTAAAGCTCTTGGCTTGTTTCCGACTCGGGGGGCTGTTGGTGTGGTCAGAGTCCTGGAAAAGAAAAAAACCACCCACAGAATGGAAAGGATGATTGTGCAGAGATGGCAGGATCAGGGGGGGCTGACAAGTGCAGGCTCCTTCAAGACCTAAAGGCCCTTTTGTACTGCAGCCCCAGAGCTGCCTTGACCCATGTGAGCTGTGAGTGACCTCCAACCTCTTCCCCTTCCTTGGTTTTCCTGTCCCTGGAAGAGCCTTTCCTCACCCATCCTGGTCCTACAGGCTCCCATGGCAGTAGAGTCTCCCATGGGTGAAAGCACTGCCCAAGCTGAAGGCAAAGAAAAGTAAATCTACCTCATTGCTTTCCAAGGAGCCTTCACTGCTGACTCCTGGGACTCTAATCAGGTATTCACTGCTGCTGCTGCTGCTGCTCCTGATGGTTCCCAAGCTGTTGCTGGACAAAGCACTATCCTCTGGAAAGGAACAGGAAAAAAAATAGTGAAGTACAACTTCGTTACATTCTGGTTTAGTTACACAATTACCAGCAAAACCTTCGGGAGGTGTAAAGGAAGGTGAGATTCAGAACAAGGCTTCATGTGCAACACTCAGCACACAAGATGACCCTGAGGCAGATTTCACATCTGATCCCCAGCACCCATCTTTCCCAAGTCTGTTTGCCACCAGAGACACTTCTGGAAACAGCCATACTCTGTCTTCTTCTCACCCCCCTTCAGACTATTTGTACAAACTGATGTAATTACCACACTGAGCTTTATCTTGTGTAGCTAAACCATCCCAGCCTTCCCTCAGGAGAGACATTCCAATCTCAGCATCTCAGTGGGACAGGAAGCCAAGGCCTGGCCTCCCAGCCAGGTGTGCACTGCATTTCTCAGACAGTGACTTACCCCTGCTGCTGCTGCTGTCCACGTCCAGGTCGTTGATGGGGGAGGTGACGTCCCTGTGCCGGATGACACCTGGCACACAGCTGCCATCGTTGCTGAAGGTGACGTAGCCCTGAGGGGGCACCTGCTCTGTGTGCAACAGGAAGGGAGAACAGAGATTAGGATGCAAGCTAGTCAGGGAGGCTCCTGCAGAAAATGTAACCACTTCTGGATCTGAAAATAACCAAAAGGAGAGACTGTGCTCGCAACTGACAAGTTTCATTCTAAAAAGCACAGAGAGCACCTGATAAAAGCAGGTTCCTGCAGCTCCCTCACATGACCCCACAGCACATGAACTTCATTTACATGCTTACATTGAAAGAAAGTCAGAGAAAACACCTTATAGCAGAGATGTACCTTAAACAGCAGCTTCCAGCACTCCCTCACCTTGTTATATTCAAATTAGAAAGGAGAGAAAGAGCTGCTTAGGAGAGCAGCCCTGCACACCCTGCAGAACCAACACCCCTGCAGCTGTGCTAAAACACCAGGAGAATCCCACTGGCATTTAAGCTGACAGAGTCATTCCAATACAGCCTGGGGGATAACACAGACTTGTGTTTAAGAGAATGAACTGAGCTTTGAACATGCTTCCAAGTCCATAATCTTGGTTATTCCAAGCAACCAGTCTGAGAAATACCTATGACAGTAAAATAAACCTCCTAGCACTGCATCAGGATGCCTAACTGGGATCATCTTTCTCTTGGTCTATTGCAAAGGTTTTGCAATTTCATTTTTAGAAGAATTTCAAGCATCAGGGAAGGCAAAACTCACAAGCTCACTCTTATGATCAATGATTTCTCGACCACTGTGAGCACCTCCCTGTCATCAGCTTCAGAAGGGGTCTCAAACTTTTGAGCCTGCCTAAAAAGGGAAACTGAACTGTTCTCAAGAGTCAGGGGAACAGCAGTTGAGGTGAGACCAGAAAAGTATCCCACTCATCAATATCCAGCCTTGACAAGAGCGTTCAGGGGATTTTCTTTCTAACCCAGACACTGGACAGTGAACACCTTCATACAAAGCTATCTTTGTCCTGTATGAACCCCAAATGAATCCCAGCAAATCAAAAACAGACAGCAGGAACAGCTGCAGTGCATTTGAGGTCTCAGGGGACTGTCCCTCAGGCTCCCAACTCTCCTCACCATAGCAAGACTGCTTCCTTCCCCCAAGGCCAATTGCTGTGATCTTGGCCAAGGCCTGGGGCCCTTCATGGATGCTGGGACCCTTGGTCCTACGTGCAGGTCTCTGTCTCTGGGGAGCAGAACATGATTCATCTGAAGAACTCAGCTCCTCATAGTTGCCTGTAGTTCAAACAGAGGTTGTTAATAGCACAGGAAGTCATTTGCCTGTTTTACTTGCTACTGGTCCTATAAGTGCAGTGGAAAGAAAAAGAGAAATGTTAAAGAGTGAGGGTGGAACAGCTAACCTAGATCAGAAAGGGCCAGCAGACAAGAGTTGTTGGATTCATGCCTCTTTCATCCTCAGAAATGCTGGAATTCCCAGGATAGACCAGGTAGCACTACCCCATCTACCCAGTATAACATACTTCCAGACTATCAAACATCTCACTTCAGGTTCATCTTAAAATGAAAAAGGTCAAACATCTGTTACCTGGACCCCTGCAGAAGACCTTGGGCACTGGGGCTGCATGCAAATCTATCAGCCCCACAATCTTGGTGTGGCCATACTTCATGGCCAGGGTCCGTGCTGTGGCTCCAGTGTTATCTCTGACATCTGCCTTCACTCCCTGCAGAAAAAACACCTGGTTAAGTGCACATGGCAGAGGGCAGTGTAAAAAATATATATTTATATCAAAAAACCACCAAAATTGTCTTAGCTCCTCCAGCAGCAATACAGGCTCACCTTTGACAGACAGCTCAAGCTGCACTAATACCCTGAATGCCTTTCTAGTTATCTCCAATTCCTGAATGCCAAATAGCCCAGGGCTCTTGTGCACTGCCACTGGGAACAGGTTTGTTTGATCTGAAGTGTTTTGCATTGCTGCCTCCTTCTGGCAGTAAGCTGGACCAGTCAAATGGGATTTAAACCAAACTGTGTAAGAGCCCTGCATGCTCATGAGCTTTTGGATGCAGATGTCCAGTAGCCTGAGCATGCAAGCCTGTAAACACAATAGAAAAATTACAGCTTCAGTTGTTTCCTAATTCAGTCATTATTCAGTTACATTTGGACAGTCAGACCTCACTCCTATTCCTACAAGGCCAGTGTAAATTCATGGTATCAGCTTGCAGACAGCAGATACTTTGAAAACAGTCCTGAAAGTCTGGGACTTCAGAGGTGACTGTCATCAAGGAGCAAACATAACACTGTCAACAAAAAGCACGGTGTCAAATCTGTGGTAGTTCCTCTGAGGGCTGGAACCAGACTTTCAGCTACCCAGAGAACTGTCAGGACACTTACATGATTGAGAAGGTACTGAACAATTATCTCATGGCCAGAAGCAGCTGCTTCCATCAGAGGAGTGTATCCATACACTGGCTCCCTGGGGAGAGAACACACACATGGACAGGTATAACAGCTCATGCTTTGCCATTCTCTAACAGAGCATTTCCACCCCTCAACCTTTGCTGATCACAGACTCCATGATGTACTGGCTGTCCTGTTGTAGGATTGATTCCCTGTAGAGATTCAGTGCTCTTAAACTGGCTGCACAGCAACAGATTACTCTTCCAGCTGCACATCTGCCTTTAAGAGCCCAAATCACTTGCAGGAGCTAATGAAGTAAGAATCTCTTGTTGCCCTCAGGCAATTCCATGTGCATAAATGTGTGCTGGTCCCAAGGCATAGGAATGCAGGGCACACTTCAAAAACCAACCTGAACTCTGAGTATATAAAAAAAAAAATCAATAAAAAGACTTATGAAGTGCACTTGAGTTCAGAAGGTGTCAGTGTTCAGCTGATAATTAAACAAGCAGTAAATCTAATTTAATAAACAGTGACAACATGGGCAGACTTCAATTCAGTCTGCAGGTCACCTGTCCCTGTATTAGCTGTGCCACATCCTGAGGTACAGGGGGAAGACAAAAGCAGGTGTCTGTTGGAGTGTGTTCAGCTGCCACCTGTTGCTTTCATACTGAATGACAAATGACAGTGAAATTATTGCCAGCCAGGAGTCTATGTACATGGAACTCTAATCATACTTCTATTGTTTCTGAGGCCTGCCTTTTATAGCTTTCCCAAAACTCTCTGATTTTAAGGATTCCCACATGAAATGACAGATTCCTCCTTACTTGCAGTTGGCATTTGCCCCATTCTCCAGTAAGAACTTGACCATCTGCTGATGCCCAGCGCTGGTGCAGTGGAACAAGGCAGTCCAGCCATGGATGTCCTTCATCTCCAGCTCTGCCCCTTGCTGCAAGAGAACACACAATATTCCTTACTGCATCTGCTCTGCTCAGGCTTTCAGCCAATGCCCTTTTATGCTGGGACACCAGGAGTTTAAATTCAATCCCACCACAAAGCAGACCTCACACCAGAACACAGTGGCAGCTTGTGGATAATCCCACCCTGAGCATTTACACCACCTGCTGTGGCTGCACCTGTGTTCATGGGATACACACCTGTAGAAGGAAGTAAGCCACACTCTCATTGCCACAGCTGGAGGCCAGCATGAGGGGAGTCTGCCCTTCTGGGGTGGGGATGTTCACGTTCACTCCCGCTTCCAGCAGCAGGTGCACGATGTTGTCATGGCCAATGTAGGAAGCATACATGAGTGGGGTCCAGCCCCCACAGTTCCTCTGGTTCAAATCCAGGTCTCCACTAAGGAACAGAGGAAAGAAATCACACGAACTGCTGTGCTGGAGCTGTGAACCACAGCTGGCTTCTGCAAACTCTTGTTATCATCTAGCACTGAAGCCTGCATGGGAATTGCTACCAGCTCCAGCACAACCTCCCCCAGACTGCAGGATCACAGAATGCTTTGGGGTAGAAGGGACCTTAAAGACCACCTCATTCCACCCCCTACTAAAACACTCAGGAGGTCAATTTTATCAGCAGATTTGCCCCTGGAAACTGTGCCAAGAACCCTTTGGGAGCCCCAGTGATGTGCCCCTGTTGCCCCAACCAGTGAGGCATTGGTGCCAAGCACACCCGCAGCAGGTGGCACCGGCCCTGCCATCGGTGCCAAGCACACCTGCAGCAGGTGGCACCGGCCCTGCCATCGGTGCCAAGCACACCCGCAGCAGGTGGCACTGGCCCTGCCATCGGTGCCAAGCACACCCGCAGCAGGTGGCACCGGCCCTGCCATCGGTGCCAAGCACACCCGCAGCAGGTGGCACCGGCCCTGCCATTGGTGCCAAGCACACCTGCAGCAGGTGGCACCGGCCCTGCCATCGGTGCCAAGCACACCTGCAGCAGGTGGCACCGGCCCTGCCACCGGTGCCAAGCACACCCGCAGCAGGTGGCACCGGCTGTGCCATTGCTGCCAAGCACACCTGCAGCAGGTGGCACCGGCCCTGCCATCGGTGCCAAGCACACCTGCAGCAGGTGGCAGGGGCCGTGCCATCAGTGCCAAGCACACCTGCAGCAGGTGGCACCGGCCCTGCCATCGGTGCCAAGCACACCTGCAGCAGGTGGCACCGGCCCTGCCACCGGTGCCAAGCACACCCGCAGCAGGTGGCACCGGCTGTGCCATTGCTGCCAAGCACACCTGCAGCAGGTGGCACCGGCCCTGCCATCGGTGCCAAGCACACCTGCAGCAGGTGGCACCGGCCCTGCCACCGGTGCCAAGCACACCCGCAGCAGGTGGCACCGGCTGTGCCATCGGTGCCAAGCACACCCGCAGCAGGTGGCACCGGCCCTGCCATCGGTGCCAAGCACACCCGCAGCAGGTGGCACCGGCCCTGCCATTGGTGCCAAGCACACCTGCAGCAGGTGGCACCGGCCCTGCCATCGGTGCCAAGCACACCTGCAGCAGGTGGCACCGGCCCTGCCACCGGTGCCAAGCACACCCGCAGCAGGTGGCACCGGCTGTGCCATTGCTGCCAAGCACACCTGCAGCAGGTGGCACCGGCCCTGCCATCGGTGCCAAGCACACCTGCAGCAGGTGGCAGGGGCCGTGCCATCAGTGCCAAGCACACCTGCAGCAGGTGGCAGTGGCTGTGCCATGCCCAGCCCAGCCCCTCTCACCGCTGGATGCACTCCTGCACCACTTGGTACTGGCCGACGGAGGAGGCCGTGTGCAGGTCCAGGGGCACGTCCAGCTCCTCGCGGCACAGCACGGGCCCCACCCCGTGCCACATGGACAGGCTGCGGCTCAGCAGCTCCGACTCGCTGGCCTCGTCGCTCAGCTCCGACATCCTGCCCTGAGGAGCCAAAGCAGAGCACAGCACTCAGCTGCTGATCCCTGTTTTCCATACAGTTACAGCTCCACGCTGCCACAGGCTTGGAAGGTGAGGTGTGGGGCTTCAAATTCTTACCTCAACTTTGATTGACTCCTCAACCCAAAACAATAATTGCTGCTGAGAAGATTTTATTGGAAGTTTTCTCTTGCTGTAGAAAACTCTGGGATTCCAATACACTGGAAAAATAAAAGGCAATAATGCTAAAGCCTACAGTTTTCAAATCTCATTTTAAGATTGCAGAAGCAGTGGCTTTATTTCCTGCCTGCCTAATCCAAACATGCCTAAGGCAGCTTTGAATAACCTCGACAAGAGAAGACTAAACATCTATTTAAGACCTCAAGGTAGGCTTAGTGTTTTACAAAAGGATGCAATTCTTGCTCTGAATGTTTTATAATGCAGGGAGAGAATTAAGAATTCATGTCTCAGACATTCCTGGTCTTGTCCATCTGTCTTGCATTACAGGATGGTCCTGATTAAATTAAGACACGGTCATTAATAATGACAACTGCCCACTGCTCCCAAAACCACTCTGTCACCTGAAGAGGGTGCACCCTCCACTGTCACCAGGTTGTAAGCAGATTGTTTCTACCAGTTATTGTTTCAGCCCTTCAGAGGCAGCCAGCCCCATCTCAGTGAATCCTGGAAATGCTGAAACACAGGGAGCAGCAGCACACCTACCCATTCATTATCCGAGCACACCCCCACTCCTGCAGACACATCTTAATTACAGAGCTCCTCCACTCCAGGACTGCCTGAAAGGTTTATCCCAGGCCCAGCCTTAGGGAGCAGCTGCAGAGGAATCATTTGAACCTCTCACAGGAGAGCATTCTTGTCTGGCACTCCATGAAGAGCTGCTCAGCACATCAGTGATTCCAGGATTCACTGCTCAGCACAGCTGCATCCAGCAGCTGAGGGCTTCAGCTGCAGCTCCAGGACACAGGATCCCGAGTGGTTTGGTTGCAAGGCAGCACTGGGTGTCACCTCACCCAACCTCCCTGCTCAGGCAGGGTCCTCTGAGCACATTGCACAGGGCTGTGTCCAGGTGGAATATCTGAATATCTCCAGGGAAGGAGATCCACAGCCTCTCTGGGCAGCTTGCTCCAGGTAATCCCATGGGAATTTTCCCTCTCTGTAATCTCCCTGCCCACCATACAGCACTCCTGGGGTTTGCCTGGTCCCTCTGCATAAGTTAAGCCAACATGAAGTCCTTCTTCTTCCTGGTAACTTCTTACCAATTTAACTCCTTGGATTCATTCTGGGGTCAGGCAAATGCCAAATGAGGAATAGAAGAGAGCAGGAACAGGTTTTTCAGCAGCAGCTGCTCCTCAGATTCCCTCAGCTGTAACATTTCAAGACCATACTCCTGTTTTCTGAGCAACTGGGAGTCTTTACCTTGCAAGCACCAGCCCCTTTTCTTGTACTATATAAAGAAAACTCCTTTCATTCCTACCTCTTCAGTCCCCACCTGGATCCTTTCTCTCCCACCCTCCTTTTGTTCCCCTCCTTCATCCTCAGCTTGTTAAGACTACAAAAGCACCATCTATTGTATTCCATCAGCTGGTAAGAAATTATTTCCCTTTAGAAATATCTGCACAAGGACCTACTTTGCCTGACAGCAGCAATTTGTAGTGCACTGGGCAACCCAGAGGCCTCAGGCAGGAATAAGGGAAGGGCCTGAACACCTCACAATCAAAACACAGGGAGAGCTAAGTGGACTGAAGTGGATCATAAGGGGGAAAGTAGGAGTGTCCCACTAAAACAGATTAAAGCTGCCCCAGGGAGGCCAAAAGGCAGTGAAAGGAGGTAGAATCCAGGGCAGTTTGTAGAAGCACGTTGAGGTGCAAGTGAAGCTCATTGTTCTCTACCCTCTTTGTTAAGTGGGCACATTAATTACAAACCACTCAGGTGTTTGGTCTTTGTCAGAATCAGCCACTCTCAGGTACAAGTTACCAATGCAGCCTTGGTGAGGTGATCCACAGTCACAGGACAGAACACCCAGGACCTTCAGCCTCCTACACCCCCCCTGTGCTCTGCCTACAAATTTGCTTTTTACTTTTTAAAGCTCTGAGATTTCCCCTCACACTGAACTTTAGCAGGTTGTCAGCTCTGCAGGCACCTGAGGACAGCTGCTCACAACCTCCAGGACAACAAGAGTGATCAGAACCCTCAGGACTGAAATGACAAGCCCTGAATGAAACAAAATTGGGGTTGTCTGGTGCAAAGAGGAGGAGCCTGGAGGGGACATGTGACACGAGCATCCAATACACAATAATCCATCATATCATGGAATACCAGGATGGTTTGGGTTGGAAGGGACCTCAAAGCCCATCCAGTTCCACCCCCTGCCATGGGCAGGGACCCTTCCACTATCCCAGGTTGCTCCAAGTCCTGTCCAACCTGGCCCTGGACACTGCCAGGGATGCAGGGGCAGCCAGAGCAGAACCTAAGAAGCTCAAGTCATTGCACAGAACATTTTAGATAAAGCCCACAAAAACCCCTGCAAAAGTAAACATGAGAGTACTGAGGGACACTGGGCTACCAAGAATAAATTTGCCAAAGACCTCCTGAACACTGACAGGCTGTTCCCCTGCTTTGGGACATAGTGACAAGTTCACATTTGTTAGAGGCCTCCCTCAGCTCTGCTTTCAGCTGGGAGAGAGTTCCTTGTCCTGCCAGCAGCTGGCACAGGCTGCTTTTGGATTCAGGATGAGGAGAGTGCTGATAACACACTGATGCTTTGGTTGCTGTTATCCAGTGCTTACCCTACACCAAGGACTTTGAACTTCCCATGCTCTGCTAGCAAGGAGGTGCCCATGAAGCTGGGGAGGCTGACCCAACCTGGCAGAGGGGTATTCCATTCCACAGAGCATGGAATTCATGTACTCTCAGTATGGGAGCTGGGAGAGGCCAATCACAGCTGGGCCATGGAATGGGAATCAGCAGGTGCTGAGGAATCATGTTGCTTTTGAGTTTCTTTTGGGATTATTTTCTCATGATAATTGTTATTATCATTATGTTTTACCTTGCTTCAATAATTAAATTGTTCTTACCTCAAGCCATGAGGTTTTTTATTTTCTTTTCTGATTCTCCTCCCCATCCCAGTGGGATGGAGCAGGGAAAAGCAGCAGCCTGGTACTTGGTAACCAGGTGGGGTCAAGCCATGTCACCTGTGAGGCTGCTGTTGTTATTTTTATTAAATTGAATCCATCAGCACTCAGCTATTTGTCAGGGTCAGAGCTCCGCAGTGCTGGGGCAGCAAACCCCACACTGCCCTGGATTTAGTTGGAGCAAATCTCAAACTAAATCCAGGGCAGAGAAAAAATAAATTTAGTATGAAAACTGACACAAAAAGCACTTTAGAGCCATACTACAATAAATGGGAGGTGATTTGAGAAGCAACCAGCCCCCAGCACAGAGCAAAGGCAGCACTGCCTGTTAATCACCCTCAGCAGGCACTGCTCAGCTCCAGGCTCTGCCCAAGTCACTCTCTCACATCCTCTGCCACAAGCACAGGTGACATCCACACGTGTCCTTCTGTCCCAAAATAGGGACACCCAGGACACCACAAGTGTGGAGGCTGCTGGGGGTTCCAACTGAGCCAGTAAACTGACAAGAGAGAGACATGGAATATCCTGAGTGGGGAGGGACCCCCAGGATCACTCAGTCCCACCCCAGGCCCTGCACAGACCCCCCAACACTCCCACCCTGTGCCTGGGCATTGTCCAAGCTCTCCTGGAGCTCTGGCAGCCTCGGGGCTGTGCCCATTCCCTGGGGAGCCTGGGCAGTGCCAGCACCCTCTGGGGATGAACCTTTCCCAAAATCCAGCCTGACCTGCCCTGGCCCAGCTCCAGCCATTCCCTGTCCCTGTCCCAGAGATCAGAGCTGCCCTGGGGAGGAGCTGCAGCCCCCCCTGAGCTCTGCCCTCAGTCTCCTTCTCCAGCTGAACAATCCAAGTGCCCTCAGCTGCTCCTCAGACCCTTCCCCATGCCCAGCTCCCTCCTCTGGACACTCTCCAACAGCTTTAGGTCCTTCTGATATTGTGGTTGCCCTCAGGACTCGAGGTGAGGCCCCACCAGGGCAGAGCAGAGCAGGAACACACTCCCCTTCCGCTCTATTTCCACTAAACCAACAACAGCTTATCAGAGGGAGTAAAAAAAGCCTCGCTGCATTTCTTTTTAAGTGCAATTGTTACCAGCTCAGCCACAACAGGAATCAGAACATCTCATTTTTGCAGCGTATCATCCTCAGCTAGCACAAATCACAGCTGCAGGAACCACACCAGGTTCATGAGGTGGGTGTGAAAAAACATTCCTGGATCCACAACACACGAGTTCAATCCTACCCAAATCTGTTGAAAATACACAAAATACACCAAGCTCTTCATCTTTTAATGCTTGGACTCAATCACTTAAAGGTCCTTTCCAAGCTGAGTGATTCTACCCCGAGCCTGTCACCCTCAGGCATATTAAAGCACATCAAACAACCTCAGAAAAACGAGGTAAGAGGCACAAAAGCACTTGAGCAGCCACATTAGGGAGCACAGTGCCCTGCCAGGGGCTGTGCCCGCCAAGGCAGCCGGACACGGCACCCGCACGGCTCGGCCCGGGCTCGCTCCGGTCACACAACAACGCACCTGAGGCGAACGGAGCGGCTGGAGCCGCCACACGCCTGTTACCGAACATCGCACAGCGGAACGGCTCCGGGGCCGTTATCCCCACACCTGCCTCCCTCGCGGCCCTGCCAGCAGCGCGGCCTCAGCATCGCAGACTTCAGCGAGCGGGCAGGAACCGCTGCGGCCACGGGCAGACCGAGTACGGGGAGTGCCCGGGGCCAGCCCCAGAGGTGAGTGCCGCCCCTACTGCTGCTCCCGACCGCTGTCCCGTCCCGTCCCAGCCCCGCAGCTCCCTCACCTGCGCCCCGGTGAGCGCCGCCGCCGGAAGTAGTCCCGCCCGCGCAAGGTATGCCGGGAGCGTCCCCGCCCTCACGGGCCGCGGACTACAACACCCAAGAGCCCCCGCGGCGCCGAGCCAATGGGAGGAGCCCGTGTGAGGGGCGGGGCGAAGGGCAGCCAATGGGGTTGGGGCTGGCCGCGGGCGGTTGTAGCGAGCAGCTCCCGAGGACGCTGCCCCGCAGCGCTGTCCCCGGCCCTGCGCTCGTCCCGGTGCTGCCGGTTCTCTGTGCCCGCCGTCCGGCCCGGCCCGGCGCTCAGCGGGGCGGTGGGCGCCGTGAGTGAGGGCAGGGGGGCGGGGCGGGGCCGGGAGCGGGAGCCGCGTTGCCATGGGGACGGTGCGCGTGCGCCCGCGGCCGCCATTGCGGGGCTGTGAGTGGGGCCCCTCAGCGAGCCCCGACCCTGGCCCGGAGCTCCCACCGGGAATGCCAAGCTCTGCCTCCCACCATTGCGGTATCCTCACCGCCTCTCCTTCCCAGCACACGTCAGTTCTCGTCACAAGGAGAAGCTCAGGGTTTCAAGTCTCAGAGTCATGGAGTCGTTAAGGCTGGAAAAGACCTCCACGATCATCAAGTCCAGCATCCGACCTCCGTGCCCAAGCTCTCCAGAAAGCGCTACTGCTAACAAGTGTTTGTTTTGGACACAGAGCGCTGCTTGCTCCCCCAGAGGATGCTGCATTAGCTGACTGACCAGTCAGATCCAGTGTCCATCCATAACCTTGGGATATTTATCTCGGATTTGGCACAGGGAGCCATCCTAGGCACTTTGTTTTATCCCCATGGGGCTCTTCTGACCCTTGGCAAGCTTTGCTCAGTGTCAGAGCACAGTGCTCCAGCTGTGAGGATTTCCCTCTTTCTTATCTATGTGAAATTCAGGGTTTGTCTCACACCAAAAAAACATCATAGATGAGGCCTATAAAGTATCTACAGAGGCAATTTGCAAGTTATAAACTTCTCAGGGAGATAATTGAGTTTAACTTCACATTCTGAGGAGTGTTCCTGGCCAATGCAGATAACAGTGTCAGTGTGATCCCTTGAGCAGTGATTTCAGTCCTGAACAACACTTAAAATAATAAAAATGTGATAAAATAATCACATTGTTCCTTCAGCGATGAACATACGTCCATGGAATCACGGAATGGTTTGGGTTGGAATAATAAGCACATGTAAAAATCACACAGTCACCAACCTCCCATGGTCCTTGTGGGTCTCTTCCAGCCCTGGGTATTCTGTGAAACCTCTGAACCAGAAATCATTTACTCTCATGTTTGACTGCCCAGAAAACCATGTGATTGTAGCATAAAATGTGAAGGTTTTCTCTGAGGGTGAATGATCTGACCTCTTAGCTCAGCTGCAGTTCCTACTGTGCTGTCTCAACTTCTCATGGACATCAAGGAACAGGAGGAAAGAATCCAATTTAGAAACACTTTGAGAGATCAAAATCCATGCATGTGTCTGTTCTTAACTATTTTTTAAAATAAAAATCCAGTGAAAACAAAAGTAAACATGAATCACATGGAAGGTTCTCTTCCCATGGCAGGTGGGTAGGAGAGAGACTTTAAGCTCCATTCCAACCCAAACCATGATGAGATTCTATGGCTTTGTGATCATTTTATCTGTCCTTTGGGTAGGGAGGAGGGGAATGTGAGGGAATTTGGGAAGAGGAGTCAATCCAGCTGAGAGCAGAGGTGTCAGCTTTGCTGCCTTTGCTCTGTTCCTGTCCCATCCCTGCAGGCAGAACATGGGAACATGCATGGAGAGGGCACAGTTACAGCACTCTGGCTAAAAATCCCAAAAAATTCTTTATAAATGAGGGGCCAAACTGCCCTGGGGTGTGTGTGGTGAGTAGGGCAGACAACTCTCAGCCCTTTCTGAACTCAGGTGCAAAGGAATAGCTCCAAAAATGCAGATTTTAAACATTTCCTGCTGGGAGTGCTGGCAATTCCTCACACACTTTGTCCTTGTTTTGCACTGATGTTATCTCATGTTTGGAGAGGTGTCCTTAAGCTCATCTTTCCTCTGCTTGAAGGGAAGCTGTCCCAATGGCCTCAGAAGCACCAAGGGAGGATGCAGAACTTGCAGCTGAGCCTCCTGCAGCTCCTGTGCAGGGGGACAGGACATTCCAGTGGGGATCCATCCTTGCTGCAGTGAAGGACCAGCTCCCATCCCTGGACTCTGACTCCTCCACAGTAAGCACTGAAATTCTGCCTTTCTTCTCTCTGGATCATGGAAAAAAATCTCTCAAAAGCAAGAGCAGGTGACCTTATCAGGCATTTTGGGGTGGCTGGTGTGCTATCCTGGGTGGGCTGTCTGTCCTGACTATAGAGCCCTGTGTGTTAATCCACAGCCCTCTGGATTATCCTTAATTATCAGAGTGTAATTGCTACCTCCTCTCCCTGTATTCTTTGGATTCTGCCCCACCTGCAGAGCTGCCTCCAGCCCTGGGGCCCAGCACAGACTTGGAGCTGCTGGATCAAGTCCAGAGGAGGTTCCAGGATGATCAGAGGGATGGAGCAGCTCTGCTGGGAGCCAGGCTGAGACAACTGGGATTGTTCAGCCTGGAGAGGAGAAGCTTTGGGGTGATCTCATTGTGGCCTTGCAGGGCCTAAAGAGGCTCCAGGAGAGCTGGAGAGGGACTGGGGACAAGGCATGGAGGGACAGGACACAGGGAATGGCTCCCAGTGCCAGAGGGCAGGGCTGGATGGGATATTGGGAATTAGGAATTGTTCCCTGGGAGGGTGGGCAGGCCCTGGCACAGGGTGCCCAGAGCAGCTGGGGCTGCCCCTGGATCCCTGGCAGTGCCCAAGGCCAGGCTGGGCAGGGCTTGGAGCAGCCTGGGACAGTGGGAGGTGTCCCTGCCATGGCAGGGCTGGGAAAAGATGGGCTTTGAGGTCCCTTCCCAGCCCAAACCATGCTGGTATTCTATGATATCATGGATTATTATGTACTTGAGGCTGGTTCTCTACAAGACATGTTGCTTTTTTGTGCTTTTTACCTGCCAAAGAAGCATAATTGCAGAAACCTTTTCATATGAGGTGTGAGACTGAGAGGTGTTTTGCAGTGTTCACTGGTGCAGGTTTTTCACTTGCTGGGTCTGGGCCAGGCTGTTCTTGGCTGCTGAAATCTCTGCTCACAGGACAGCATTGCTCTGGTGCTCCTCTCTAGTCCAAGATGCTCTGGCATCGACTTTTATGAGGGTGTAATGTGTCTCAAGATTTGATTATTAGTGGCATTTTGTCCAAATCAGAACATTGTGTTAATTTTCAAACATGTATATCGTTGAAAAACATTTTGAACACAGAAAGGATGTATTTTATCCCAACTTATTGTAGCCATTAATGGTACAGGGGAGATTGTGAGATGTGAAAGAGCCAGAAATGCCTTCAGGGGGTATTTATTTATTCTTTATTATTATTTAATTTTTATATTCATTAATTATTATTTAATTTCAATTTATTATTTCTTATTAATCAATTATCCAAAGCAGTATGAGCTGCTGGATAAAATGTTTATGGGGATTCCATGACTTGGGTTCTGCACCTGGATCTGTCACTGTCATGCTGGGCAAGCCACATTCCCTCCCTGTTCTGAGTTCCCTCTACCCACACTGTTTTAATTATTTACAACAACCCTTGCCTGTTAACATGTGTCTCTGTAGTACAGATGAAGGCCCAACACTGAAATTATTTGTAGGTTTTCTTGTTGAGTAAATTACAACCAGGCTAAGCCAAAGGAGCATCTCCAGATTTTGGTGCCAAACACCATTGAATAACCCCAAATCATGCTGAACAATTTTTTCACTCTTTACAATCTCCAAATTCTCTGTTTCTATCCCACATGGAAAAGATTTCCTGCAGAAGGAACTGAGGCAATCTGTCTGGCACTTCATTTGCATTCAGAAGATCTGGTTGTGTAATCCCTGTCCTGCTGAGGCTGCAGTTCCAGGGCTGCACCTTTGTCCGAGGAGTTTCCAGTGGGAAAGATCCATTTGTGCATCCAAGAGCTGTCACCTGAACGTGCTCTGCTCCCACCTCCAAAAATGGCACTCACAAACAGGGTTTATGCCCTGAGGCCCTCCCATTACCCTGAAATGCAATTTATCAAGAGGAAAGATGTTCTGTTGCAGTTGGGTTTGTGTTAATGACACCAGAGAGGATTCTCTGCAGTGTGAATTCCCAAAAATGCACACTTGCAAAACAAAGGGACAAGCAGGAAAGCTGTGTCCTGACTGCTGAGGAGGTGCTTAATCTCCTTTTGGTGTCCATGCATAAGGATTCATCTCCAATGCATATCTGATGTTTAAAACAGGGATTTTTCAGAGCTATTTAAATGCTGCCCAACCAAACCCAGATGCTGTTTGCATTCTGAACAGGAATCAGGGCAATGAAAAGCCTTCATGGCCCTGCCTGGCCTCACCTGGGGCTCCAGCATCTCTGTTTAAGCTCAGCTCTGGCCCTTCACTCCCTCTCTGGGCTATGCTAGGGGAGTTTTGGTTTCTAGTTATGGTCCTGCCTGAGCCAGACTTTCACCTGTGAATTGAAAGTTTTCAGTCTTGATCTCTGCCCAGCCTCATCACTCCAATACTGCCCAAGGATCTGGAGCTGTGCCTCAGGCTGGTTGCTCCCCCTGCTCTGTCCTGCTTGTTCCTCATGGGTGCTGTGGGCCTGGGCTTTGCCTGGTGAGGCCTTGCCTTTCCAGTCCCTGAGAATCCCAGAATGATTTGGGCTGAGGGATCTCAAAGCTCATTGAGTTCCACCCCTGCCATGGCAGGGACACCTCCCACTGTCCCAGGCTGCTCCAAGCCCTGCCCAGCCTGGCCTTGGGCACTGCCAGGGATCCAGGGGCAGCCCCAGCTGCTCTGGGCACCCTGTGCCAGGGCCTGCCCACCCTCCCAGGGAACAATTCCTAATTCCCAATATCCCATCCAGCCCTGCCCTCTGCCAGTGGGAACCCATTCCCCCTTGTCCTGGCACTCCAGGCTCTTGTAAATATTGAGCAGCTCTGCTCCTGCCTCTCTGCTGGTGAATGAGGCAGTGCAGAGAATCACTTGGGAGATAGAGAACTTCCCACACTTTCCATTGCTTTTCTCAGCAGGATGTTTGTCATCAGCCTCCATGGGAATTTGATGTTTTACATGTTTTTTACATTTGGAGCTTGCTGAAATGTGGGGTTGGTGACTCTTGGGTTACCAGACTGTCTAGCAAAGGTGTGACTGCAAGGAAACTTCTTGTCTCTGCACTTCAAGAGGTGCCAACATGGGAGCTGTCACTGCAAACCAGATATTCCAATATCAGTGAGCATTGCAGTCTCCTGTTGAATTTCTCTGTTTTTTTCTGTTTGCAGTCTGATTGTGAGAGTGATGAGGAGCTTTTCATCTTCCAGCGGGACCTGCCCAACTTAATTCCAGACCTGTCAGAGGAACTGATGATGTTTTCCCTGGAAGACTCCCAGGAGCAGGTTGGGACTGTTGTGTGTGGGCTGTCCTGTCACCCCTCTCTTCTGGCTGTCCCCAGTGTGAGCAGCTGCTGATGTCTCACCTATTTGTCTGAACAGGAAAAGTTTTGTCCTCAGTATTTCCTCTCACTAGAAAATATAACCTTTTTTCTCTTTTTACAGTGGCCCTTTAAAGTTTTCTCTGTTCTTGAGATTTTGGACCTTTTTTGTCCCATCTCTTGGTAGTTTTTATTGTCCCTTTACTGTTTTTCTTTCTAGTGCTCTAATTCCTGTGCAATCATTTTATGTGTCCAGAAAATGAATTAGGACAGTGCAGGAAAGAGGAAAAGTATGAAGTTTACTCTTTGAACAGCTTTCTGGGATAAAATAATCACATTGTTCCCTCAGTGAAGATAAATCCATGAAATCACAGTATGGTTTGGGTTGGAATAATGAGCACATGTAAGAAAAAGTAATTTAAAGGATGTTTAGCTGTTCCTGAAATCAAAGTTTTTGCAAAGTAAACAGTCTCACTGTTTTCCATGAGGGATGTGGTGTGGGTTGTTTCCATATGGTGTCTGAGTTGGAGCTGTTGCCTTCCAATTACTCTGTTTTGGTTTTTTATCCTCTTCCAAAGCTCAGGGAGATTGACTTTCTCTGTGTTTGTGCTTTCTCTACCTGTAGCAAATCCAGGAGACAGAAAGACTTCCATGGGAGATCTGGAACGAAGACCTGGAAAGTTTTGACTTTCAGGAAAAAACAGATGGTGCCCAAATCATTGCAGAAGAAGATGTACAAATGATTAAAGATGAGGCTCCTGAACCTGCCAGCCAGACTGAAGAAATGCCAAGCCAAAAGAGAGTTGTTCTTGAAGAGTCTCCCTCAGATTCCACAGATCACCTTGAGGAGAAAGAAATGGGCAGGACACAGGCCAAGGAAGGAGCAAACTCCTGGCCTAACACAGCAGTGTGTGTGCAAGAGCTGTACAGTAAAGAGGAGAGAAAAAAGCTGATAGAGACAAAGATACTGTCCAAGATCCTTGTGGAGCCATCCCCAAAGCAGGATGTCAGGCCTCCCTCTCATGGCATCAACAGCAGCCTAGGAAGATTTGCAAAGGCAGAAACCTCCTCAGCTGAGCATCTTGGAGAAGTGATCCATTTGTCACTGCAGGCAAGTGGCCCTTATAAAAGAAATATATCAGAAATAAAATAATAATGTGCAGGTGGGCTGGGGCACAGTGCAGTGCCTGCATAACCCCACTGCAGTGAGCAGCTGAGGTCCCAGTTTGACACTCCACAGGGCTGGGTGCTACACAGGTACCAAAAGCTGTCCCAGAGCAAGTCCAAACCATGGCAAAAGCTGCTGCAGATAACCAACTTAGACATAGGAAAAATTACTGCTACAAACAAAAGGTACAAGGAAATTAGGTGAGTAGTCAAGGCCACAACTACTCTGAAAGGACTTAACCTAAGCACAAAGCTGCTATTTTAAATTTTATTTTTGTGAAATAATGCCCAAACTTATCTTGTAACATACTCCCCAAATACTCTAGAGCATTGGATTTCCCAGGGTTTCCCAGTTCAAGGAGTTCAGTTTAATACCATCTTTACTTGTGTTCAAAGGAGATGCACATTCAGCCTGCTAGAACTTCCATGTCCCTTCTTAAGGTAATAGAGGAACACAGGAGAGATTCAAGAATGACTAAGGAGATCAAGCTGGTCATGACCCATAAGGCTGAGGTCAGAAAATACAGATTATTTGGGGTACTTTGTTAGATTCAAGTAATTGTCAAGAAAAAGCACAGCTAATCAAGGTGATATTTGTCTGCTAAGCATCAGAAATTCAGGAGAGCATAACAAATCATACCAGAGAATACAACTTTACTACCAAAGATTCCACAAGAAATTGCAAAATACAGCTTAGCTCTGAGTGCTCAGAGCATAAATAAAACTTTCATTAGGAACTATGGAAATGATGGTCAAATTCTGGCTATTTTCCAAAAGAGCTGATGCACACACACACAAACCCCCATGGAAATGGATCTGCAGCAAGGTCCATGAACTGTTAGGGAAGCCAACCATAGCATCTGTCCCTAGGAAGGCAAGAAGTTTTTCAGGTCCCAGGCAGAATTGCATTAAACCAGGGAGCTTTCTGGCCTTCAGTGGGGTGCTGGAGGTAAGGAGGGGTTTAGGGTTGTTCCTGAAGTCCTAAATCTCACCCACCTAAGGCAGGTGGGATGAGCAGCTCAGTGTTAGCTGGAATGTGGCTCAGAGTCAGGGGTGGTTTTCTTCAGCACTGAGTTACAGATCTGCCTGTATTGATTTTTAAGTTCATTAGAACTTAATCAGCACAGAACAGGTCCTGATCTTTCTGTTCAAAGCTTTCCACAGGTCAGAGTACAGATGTTTCCCTTCCCCTTTCATGCATTCACAGAAATGAACTTTTTGATGTTAGAGCAGTTCCAGTCCAGGCAAATCATGCAGCTGCTGGCCTGTGAGTTAAATTGTGCTGCATCATTGAAGGACATCTTTTTCAAGTGGGTCTGGATGTAATTCCCAGCTCACCTCACAGAATTCAGTCTCTGTTAATTCAGGAAGCACTACTTGCCTTTCAGAGCCTGTTTGATGTCAGTGACTTCAGTGAGCTGAAGTCTGGTGCTTTGGGGTGAGTTCTGAGAGGCTCAGTGTGTTCTCACTTTCATTTGAAAGGGGTTGTTGCTCCCCAGCTCAGCCAGGCACCTCAGTTTGTGTCAAGTGGCTAAACCTAATATACAGTTTCTTCTTGATTCCTATCAGTTAATTTGATTTTTTTTTTTCTTAAGTTCCTTTCTGTATTAGAAATGGAATTGTGCAAACCTTCACTTCCATTTCTTCTGGACCTTCTGGAACTTAAACCAGTGCTGCAGTGTTAGAATAGATCTTATCAAGGTTCAGATATATGTGAAGATTTATTGCTCAGGAAGGAGGGAGAACCTTCTCTTCAACAGGAGGGGCAGATGCTGGAGGTTTTACAAGGTGAAACTGCTGGGTTTGGAGGCTGCTTCTTTTTTTTTAAAGGCCATGAGTGGTTGTGTTAAATGCATGTTTGTGGCAGTGGTGTCATTGTCACGACTCACAGCCCCCTTCCTTTCAATAAAACTCGTAAGCACTTTGAATTTCTGGTGATATTTCACATGGGTGTGGATTCTTTTCATTAAAACTTCAGTTTATATCAATTATTATAAATAATATTCAGAGGGGAAAGCAATGAGTGGTTTAAATGCATGTAGACTGTGATGGCAGCCTCTTGCACCTGAGTCAGGTGAGTGTGCCCTCAGCCAGGAATTCAGAGCAAGGAAATAAAGGATCCTCTCTTCAGCCTGGGGTGAGCAGCTGTGAGATATCATCTGATACTGACTGTACCCACAGCAATGGGAATTTACCCTGCTCAGAAACTGGAGGGGGAGGAAAAGGCTGATCTCAAAGAGCTGAAGAGCCACAAGTCCTTCTCCTGTGGGTGGCAGTGAGAAGTTCTCACATTATTCAGGATCAGAATGCACATGCTTGGCCTTGTATCAGGCCACTTTTTAATCTGTTCCACTGTCTCCAGTGATCTTTTGAAGTCTTATCAAAAGGGTTCATGATTCTCAGAGAAAGAGCCTCAGCAGAAGCAGCTGAAGCAGCTGGAGGGATGCAGTGTCTGAAGGGATGTAATAAATGCATTTCTTTCCTTACAGCATTTCCTCTGGAGCTGCTGAAAGCAAGCTGGCACTGAAATTAGGGGTGGTCTTTTGGGAGTCAACTTTCCATCACGTTTCTCTTGTCTTTCAGACATTTGAAAAGTGGAATGTAGACAAGAATCTTGAGGAGCTGGAGCAGCAGGGAGATAAAACTCGTGCAGAAGTTGCTTTCTTCCCAGCAGATTATGGTAATGTCACTAGTTGAAAGTGCATAAAAATAAATAAAACTCAGGTTCCTGTATTTAAGTTATTCCCTGCAGCATAATTTTGAATGCAGAAATCATAGTGGGGTTTTTAAATGCTTCTAAAACATGTTTAATTAGCTTCCCTCAAGATTTCATCTGGGTTTCTTAGCCTGAAGCCAGTGCTTCACAGCCTGCCATGGGCCAGACAAGCCAGTTACAATATTATCTTTATCCTTCCCCTGCTGCCAGGCTGTAGGAACAGGAACAATGTGAATATGGGGAATATTGGGTGATTTCATGGCAGAAGACCACAACTGATGATTATTTTGTTGCTCTTCCACAGAGGCCTTCAGGAGGAAGTGTGAAGAGGAGCTCATGGAAAGGCTGGGAGAGCTGTGTGCCAGGCAGCCCAGGGCAGTGTCCCCTCCCTGTGAGAGGCCACCAGCCAAGCTCTGCTCCCTCCAGGGACAGCAGGACAATCAGTGAGTCCTTTTCTGTCACATATCCCAGCTAATCCTGGCTGCCAGAATGGATACTGGGCAACTCCTGGTCTTCCACAGGGGTTTATCTCTGTAGCCTTGCAGGAAGCTGATACTGGAGTTGGAATCCTCAGTCCTTCATTTCCCTTTGATGACAAACACCTTGGCATTCTCTATCAACCTTTGTCTAAACCTTACCAGGCTCTTGGGATAAATGGGAAAGGCAGGAAAATGAGGCTAAGCCAATTATCCTGCTCAGCTTTTTTTGTCATTTAGGCTACTAATTTCTTTTACTGGTACCTCAATTGAGCAAAAATACACAGGATGGTTTTCTGTGGGTATCAGTGGAGATGTCAGTGCTTCTTGGAGGTTTCTGTGTGAAGGAAAAGCATTTTCAGGCTGTTCAGAGGGAGCAACATCAATGGTGGCAGCACAGAGGAAATAATGAGTGAAAGAGTGGAGGGAAAGGTGGGAAATACCCTCATTGCCAGAGCAGGCCGAGCCACTAGGATGATTTGCACTTTGTATGCCTGGGAAGATGAAATGGAATTGCCAGAAGAGGCAGAGAGGAAAGGGGAACTTGTTCTTACACTGAGATGTTAAAAGTTGTGATCTCTCTGGTGCCTGCCTTTGTTCTCCAGAACAATTTGGTGGTGTCACATTTTGAGAACTAAATATCCCTCTTCATCCTGCCTGTGATCTGTGCTGCTGGGGGAAGCTGAATCCTGGAATTCTGATTGCAGGCAGAAGCAGAGTTGGAATCTGTGTGGCAGCCAAGCACAGAGCTCCTTTCTCAGTCCAGTTTTGATCCTGAGGCACTCCCTGCAGGTTTCCTTGGGTGGATTAGGCAGAGGATGTGCTGAGATGTGTTTTCTGTGTGTAGGGATGCTGCCTTGCTGTCATCCCCACCAAGTTCTCTGAGGATGGGCAGGAGGAGTTTCCAGGACCTGCCAAAACGTGCAACTGTGTACATAGATTTGAGAGATGCTGAGCCACCAAAGCCAGTGACAGTCCCTGAAGAGGAACAAAGGTAACTCCTGGCTTTATTGGGAGTGAGAAACAAGTAATAAAAGTGAGAAACAAAACCTTGCTGAATGTCATGCAATGAGATGTAACTTTAAAAATGTTCTTTCACACCTCTGTCATAAGGAGAAACCTTGTAGCTAATAAACAGCAACTAGGTAATAAACAGGTAAACATTTTGTTCTAGTTGCTTGAATATTTGAATTTTCTTTTTGCTAGAGTAATAGTGTGAAGGACTCTCCATAACATCCAGTAGATCTTCCCTGGAAGTATCTCTCTCTTTTTCCTCATTTTCTAAATTTGCATCTTAGAAATGACCAAGAGCCAATGCTCAGCTAGAACAGAGTTAATTAGTATGGTCTGATTGTTTCACAGTGCAAGTGACAGCTCCTCCTCCTCCTCTGAAGAAGAAGAAGAAGAGACTGTGACAATTCAGGATGAAGCAGAAAGGAGAATGTAAGTTTCCTTACCAGGACTGTTTTCCAAGTGATATGATGTTCATTTTTTCTGAAACTAAAATGATTGCCCTAACAATGATCAGACTGAAAGTCTGTGTACTTAAATATTGTCCCTCCTGGTCTTCATAGCAGAAAAAAAAAGCACAGCAATGAAAGTGCTCCAGTGTGGCCCCAGGAGGTCACTCTTTTCCTGTTGCATGGTGAAGCTACCAAAGGTAGAGAGTTGTTGATTCTTGAGGCAATATTTGCACCTGTCCAGCTCCTTGGTCCAGCTCAAAACACATCCAGAGGTGCCCTGGGGGCTGGAAAATGTGAGTTTTTCTCCAACCCTCTGTGAGTGACACCAGAACTATGTTTGACAAGCCTCAGAACCAAACTTTGGAGATGTTGTAGGGAGTTGAGTCAGACAAACCTTTACTTTTATAAATAATAAAATAGGCTAGAATGGATAGAGATTTAAAGAGAATATTGACTACATTGTATGGACAGGGACCCTCCCAATTCTCCTTAACTGGAGGGGAAAGGGGAGAGAGTGGGATGGGTGGAATCCTAAAGTGTAAACTCCTCAACATGCACAGATGTCAGCTTTTTCTTGCCTAACTCCTGGATTCATATCCATAGGTTATGAGACATTTGGTTAATGTGAAGCAGAGGTGTCAGATTTAAGCATCCTCCTGCACTCATGCTCTGGGTTCCATCTGGAATTCTGCAGCCTGCAAGTTGACAGCAGGGCAGGGGACAAGCTGAACCTGTGTCTTCTTGTGCCAGCCATCTACACTTCTTCTAATGCTTTGGAAGAAGAGGTGATTTGACAAACAATGAGCCCAACAATGAGCCAAACAAGAAGCCCAAACAATGTAATTTAGAACATCTAACCCAAAACCAGTGAAAGGCAGGGACAAGGGGATGCTTGAGGAACTCTCTGTGGCACTGACACAACTTCAGCTGTTCCATCAGTGTAAATCTGCAGTGATGAAGAGCAGAGCTTGGATTTTGATTCACCTTCATGTTGCTAAAGAACATGCAGAGATGTAGTGCCTGGCAAATGCTGCTCAGTTCTGGTTGTAAATAAGAAATGCTCTTGGTCTCAAGCAGCGTGGGATTCTGATCTCATTCATGAGGGGACTATCCAGTTTCATTTTTATCTGGAACAAATTATTAAACAGGAATTATTATTCTGTGCATGTAGATTATGTCAGGACAGGACATTCCACTACCACAGTAATGTGCTTGCTGACAGTTTAGCAGTCTCATTGAGGAAATTAAGCCAAGCATTCAAAAACTGTAATAATTATTAGAAAAACTTTTCATCTGTGTGTATTTGGACCCCAACCCCTGTATCCAAAGGGGACAAAAATCTATAGGCTCTGATTTCCATGCCAGCCACACATTTGTTCAGGGCTGTTCTGGTAGGTGTTTGTGTTGTGCCTGAATGCAGAAGAGGTAAATAAATTGCCAGGAGGATCAATTTTGTGTTCTGGCTCTGCTTGTGTCACCTGAGTGCTGATGCTATGTGGTATTTTTGGGGTCCCCCATCGTGGGGAGGAATGATGAATCTGACTCCATGTTCTTAGAAGGCTGATTTATTATTTTATGATATTATATTAAAGAATGCTATACTAAACTATACTAAAGAATAGAGAAAGGATACAGACAGAAGGCTAAAAGATAATAATGAAAACTCCTGACTCTCTCCTCAGAGTCCAACACAGCCTGACTGTGATTGGTCATTAAGTCAAAACAATTCAAATATTGGATAAACAATCTCCAAACCACATTCCAAAGCAGCAAAACACAGGAGAAGCAAATGAGATAATATTGTTTTCCTTTTTCTCTGAGGCTTCTCAGCTTCCCAGGAGAAGAAATCCTGGTGAAGGGATTTTTCCAGAAAATATGACAGTGACATTGCTACTGTCACCCCCAGTTATTCCTCCTACAGATGCCCAGTCCTTGTTTTGAGCTCTCATCATATGTGAAGTTCCTCAGAGATTGAGTTTATTCCTCTAATGCTTTATCTTGATGAAATCAGGTTTTTATTTCCATTGCAGGAGGAATTGCTCAGGGAAGAGCCTGTTACTGCAACAACTCCGAGCAGCCCGTAGGAAGGCCTTGGAGCTTCTTCAGAAAACGTCTGTTCCAGCTGAGAAACTGCATCCAGAAAGGCTGCAAGACACAGCTTCCTCTAATAAAAGTCAAAACCAATCTTGTAAAGTGAGGCAAGAGACAAATGAGGTGGTTCCCAGGAAACTGATGAGATTGGAACCAGACAAGGAAAGTCCCCTCTTTTCAAGCTGTGGGGGTGGCAGAGCTGACCCAGAGAAAGAGAACAAAATGGAAGCTGAGAAGATTCCAAATGCAGGAAATGCTCCAGAGTGTCCTCTAATTACAGCAGAATTGCCAAGGTATCCCACAGGGAAAGTAATCAGAGGGTTTGGATGTGGCTTCTCTAATTGTCCAGGATTAAAGAAAATTGCTTACCTGGGCTGTGAGGTGCAGCAAGAGGGTGTCTGGATTTGTTACCTGGCAAGAACAACAGTCCTGGCAGCTACTGCTGGAAGGTTTAGAGGCAGCCTCAGTGGGGCCTGGCATTAGATGAGCTGTGGCACTTCTGACATTGGAAATGGAGCCTTTTTCTTTAGCTTTTATTCTACAGAAGAGGAGGATAACACAGTATTGATCTCCTTTAGGAACAACAGCACTGAGGTTTCCTAAGCAGAGCTTCCTAGAAAATAGGTCTGGAAGGGTCAGTCTCCCTGTGCCAATAAAGAGTGAGGTAAAATCTAATATCTCCTGGCAGATCTTTATAGAACTTGGTCTTGAAATCCTCAAAGGTGAGGATTCCTTGACTCCCAGGTAGTACATTTTGCTGTTTAATTATCCCTAGAGTTGTAAAGCTTTTCATTAAGTCTAATTTAAATTATTCCCTCTCCAATTTAAGCTTATTTTTGTTGTGTTCCCACAAGGAATGGAAAATGGTTTATTCTGTGTCTCAGTTTAAAACACCTTTTACAAACTGGAAGATGTACCAATCTCCCCTTGTAATTCTGTTTTTCTTCCAAACAAAGAAATTCTGACTCTGCCAACAAGAAAAGTGCAAGATCTTGGAGTTACAAAGTACACCCGTGAGGAATGCCACAGGAATATCTTGGAAAGCTTTAAAGAGTGGAAATAAGAGTGATATCAATTGAGGAAATTGCAGAGTTATTTGGGCCTCTGCCTCCCTGGGCTTAGTTAAATGTAGTGTATTCTGCAGAAGGTCTAATTTCAAAGTGAAATCAGGTGGTTGCCTTGTGCACCTGCCCAACTGTTTGGGAGAGCTCCATTATGCTGCCTTTTCAAAGGTTATATCCTGCTATTTTCAGAGTGAAATTTAACATTCTGACTTTGACATATGAGCCCTGGAAAGACTCAGGATCTGCCTGCTCTGGAGACTATTACTGTGTCAGAGTTAAACACTTGCCTGCCCTGCCACTTAGACACCTCAGCTCCTGTGTACCTGCTTGAAATGGCAGGTGGTTGGTTGCAGGGTTTTTTCCCTCTGGAATTCCTGACATTAAGCTCATTGCTTGCATCAGGAATACTAAACTGCATTTTGATTACCTGTTAGCCTGAGATGGCAGCCCATGGCCAGGCAAGAATGTGGGTTATTTATTGTCTCTGAGTGATAATTCAGTGATTTGCACTGATTTCAGTTTTCTCTATTGCTATTCTAATTATTGCTGGGGCACCTGGGGCTGGAAGAATTCAGAACAAATTGAACTTTTTGTTTGCCACGGAAATGGCAGATGAAATCTCTCTGTGGGCATCCAGATGTAGAAAGATGGGAGGTCTTGGGGTCAGGGGAACTTTATCTCTGTCATATCCTATAGCAAATAGGAAAGGAAATGGGTCTAGACTGGGAATCTTGGTGTGGAGATGGGGAGTGACACCTCACAAACACATCTGTGCTTAAAGGAGTTTGCATCTCCAGATAGATCATCACCACTTATCAGAAGTTTGATCCCTGCTCCTTTTCTTTGAGGTTCTTTTACTTCTTAGAAGATGATTTCATCCACTGGCAAGTTCTTGTGTCTCCCCACAAACACCAGAATTGCTCTCTAAATCTATTTTAGCCTTTCATGTCATGATTCCCCCTCAAGTGCGTGGTGTAAATACGAGAAAAAAAGAAGTGCAACCAGATGAACAAGTGGTTCAGATCATCACCCCCAAAGTGAAAAGCTTCATCTGTGTATTTTCCAGGAGAGAAGGAAGTGACAGAGAGCTATCCCAAAAGGAAGAGGAGATGGAGAGGCAGAGGAGATGCAGATTGCAGGAGCAGCTGGAGCAGTGGCAGCCTCAGCGCTCGGTGTGGGGGAAGCAGCCCATGGCAGAGAACACCCCGCTCCTGTTCCACAGGGTCAGTGCCTCAGGGTGGGCTGGGCCTGGCAGGGTCCTGCTTTGAACAGCCAGGTGTCTGCTAAGGAGGGCAGGAGACTCCCCTGAAATGGAAAATGCAAACCCCCTCCCTCTGAATTATTGTCATTTTGAAATTAAGGGGCTCTCAGACAAAGATATGGGAATAGGAATAACAGTTCTTTACTAGGAAAACTAAAAATGAATACAAATGCAATAGTACAAAAAGAAAAACCAGTGACAGAGTAAGAGCAGTCCCTGTCCCCCTGTGTGTCAGGGGGTGGCACAGCCCCATCCCATGGGGGCTCAGCCCTCCTGCAGTGCCAGCTGTGGCTCTGCTGGAGCAGGGATCCTGCACAAAGGGGGAGTTTTCCTCTGCAGCTCCAGGGCTGCTGGAGATGGGCCTGGGCTCCCTCTGGCCATGCAGGGCAGCAGAAGCTGCTCCTCTGGCAATGCACTGGGCAAAGGCTGCTGGGCTGTGCCAGGCTCACATTGGATCCAGGTAGGAATGCTTGGCTCCTCCCCTGGGCAATGCAGCATCTCCCCATGGGATGCTGGAATTGGATCAGCCCTGCAGGGACACTCAGTGGCCATGGACAGCAGAGATCTCCTGCAGGGAGGATTGGCTGGGGGAGAGATAAAGAGAAAACTGCCCCATGGACAGCAGAGAACTGCCCCAGCTCTGACAGATGGGAACAGAACACACAGCCCCAGCCTAAGACACAGGGGCTCCCTGCCAGGGGCAGCTGGGAGCAAAATGTCATTTTTATTGCATTGCTTCAAATCTGTTTGTTATGGAGCACCATTAGCTGAGGAGAGGAGCAGCCCTACAGCTCTTCTCTCACACTAAGGGAGGAGAATTCCCCACCTTCCTGTGCAGGGAGAGCTCCCCAAGCAGCTGCCCTGCAGTTCTGACCTGTCAGGGCTTGCTGGAATCAGTGGCCTCAGTGTCATCTACTTCACAGCAGCCAGAGTCTCCCACATGATTTTTCATAACTCTTCCTTAAAAAGTGCAATATTTTTACTGTCTCTGCTGAGTCCTGTTGTCTGCTCCCAGCAGCTTTATAGTTCACTTTTGTGGGTTGGTTTTGAGGATTGTGGATTTAATAATAGGTTTTATTCCTGATTGAGGGGGTATGAAATGATCCTGATTTTAGCCAAAGCCTAACTATGGCTTGGAGGACAGGGCTGTTGTTACTCCTCAGAAGATTTCTCTTTGTCCCTGCCCTCAGCAGAGGGGTTGGAATGAGATGAGCTGTAGGATCACTCCCAACCCATTCCATGATTCCATGGCAAGCAGTCCTGCTTCATCCATGCACTGATTCTGCTGAGCACAAGGTGAGAAGGTCAGAGGAGGTGAGAAACTGCAGAACCACCATGAATCCACCATAATGATTTCTCTGTGCTAATGCCAATACCAAAGCTTTTTTTTTACAAAAGTGGAAAGACTTCACAGCCCTAGATTTGGGGCTGGACCATTTAGGTTTGTTTTGTAAATTGATTGCTGTGGTTGTGGAGATTTGAAAGCTCATTTTATTTAGCACTGGATTAATCAGTGAGGAGGAGTAAAGGACTAAAAGCTGAGTTTCCCTCTACCAGCCTGCTTTGACAAGGAGAGCACAGCACCCATAGCTCTGCTTTGGAGTGTAAAAGTTGGATTTGCTCCTCCCTGGCTGTTGGCAGGTACCACCCACTTCCAGTTAGCCTTGATTAAGATGCAGACACTCTCTTGCTCCTCAGAAACCCACGTGGGCCTTGCTCTCTCCTTCCTGACAATGCACCAGACAATGCAGAATTGCCCTGTGTTTGGTCATTTCCCATATCTGCTGTGCTGTTGCCAATAAAATGAGCATGGGCTTGGTGATGTGCTTTGTCTGGAGCAGAGCTCAGAGTGGATCTGTGCTGGAACTGGAGCTGTAAATGTTCCCCTGAGGGATGGGATGATGTTCCAGTTGTGGCAGCAGGAACAGGGACATTTCTCACCAGCCCAGGCTCCTGCTGCCTGTGCAAACTGCTCCAGTGCCCAGAAAGAGGGACAAGGACTTGTTACAGACAAAAGAGGACACAGGGCCGGGTTAAGGTGGGATATTGGGAACAAATTCTTCCCTGTGAGGGTGGGCAGGCCCTGGCACAGAGCAGCTGTGGCTGCCCCTGGATCCCTGGCAGTGCCCAGGGCCAGGCTGGAGCAGCCTGGGATGGTGGAAGGTGTCCCTGCAGGGCAGGGGGTGGGATGAGAGGATCTTTATGGTCCTTGCCACCCAACCCATTCCAGTGCCAGCCTGCTCCAGGGGACCTGCCTGACCTCCCAATGCACCAATGGTAAAAGGAAATCAGCACAACCCATAATAACCATGTTGTCTGGGCAATTCTGCTCTTAGTTCATATTCAGAAATATTCATTATTAAAATTAAGTCTAAAAAATGTATCAACATCATCTATCAAATACAACAGTCCTTTGTAAGATTACTTGAAATCTGCTTTGATAGCAGCACTTTTTCCCTTTGAATTTGAATAGGGTTTTATTTTCTTTCTTTTTTTATGAACACAGAAAATTTTGACTGTTTTGACATTTAAAACTAAGAGCCCCTGTAATTTGGCAGCTATGTCTCAGTGAAAATATCTAATATCTATATATAAACACATATATTCAAAGAACAAGCCCCAGTGTTTGACAGAGCAGCACACTTGCAAATTTGTTTTGTAAGTCCTTTGTTTTGGCAGTGATAGATGTTCAGATCTGGAACACTTGTCACAGTTTCCAGAATTCTTCTGACCATTTATAATGTACATAAATAATTGAATTGAATAATAATCAGAGGGAAAGTTTAGAAACTCTGCAATTACTGTAGCTGAGGTGCTGGGAAAGACTGGCAAAGGAAATTTAAAAAGCTGCATTAGGGTTACATTAGAGTTCTTGTCTAAAATGTAAAAGCAGATTTAATGTGCTGTCTCCTTTTTCTTAACCCAGTTCAGTCAAACTCTGTCCTCAGCTTCACTCTGAGAGTCAGGCTTGGGGAGAGGGAACTTGAGAGGCTGAGAATTCACTTCCAGGGGCACTTCAGCTGCTGGAGAAGGGGCTGAGATCCAGTGGATTTTCAAGACATGCAGGTGCCAACTCCCTGGGAAATCAGTGGGTTCTTTCTAAGAGTTCTGCCTGTCAGGTCCATGTCTGGAGGTGTCTGAATACTTGGGCAATCTGGCTCACCTCTTGGTTTTAAAAATAATGCAGGGAAGAACCTGTTTTTTTAATGCTTTGGTTTGGGTTCATTTGTTTGGGGTTTTTTTGTTTGTTTGTTTGTTTGTTTTGGGTTTTTTTGGGGTTTTTTGGGTTTTTTTTTTCTTCTCTGCCCCACCCAAGCTTTTGGTGAAATTTAAGACTGGCATGAGTTGATCTCATCTGAAGTTGGGCCCCCAACCACATTTTAACCTTTGAATCTGGTTCAGAACTGCTGCAAGCACCTGGAGTTCTGTGAAGGCCAGCAGAGTGGTGGTGAGATCCTTGCTGTAGGGTCAGGCTGTGTTAGCAGTTTAGAGGAGCAGCACAGGGTTTCTTTCCTTGTGTGAGCAGTGTTATTGATGAGGGAGACAGAAGGAATGCTCACAGGATGTACAGCAGTTAAATGGAGGATGTAAAATGAAATGGGTTTGATCTGTCACTGCATTCATCTTGCTTGTTATGATCAGTAACTTGGGGCTGGTGTTGTTTTCTGTCACATTCCCCTCAGGTGGGATCCAGATAATGGTGGTAACTTTTGCCACACTCAGAGCTGAGTTTGATATTATATCAGGAGCAGCACGAGCAGGTTATTCTAAGGATATCACAGCATCCCAGACTGGGATGGGTGGGAAGGGATCTTAAATCCCATCCTGTTCCACCCCCTTCCACTATCCCAGCCTGGCCTTGGACACTGCCAGGGATCCAGGGGCAGCCTGTGCCAGGCCCTCCCCACCCTCAGAGGGAAGAATTTCTCCCCAATATCCCATCTAACCCTGCCCTCTGGCACTGGGAAGCCCTTGGGGAAGGCAAAGCAGGGTGTGCAGCTGAGAGCAGGGCAGGCAGGGCAGTCCTTGCCAGCAGGGAGGGCAGTGCCACAGTCCCAAAGCAGCAGCAGAGCAGCTCAGTGAGGGTGGCCAGTTGGAAATGTGTGGGGATGAGGAAGGGCAAGATGAAGGGCAGAAAGCCAAGGCAGGGGCAGGACCCAGGGGCAGCCCAGTGATCAGCCAGGGGGTCTGGTGGGATGGAACAGGGCTGAGCTGGAGCCACAGTCAGTGCAGGTGAGGGGTGAGGCCAGGCAGAGGTAGAGCTGCTCTGCAGCTTGTCCAGGACCAAGGGAAATGTCTCAGCTTCCCAGAGCTCCTTTTCCAGCAGCCCCATGTGAGGTGAAACACCTGAGCTTGTGTCAGAGCTGGCCTTGAACACTGCAGCCAAAGCCCTGCAAGGCCCATCCAGCCCTGCATTCATTTCACACAGAACAACTAGAATTTAGCTTGTACCCATTTCCTTTATTACTGGAAAAAAAGTAGTTGTTTTCAGCAGGGCTTCAGCTTGATTCTGCATTTATTGCTTTATCATGATATGGCAGAACAGGATAATGTTGTTGGAGAGCTATTAGGAGCCACCTTGTAAGCAGCCCCTCATAAACACAGTTTTATCTCCCTTACACAGCCAGGGTGGTTGGGAAATGAATGTGTTGACTCACACTGAGGCATCTCATTTTTCTTGGCATTCACAATCACTTGGGCTAACCTTGTATTAGTAATTATATTACCATGATCCTCATCTCATTGCAGCTTAGCCTTACAGCTGCCTTACACAACAAAAACATCCAGGCACAACAGAGTCATTCTACCTTAACAAATAGATGATGTGGGTACTTTCCTTTCCATCTTGTAAGCACAGGCTCCATCACCTTTTTGTCAAAATCAGCAGGTTCTTTATGTTAACACCCTGTTGACTCAGCTCACTGGTGTCAGGGAGAATTCTCAACCACAAGATGTTCCACTTGTATTGCAACAAAATGAATTCTTTATAGAACTTGGTCTTGAAATCTTCAATGGTGAGGATTCTTTGACTCCCAGGTAATACATGTTGCTGTTTAATTATCCCTAGAGTTGTAAAGCTTTTCATTAAGTCTCATTTAAATTATTCTCTCTCCAATTTTTGTGTTCCCAGAAGGAATGGAAAATTATTTATTCTGTGTCTTAGTGTTTTAAACTCTCAGTGTTTATACGAACTGGAAGATAAAATTACTGGAAGATAAAATTACCAATATATCATGGTCAAATCCTTCCTTGCCCTTTGATGGCCTTGTTCTCTCTTTGATCCTGTATTTCTTCAGGGGAAAATCCCTGACAAAATCCATATTTGCCATCCAGAGTGGTGCTGAAGTGCTGGACATTCTACTATTGGGACACTTACCCTGCATCAGCACGGTCTGCCTGAAAGTAGGGATTGATTTCCAAAACTTGTAAAGTATTTTTAGTTCAGTTACTGGCCCCAGAAGTTATTTTTAAGTAGGAGGTGCCTTGATCTGCAAATTGTCAGTGAAATGCTTTTGATTCTTTACCTGTCTTCCTTAAATAGGTGCCTGTGATTGCCATTGCTGTTCCATGGGTGTTTTGATCTTTTTGAGGCAATGGTGCTGACATCAGCATTGGAAATTGCCCTTTTCTTCCCTCTCTGGGTTGTTCAAGGACGTTGTGGATCCTGGGATCCCAACCCAGCACTTCACCTGCTGGGCCAGGGCACTTGGGCACCTCCCCAGCTCCACTGGAGCTGCCCACATTACTGCACTGAGATGATGGCCTCAGCACTATTTAAAAATACACCACTTTTATTGCTGGGTGGAAAATGGATAAAGGAAAAGGACTGTAAGAAAGTCAAATTAATGTCTCCACTTAAAGAATGGACAAAGGCCTGATCAACCACTCATGAAGGAATAGGTTTTGTGCCACTTCCTTACAGAAATGCCAATTTATCCCCCAAAATGTGGTGCAGTACAATATTTGGAGAAGCTGAGGAAACCTATAAAATCTTTTTATGATTATAACGATTTTGTTACACAGTAGTTGAATTTTTCTATATCTGCATTGCTCCAAAGGTGATCCTGGTAATACAAATCACCTGTGATCAAATGTTTTCATTGACCCTGGGCCAAAGCAACTGCATCTGTGTGAATGTAATTACAACAGCATTTAGCCCTAACTGTTATTTTAATATAGCTTTAAAAAACCCCATTAATTGTAAAAATCACCAAATATTTCCTACAGGAATGTTTTTTGGACACCAGAGCTGAGTTTGGGGTTTGCTTGGCTCCAGGTGCTCTCCCTGTTGGGCTCATGCCAAGGCTGTGGCCAGCAGTGCTGTGCCCAACAACCACCAGATGGCCCCTGAATTCCTCCTTTTTTCTTTCCTGCCAGGCATTTAATGAGTTCCTGAAACAAGATTAAAATCTCTTGTACTTAATGAACCCTCTGCCTCGACTCAAGAAAGGCTTAAAAATAAACTAAGGCAATTAGAGATGGAGTTAAACTTAGCACACAGAGACAGGAGGCCAAGATTCCTGTTTGTGCCACCAGCCCAGCACACAGCATTTGGAATAGATGGAAGATCCCAAGGAAATGTTTTTCTAGCATGGGTGGCTGGCAGCTGGCACAGAGCCTGTGTTTCTGGCCTCCTCTTCATCTTCCCACATGGTGCCAGGGAAAGCAAACGGGGGGATTGCTGGCACAGCACTTTGCTGGAGTAGCTGCTTCCTGCTGTCCCTGGCTGTGGGCACAAATCCCAGGAGCTGAGGCTCAGCATGGCACAGATCTGACCTGAGGATCTGCCTTAAGAGGCAAGCAGAGAGTCCAGGCCTGACCTGTCTGTGTTACAAACACCTCCCTCCACACAGGAGGAGTTTGCTCTCCGTGGATGTGTTTACAAAAAGACTGGATGGTTCATTTGATGGTTTAATGGAGGTGTAAGGGCATGGGTTGGACTCACTGATCTTTAAAGTCTCTTCCAACCTGGTCATTCTGTGAATTCATCCTGTGAATTCTGTGTTCCCAGAGCCATGAATGTTAGGGAAGCATTCTTAGGCCAGGTTGTACTTCCCATCCTCTGTGGAGGGATGGAAGGTAAGAAAATAAAGATAGTGCAGAAGGTAGTCCCACACCTGAGGAGTTGCAGCTGTGCTAATCATCAAAGACCAGGAGCAGGCCTGCTCTTAATAGGCCACAGCTGTGTCCAGCAAGAGGAAGAGTGCTACCAAAGAGTGGGTGAGCTGGGTGAGGGGAGAGTTGGGGTTTGGTGGCTGTGCTGTGAGGAAGGAGTCAGTGCTGTGAGGAGATGCCCATGAGAAATCACCAAGAAGGTATGGAGCTTTTGCAATAAGATGACAACAATCCTCGTGGCTCCTCTCCCCAGTTCAGCTTACACCACCAGAGCAGGTCCAAGAGCCACACAGTAAAGCTGCTTTCATAACCTTTGGCTGCTTTAAGAGGTTTTCCAGCCAAATTGCTGTAGAAATGCTCAGAACCAGGAAATTCACCTGTGCTGAATGCAACAGGGTCACCAAAAAGCCATGGAGACCCTTCCATGTGAACATGGAGAGGCACTCTGATGGCTCCCAGGTTTGGGCTTTTTCCAGCTGTGGGAGGAATTGAAGAGCCAGGGAGTCACAAAGCAGTGAGATCTTGCAGTGCTGTTTCTCTGACTGCAGTTTGGAAAGGCCCCAGGATAATGTGAGATATTTAATCGTTTATAGTCCTCGGCATATCTTGGAAGTGATTAAAATGAGTTTAGGCTTATTCCTCAATACACTCCTGCCTGAGTTTGACAGATGGGAACATTGCTTGCTGTTGCTTAAGGGAAAGGTTAATACAAGGAAAAGGAGCAGAGTTTCCAGGATTCCATGCATGAGCTTGCTGCCAGTAGAGGTCCTGAATACTCCTCCATTCACATTAGCAGGATGTTCACATTAAACTTGAAGACAATAATGTAAAATGTCCACGAGCCAAATTCTATTTCTAATCCCAGAGATGGCAGGAGGACACAAAACCATATCTGAGCTTTTTGTCTCCTCAGGTCCTGCAGTGTGCCAGGCTGCCCTGGGTTTGCAATGGCTCTGAACAAGTGCCAGTCACGTTTAATTACACAGAGAAACAAACACTTTCTGCTGTGATTCTCTCTTGGAACCAAAATAGAATTCCCAACTCCTGGCCTTCCCTCAGGGCTGTGATCACTGATGCTATTTGTAGATGAAAGGAGGCTGAACCTGCCCCTCTGTTGTTCCAAGGGGATGTACAGGTTTGTCTGTTAAAGGAACTGCAGGATTTAAATTACACTCCTGGTTTTCCTCATGACTTCTTGTTCAGCATTGACTTAGGCTGGGCTCATGTTCCAAATCTCAGCACATGGGGATAATCTTGGTCACAACTTGTAAACACATTATTCCACAAATACTCATTATGGGGCATTCTTCTCAGTGGCAGGGAATGGAATTCAGGGCTTTACCTGAGATTATGGAGTGGAAGAATTGTGCAGTTATTTTTATTTGGCAAACACAGAGCTCTGCCCAGCTCAGTGCCAAGCACCTGGAGTTCCCACCAGCTTCAGGGAGCACTGTAAGCACTTAGCAGTTCTCAGGATCACACAGTCCCAAACTCACAGGTCTGAAGGGTTGTCTTGAGGGTGTTTTATAGCTGGAGGGAAGAGCACAGAGCCTGTGACAAACTGGATACAATCCATTTTAATTGGAAGCTGACAGTCTGTAGAATAAGCCACTTCAGCTCTGCTAAAACTTTCTGATAAAGCAGCTGAGCAGAGTTTCCTCCCCCAGACCCTTTAATTTCCTTTATTTCTTTGGGGATTTCCATAGAGTATCAGGGGAAATGATAAATAAAAAAGATAAATAGATGGGAAGAAAAAATGAGGCTTTCCCCAAGGTGATAAATATGTGGTGAATCATAGAACCAATCCCAAATGGTTTGGGTTGGAAGGGACCTTAAGGAATCTCTTGTTCCACCCCACTGGGAATCTCCTGTAGTATCCAAGCAGAGCCATTCCCATCGGATTTAAACCCAGCTTGGAGCATGTTCCAAATGCCAGCCTAGATTTCAGATGGCTGAGGACCAATTCCATGCTCTGTCCCAGCATTTCCAGATGAGCAGGTGCAATTCCCTTCCCTGGGAGGGTCTGGAAGTGCTGACACATTTCATGTGTGAGGCAGGCTGGAGCCCTTTGAAGAACAAGTGGAAGATGCAGACAGGATCATGCTGAGGGGCTGAGAGGCCACAACACTTTCAGGATTCAGAAAAGGAAGAGAAGTTAATTTTGCAAGTTTGTTGATTATCTTATACTCTTCCTCTTCAGAGCACTTTACAGAGTCTTGATAATGAATCCAGCTAGACAGGGACCAGGATAAGGAAATCTTATCCTCCCTTTACAGTTCCACAGAGAAATCCTTCATTCCAGAGCCAGGACTGAGGCACAAGTTCCCCATTCCCAGTCTTATGCTCACATGAAATGTGTAAGTAATTAAACTTCCTTTACTCATTTCAGCTGCTTCTCATTAACCAGGAGTATAAACTCATTAGAGGAGGAACTTTTTGTTACATGTGCTCAGAACACCAGCACAATGAGGCTGGGAATCCTTCTGAGCCTCTCCAAGTGTTACTGGAGTGTAAACACCAATCATGGAAAAGGCACTTCTCATTTTTAATGATTATGGCTTGGAAAGCAAACAAACTCAAATAAGACTCAGTGTTGCTTTGGTTTAAATTTTAATGCAATTCTCAGGTCAGTGTTTACCTGAGCTGAGCCTTTTAAAGAAAATTTTCCTACTTCTAAAAAATAAAGAAGAAATTACATGTAAAGAAAAAAGCTGTTTGTTACAGATTATTTGAATGGATTTTTTAATTTGTTGAATTTGGACCAAAAAAATTTTGATCCTGTGTGATCCACAGCATCTTTCTGCTAACAAATGCTATGGACCAGATTTATCCACATCTTTGATAGATGAACCATTAACTCCAGTGAAGCAGCTGAGAATTCCCTTAGTGCAGTTAAGAGGTTTTATTCTTCATACCCAAGACTAAGAATAATTGTCCAGAGCAAGAAAACTGTCAGCAAAGACATTTTGTTTATTATTATATTTTTAACCTAAATTCTCATGATCTGGAGTGCCCTAAGTGAATTGAAAACTATGGAGATCAGAGCAAATAATGCTCCATTACACAGCTCCCTGAATCCCTGCAGCCTCCCTTGGCAGAGTTATCTGCTTTAGAGTACCATAATTCCTCCATTTGAGCAATCTGAGCTTCATCCACATCAGAAATTTCAATGCCATCTTGCCCTCATCATGTTTTTCAGATCCATAACCTCAGCATGATGCTCAGAAAGGCAGTGGTGCCACAGAGTGACTCTGCTACAGAAATGCATTTACAAAAAGGCCATTCAGACCATTAAACATCAGTTGTACTCTCCTTTTTGTGAGGAAAAGTCAACTTCCTAATTCCAGAGTGTTCTGCCAGTTGCATGCAGGAACTGCAGATCCTCTCCTCATTCTCACCCCTTGCTCCCACTTTGCAGTGATAAAGCAGTTTTTTGAATGGTTTCAGGGTTTATTCCACACTTTAATGTGGAGTTTCAAATCATCTAACAGATGGCATTGTCATCATTTTTCCTTCCCCACAGAATGAAAATGAACAAACACTTGACATTTCCAATATGTCTTCATCTCATGCAAGAATTTTTAGAAGCCATGGAATAGTGATAATCTGCTTTGCTTTAGATGGCCAGAATTGTTAAATGTGTCCTAAAAATCCTGCATTTCCCACATGACTGTGTGGAAAATGGGGATATAACCACACAATCATCATGGTTATGTCCTGTACCAGGAGCTCTGAGCAGGGCAGAGCATGGAATGCCAGAGCAGCTGTGCAATGAGAGGGGAAGGTTCATTAGAGAAATGAGCTGAGCTGCTCCAGCACTTAGAAATCAGCTCACATTTACAAACCCACAGCAGATGCATCCTTTGGCAAAAGAGTTCTGCAGTCAGTAATTTGCCATTCATCAGGGATTGCCTCTTAAATCTGGGATCCAAGCTAGGGTGCAGATGACATAGGGGGATAAATTTAGACAGGGCTGAAAACAATTATTTTGATTAAACCTCCAGCCAATGAGAATGACAGTATTGCTGTTCCTCCCCTTGCCCCTCACTCACCCCTCTGTGGTGAAGGAGGAGATTTTGTGAGTTTAACCTCTCTTCCTTTTCCATGCAGGGCATGTTTGGATGGAGCTTTCGCTGCTGTAGGGTCTGTCCAGGGGAGCAGGGAGGGTATTTGGGTGGCACATGCTGCCTTGCTTCCATGTTAGTGTTGGAAAAGGTGCTGGGAGGGAAATATTGACGTTTTATTTACCTTAAAGGGAGAGATTGTGTCTTTTGAAGTACAAAATTGGTTTTTCCTTAGCCTATCCTGCCACTGGGACAACTCCTTGGACTGGATGAGTTGATTCTGCTGGGAAACCTTTGTGAAGTTCTCCTAAACTTGGTCATTCCAGCCTCTCACAGCTTTGGCATTAATGTTTCCCAGTCTTTGAAACTCTTTGTCCAATCTAACATGGATGTGTAGGAAGAGTAATGTTAACTGCTCTTTTAAAAAACATCAACAAAGCATCATTTAACCACTCTGAGCTGGTTTATTAGAAAGAAAGTGATCTTAATCTTGGCTGGCAATCTTGTGCCTACTAGGCCTTGGCTTGCTGTTATCATAAACAGCTCTGCTTTAAAATAATAATAGTATGGAGGTAAATTTCCACTTATTAAAATGAGTTTTTAATGAATAGTAGCTTCCTTTGGGATTATTGTGGATATTTCACTGTGGTTGCTGCTCCTCCTTGCACTGGTGTTATGTGAGAGTTAAAAAGGCCAGAGCTGGGGATGGAGGGGGGTTGGGAAACTGAGCTGAAGGGCTGGAACTTGTAATGACATAAACTATAATTGCAAAATAAAATAGCAAGAATTTGGGAATAGGAAATTTTATCTTATTTACTCTTTGGTAATTGTTGGCACTTGACTGCAATCAGCTGCAAGCCTATCTCTGAGTGACAGCACAATTCCAGCTAGAGCAACCAAAAATAGCCCAGCATTTCAGTAATTTTGGGCTTTTTATAACCTAATACTTCACAAATAAAAGCCAGTGTAACGTGGGTAGATTGAACTCTCCTCTGCAGACTGGGGTAAACTGGGCAGTGCTGTGGGAAGCCATACCCAGAAAGCCCCACTTGTATCTTTCTTCAGCTATTCTTGTCCAGAATTAAACTGGATTAGCTCATTTTTTGTTCATTACTCTTAATATTTCAGAATTTATTCAAGCTCTACACTTAGATTCTTGTTGGGGTGAGGAGGCTGCCAGAGGGAGGAGAGGGAAGGTCCAACCTTCACCAGAACTTCAGTCAGAAAGAACCTTAATGAGTAAATTTATCTGATTTTGGTCAGAAAACCTGCTGGGCTAGGGAAGTTTGGAATAGTTGGAGATTTCCTGCTGAAACATTACTTACAGATCCTGTTTATGTCATCAGCTCTTAAATTGGTCCCCACACCCTTGCTGAGGGAGGAGGGAAGGATCCTTTTCCAGGATATAGGGGAAGGTCACTTTTCCCTCATGGTCCCAGAGTTTCTCCCAAGGTCTCTTCCTCAGGGGATTTCAGTGGAGGGGTCAAAGCCCTGAGGAATTCTGTTGGCACCCCAGGGTATGAATTAATACAAATCTGCAGCAGCACACACATTTTCATGGCTGTTTTGCCTTTATTGCTAATTTACAGTTTTATTTGGTGCCAAAAAACTGGGTGACACATTAGAGCTGCTTTAGTTTGAGTCCTTATTAAACCATTTTAAGAAGTTGTCTGTTCTGAGGACCAGCACAAAAGTCAAGCTACATTAACTTGTCAAGTGGATTAGTTGTGAAACACACTTTTGGACATTTTAATTCAGAATTAAAGTGACTGTAATTGGATTTAGCTTACTTTGCTTTCAGAGTAAATTCAGGTAAATCAAATTAAGGCTCATTCAGTGTAGAGGTGTGAGCAGAAATCCTCATTATGGGCTACATGGAGCAACTGAAAACAGGAGGCCAGGTTGGATGGGGCTTGGAGCAGCCTGGTCCAGTGGAAGTTGTCCCTGCCTGTGGGAGGGGATGGAAGAAAATGAGTTTTAAGGCCCCTTCCAAGCCAAACCTTCCATGTTCTGTGATGGTAACTATTGAGGAGCAGTACTGGAGAATCTTTGGGATTTTAGGGGCTTGCTGGTTAATTTACCAAAGAAATGTCAGGGGCAGCAAGTTGAATATAGATAGGAAGAAGAACACAGCCCATAATTACAGCTGCAGCATCTGTGGAAGGACAAAAAACTACAAGTCCACAGTTCAAGCTTGAAGTTGTGTCTTGAACAGTTCTCTTAAAGGAGAGGGAATTTGCATCCTAAATAACCAACTATCAATGCTGAAGTAAAGAAAGGAGGTGAGTTCCCTTAACTGTGACCTCATCTCTGAAATTAGGGATGTTAGGTGAAGCAGAAAATAATGAGTTTTCACACTATCAGGTTTGTTTGAGGGCTTTTCAGTGATTAAAAAAAACCCCCAAACACTGAGTCTTGAATACAGAATAAATTCAATCACACTTTTCCAGCTGTGACTGTGTAATCTTCCATTCACCAGGCAGTGTGTGACTAAATGAGGACCCAGGTGACAGCTGTCCAAGAAAACCTGCAGTGCTCAGGCAGGTGTCACTGATGGAAAAACCTGGCTTTTATGGCTCATTCTCCCTCTTTGATAAATGCTCTCTGGGTGTTAAATGCCCCTCCTGTGATGGCAATGAATATCATTAATTCCTGATGATGAATACACTTCCAGTAATCCAAGTGACTTTCATTTTAATACTATCTTTTTTTTTTTTTTTTGGACAGGAAGCCTCTTTTTTGCCAGCTATTGCCACGTTGCCTGGCTCCTGCAGTGTGGAAAAGGAGATGCTGCTGCTGACCATTTGGCTGGCAAGTTGTGGCCAAGTGGCCACGGATCAGTGTGAGGGGCAGGTGCCTGACAAGGGGCTGGGAGCAGCCAACATCTACCAGGCCCTCGTGACGTGGCTGCTGTCCCTGGTGAGTGCAGCCACCAAAGGCTCTGGGTGATGAGGGCTGTGTTTGGGCCTCCACTGAATACATAATCACCCCTGAAATCTCCTTTTTTCCACCCAACAGCTACAAAACAGTGGCTGAACAAAGTGGAAATTATGTTTTAATTCACCTCAGAGTCTGTAAATAAAAGTCTCGCCGGAGCTGGTGGAGCTGGGTTGTGTCTGGAGTTTCTGAAGAAGTGAAGGATTGTTGAGCAGGATTTTCAGTTGTTGGAAGTGACTGCTGGCTGTTAGGCTTTGTCCTTGGCAGTGGACACAGGTTCCTGCTTTTCACCACTTGTTCTAGATAAGAACAGACCATTCCTGATAGTCAAGAGTGCTGTGAACAAGTGAGGGGCGCCTTAATTGTCCTTTGGTTCACATGTTTTTCTCCTCTAAAAAAACCACCCCATCCCCTCTCCTTCCCATCCATATTGTCCTTTATTCCCTAGGGAAAACAGTGTATTTTCCCTCCCCAGTGTATATTTTTCCTTCCCACCCTGCTCAGTGGCCTTATTCTTTTCCCTGGGGAAGACTCTGGGATACCAATACTGATCCACACAGTCAAGGTAGATTTCACCCTGAGCAGCCAGGCTTTTAAATCACTTAAACTCCACTTAAACACAATTAATTGTTAATGATGTTCGTGCTTGCATTAAAACATTGCTAACATTCTTTAGTGTTAGTTCAGTGCTAATGAAAATTGCCACTGGAACAGCCCTGCATCCTGAATTTTCCTTTCAGACTTGTTAGATTGTGACCAGCTGCAGTGTGAGCTCTCTTCCTTTGTGTTATTACCATTTAAAAAACCACAACTGAGCTCTGACTTGTAGCAATTCTCTGTGCCTGAAAGGGTTCCTCAGCTTCCAGGACTGTGTCACTCTGCTGGGTGTAGGCTCACATGGTCAGATGGATTTTGTGCCCAAGAAAAACTGGAGTAAAATCCACCTGTTTATTCTACACAGGCTCTGAAATGGCTGTTGGATAGCAATGAAGAAGTTTGCATTTCTTTCACTGAAAGAATTGGATGTGGTGGTGTTTGCAGGGGTCCCAGGATGAGGGAAGAGACAAGAATGTTGACTCCATGTTTCAGAAGGCTGGTTTATTATTTTATGATATATATATATTATTAAAACTATACTAAAAAAATAGAAGACAGGATTTCATCAGAAAGCTAGCAAACAAAGGAAGAAAAATGGAATTATAACAAAACCCTGTGACTTCCCAAGACAGTCCAGAGAGCTGGGCTGTGATTGGCCATTAATTAGAAACAACCACATGAGCCCAATCCCAGATGCTCCTGTTGCATTCCACAGCAGCAGATAACCATTGGTTACATTTTGTTCCTGAGGCCTCTCAGCTTCTCAGGAGGAAAAATCCTAAGGAAAGGATTTTTCATAAAACATGTCTGTGACAATTGGGAATGTTGAAGCATTTTTAGACCAAGTTCTCATCTGGTAATCCATGCAATTCCATGGACTGGCTCATGTAAATCAGCATTTCCTTGCTGATTTCAGTGGAGCTGTGCTGGATGCTGCCAGCTGGGAGCAGTGGTCCCCTGGATGGTGCAGAATTCCCCATGGGAATCCAGTGGAGGACTTGGTGCTGGTGTTTTGAATGATCCAGCTGAGCTGTGCAGCAGTTTGAAAATCCAGCCTGGCCCTGTGTTAAATACATGTTTTTAAAGACCTTTATCTCCCTGTAAATGCAGAAAATAGAGCTGATAATGCACCTAGAGACTGGTGGTGGTATAAACCAGGAGAACAAGACTTGGAGTTTCTGTATCCACCAGAGCCCTGGGAGGGAATGACAGTCCTGTAGCTCAGACTTGCCTTTCTCTCCATCCAGAGCATGTTCTGGATCAGATACTTCTGCTTTTCCTTTCTCCTGGCTTTGCTGATTTCCTGTCTCTGGCTTTCCAGAGTTTTCTGCCCCTTTTCACCAGGTGCTCTGGACAGTTTGCAGCATCCCAGTGCCTTCCCAGGCTGTTTCAAGTGTCTCTCCTCTCTCTTTTCTAACTTATGATCAAGATTTTCATGTATTCTTCATGTTAAAGTGTATAGTGTTTTATCTGCCTTTGAGCAACCTAAAGAGCCAGGGCATATTTTGTCCCAATGGAATCTTCTCCCTGGATCTAAACTGATATTCACAATAATAATTCATGTCTTGGGGTTGCAGAAGTCATTTTTTACCCTTTTTGCTTTAAATCAGACCTATAAACTAGAAAATACAATGTTTGCCTCCCACACACATGTGCACAAAAAGAAATCCATGAAAAAGAAATCACCTCAGCCCAGCTAAAAGGGGATTCACAGGATGGGGATTGCTGGGGTTTGGGGTGTCAGTTTGGGTTCTTAGGGAAGCCTGCAGCAGCCCTTGGCATGGCATCTTCCCTTTGCATTGATTTGTAGCTGGGATTGGATTGATTTCAGTGTCACTGGTAAGGCACACACGGTGCTGCTGTGACAGGAACATTCTGGGCAGCCTTGGCAGGGGCTCTGTGCTCACCCCTGCTGGAGCAGGGAAATAATGTGAATTCCTGCTTCCACACAGTGAAACTGGTGGAAGTCAGAGCTTGCAAGTCCTCATTGTGAAAATAAATCCCATGGCTTATCAAAAGCAATGTGTTATTCCTATTTCATTTGGTCTTTATTGATTTTTCTACTGGCTAATAATCTACTAATGAAAGCAGAGTTCTCCCTGGCTTGTTGTGGGGCTCTACTCAAAAGCAACAGAGCAAGTTAAAGGGTTTTTTTCAGTCCATCTAAAAATGGAATTGTGTTCCAATGGATTTCCAGGTGCCTCCTTTGAAGAGGAAGGATGGTCCCAAAGCTCCATTTGAGGTGGTGGGGCTGCAGCAGGCCTGGACAGAGGAAGGCTTGGCCCTCTACGCCTGCCTGGTGGCACCAGAGGAACCTTCAGCCCAGAGCTGCCCCCAGAGCCACGAGGCAGCAGTGAGTAGCAGCATTTACACCTGGTAGTTGTGCAGGCACTGCTGTGCACTGAGCACCAGGCTGGGTGTGCCAATTCAAGCTGAAATCCCAGCAGGGCAGGACAGAGCAGTGGGAGAGCTGCCCAGACTGGGATGGGGAACAGCCCAGTGAGGGATTGCTTTTACAGTGATTGCCAGCCCAAGGTGCCCTCACTTGTGCTGCACTTAGGTTATGGCATCTAACTGTGATGGAGGGAATTTTAACATCTGCATTGTCTCACCCTTCACATGAGACTGAAAACAGAATAAAAATTTTTAAATGCCTCTTAGTTGCCCATCTCTGAGTCAGAAAAGGGCATAATCCAACAATGCTGCTTTTAGGTTATGTGCAGACCAGAAACCAGCTCTCTGTGGCATCATTTTTTGTCAATTGTTCATTAGCTGTAACCTCACACTGCAGAAATTGAGCTGCATTTGGAGGAGACACATCTTTTGGCACCTATTCTGTTTTTTCCTCCTTTGTTTTAACCATGTGAAGAGTGTGGCACAGGAGGAGGAATTATTTTAATTTGACTGCCAGGAGCTGAGGCCTGGAAGCAGGACATGAGCCTGTGCCCTCAGTTTTGGTGGGCCCCAGAGCCTGAGCTGTGCAACAAAACTGGCAGGTCCTGCACACAGGCTGGGATTGGCACATGTGATATGAAACATGATATAAACTGTGAGCACATGTGATGTAAAACATGATATGAACTCTTGTCCTGAACACAAAGCTGTGAAATTGCAGGTCTGCACTCTGCTGTGTTGGTTCTGTCCTTCACAGAGCTGGTTTGATACAGGCTGAAGCATCTTGTGCCTGTTTCTTTTTTGGAGACAGCTTTTTAGGTAGTATTGCCACTCTTGCCTGGTGTAAATACCTGTTTTACCTGAGCAGTGTGGCCAGGGGGATGTGGGGAGCAGCAATCCCTGTGTCCCCCAAATCTGAGAGCCACTTGCTTCAATAACTGTCCTGTGGCTGAGGAACCTTGAGGTGCTGCCCTGTGCTCTGCTGAGGCTGCTGAGTTCCTCTCAGATGGCTCAAAGCAACTTCTGTGGCTTCAGTGGATTTTCTACTCTGGTTTTGCCTGTTTCATCCCCAGGTGTCTGTGTTCTACCTGCTGGCCACATCATGGGGAGCCTAAATGGATCAGGATGTGTGAACATGGTTTTAAAACACACTTCAGCATCCCCTTCACTTGCAGCTGCTGCCTGGGAGCAGCAAAAATTGAATTTCCCATGTTGTATCACAAAACCTGGAGTTTCACAGCTGTGGCTCCAATGCTCCTGAAAATAAATAATGGATGCTGGCACCAAATGTCATGATTAAAACACTACCCAAAAAGCCCAGCCCAAAACAATGAGCAGCTTTTCCACTAGTGATTGAGCAGCCCTGGGCAGAGACTGATGAGTCCAGGCTCTGCTGGGCTGGACAAGGAGTTAGTGTTGGCAATTGAATTCAACCAGAATGTGATAAATAATAAAAGATACACAGATGTCAGTGAAAGTGGCCAGTAATTAAGAAATTGATGGCTCAGAGCCCCCTTTTGGGGCTGGAGATGGACTCTGGGCTCTACACATTAGTATTAAAATATCATTTGTCATCATGGTTAACATTTACAGATATTTGGTCTTTTTTCTATAATCCAAAAAAAAGTAGCTTAAAGTCTTCCTAAATTCTTATAAATTCTCCCTAAATTCTTATATGAATTCAAGGTGTTTCCTCTGTGGAGCAAAGGGAATGGAGGGACAGAGCCTGACCTGCTCTCTGCTGATTCCAGTTGAGAGCTTGGCCAAAGCACCAAAATTATTGAGCTCTGTTTATGCTCAAAATATTTCCCCAGAACAGAATGAACTTTTGGAGTTGTGGGCTCAGGCTGCCCTGAGTGTTTGGTTGGAGCTGGGAAGGGTTAAATCACATCCTGGTGGAACAAACTGTGCAGTTTCTCCAGTCCTTCTCATGGAATCACAGAATGGTTTGGATTGGAAGGGGCCCTTCAAGATTATCCACTCCAAATCCCTGCAAGAAGCTGGGGCAGCCAGTGTGAGAAATGAACTTGTAAAGAATTCTTAAAGCATATTTTATCTAAAGGACATTAGGTATTGGGCTAAAACTCTTAAAAGGCATTTCTCAGTATACAACTTGCTTGTTTATATTCATTGGTCATGCAGTAGCAATAGCCATTGTTGGTTTGGGTTGAATCACCATTGGAGCATTGTAAGTAAGAGCTGAAATAATCAGTTCTTCATTACAATTTGCTGAGATGATAGTTGGGAAAACTGAAAGTCTAAGAATTCTATTACTGTTGTTGTCTATACTTAGAAAGTCTTGTCTTTGTTGTAAAGTGTTAGTAACTCTTGTGGGAATGCATTCATGGTAAAAGTCTTTTTAAAAATATATTAATTTGGAAGTTGCCAGTTCACATTGTGAACAACAACCTTCCACCATCCCAGGCTGCTCCAAGCCCTGCCCAGCCTGGCCTTGGGCACTGCCAGGGATCCAGGGGCAGCCCCAGCTGCTCTGGGCACCCTGTGCCAGGGCCTGCCCACCCTGATCATGACAAACCTCTGAGCTCAGCTCACAGCAGTGACATTTCAGGTGTTGGGGCAGCTCTTCCAAGCAGGACTTGGGTTTCCTGTCCCTCATTAGAGGCTCTTTGTGCTAGCACTGACTTGTGTCAATCTATTTTTCCTGAGGCATTTCTAGAGCTGATGCTTTCCCCAGCAGAAATCAGAGCTGGGAGGAACAACACAAGTTGGGATGTCAGCCCCAGCAGAGACAAGGAAAATGACAGCAAGTCTCTCTGTTCCTGCCCTTGGGCAGCTTCAGCTGCTGTGGAGAGAAATGTGGACTTTATTCTTCACACTGCAGCCCTCAGTCTCTCACTGTCCTGTCAATGTGCAAGTTTTCAGTGGCTGAATTGAAAAACAACATCCTGTTGGGGCACTTACTGGTTCTTGTTCCAGTTGTCTCCTGTGGGCACAAAAAGACACTTTTCAGGCCTCACCTTTAAAATATGATTGCAATTCCAGGTGCTTTGTTGCATCTGTTTGCTATAAGAATTTAGGGAGACCTTAAGCTACTTTTTTTGGATTATGCAAAAAAGACCCAGTATCTGTAAATGTTAACCATGATGACAAATGATATGTTAATACTGATGTGTAGAGCCCAGCATCCATTTCCAGCCCCAAAAGGGGGCTCTGAACCATCAATTTCTTAATTACTGGCCACTTCACTGTCATCTGTGTATCTTTTATTATTTATCACATTCTGCTTCTCTGCCCCAAGGTCTAATAGTTATAAATAGAATTATAATAGTGGCTTCTCCAGGCAAAAGCTCCTGTTCTTTGCACATCAAGAAGTCTTTTGGCTTATTCAGCTGGGATGGCATCTAGTCCTATATCCCAGTGGTTCTGCTATGTTTCCTCTCATTTTTATCAGCTTTTATTTGGGGTGATTTTATTTCTGTCCTCCTCCAAAGAGCTGCTAGAAGTGAGGCAGATTTCAACATCCCTGCCTGGTCTTAGTTTCTTCTTGTCAGAAGAAATGCCAGAACACTCACCTCCTGTAATTCCTGTGTGCTGATGGACAGGCTGTCAGATGGGAATTAGATTTGTACATGGGAATGAGATTTGTGCAGCCTCTGCTCTCTGCCAGGCATTCCCAGTTACCCCACAGGCACTGTGGGCAGCTCTGGGGCTCCTCTCTGTGCCTCCATCACTTCATTTTCTGGAGGCTCAGAGGAGCTCCCAATCTCTGGCCTTTGATTTGGGCTTTTCCTCCTTGAGCTTCACTTTTTAGGTGCAATAATCACAGAGTGATGGAATATCCTGAGTGGGGAGGGACCCCCAGGATCACTCAGTCCCACCCCTGGCCCTGCACAGACCCCCAACACTCCCACCCTGTGCCTGGGCATTGTCCAAGCTCTCCTGGAGCTCTGGCAGCCTCGGGGCTGTGCCCATTCCCTGGGGAGCCTGGGCAGTGCCAGCACCCTCTGGGGATGAACCTTTCCCAAAATCCAGCCTGACCTGCCCTGGCCCAGCTCCAGCCATTCCCTGTCCCTGTCCCAGAGATCAGAGCTGCCCTGGGGAGGAGCTGCAGCCCCCCTGAGCTCTGCCCTCAGTCTCCTTGTCCAGCTGAACAATCCAAGTGCCCTCAGCTGCTCCTCAGACCCATCAGGTCCCTCCTCTGGACACCAACAGCTTTAGATCCGTCTGATATTGTGGCACCCACAGCTGCCCCAGATCTGAGATGAGGCTGCAGCAGTTCCTTCACTTCCCTCTGAGTTACTGGTGGAGAGAAGATGCTCTGCACAGTTGTTGAGTCTGTTAATTTCTAGTTAGGTCTCCTTGAGGTCACTGGTTTTATTCTCTGAAAGTCCTGCTAATTAAGAATCAACCTGAAGAACAATGAGGCTTAGAGGGGAGGTTAAATGATGGAAAACTGTAGTTTAGCAGTGCAGTATTCAATATTAATGTATCAGTATTAATATTAGCCTCAATCTTTAAAAAAATCACAGAATGGTTTGGGTTGGAAGGGACCTTAAAGGTCATCTTAGTCCAACCCTCTGCCATGGGCAGGGACAGCTTGCACTGGGCCAGACTGCTCAGTGCTCTCTGCACCCTGGCATTGAACACTTCCACACCTGTTTTCATTTATATCCCTGAGAAAGTCTTTGGAAGTTAATGTTTCATTGTGTTGGGCTGCTTCATGGTCCTGGCTATGGGCTTTTCTCCCCCTCTGAGGGTGGTGGGATCTGCTTTGGAGCAGGGTTTGTGAGTTGATGGATGGGATGGGATGGGATGAAGGGTACAGGGTGTCACACCAGGGGTTGGTTTGGAGAATCTGAGGGCAGCTGGGTGGACCTGGGGTCTGGGGTGGCTGTGGGCAGAGGAGGAGCTGCTGCAGGTGCAAGGTACAGACAGAGTTTCTGAAACTATCACCAAAGCTTTTTAACCACTGGCTCTTTACAGACTGCAGAACATCTCCAGGGAACATCCAGCTTTTACCAGAAGATTTCTGCTTTTCTGACCTCTACATGGCTTCCAGATCTTATTTGGTGGAGAGATCAACTGGCCAGTCACTTCCAAAAGCAGCTGTGCCCACTTGTTCCTGCAATTCCCTCTGTCCTGCTCAGTAATATCATTACTGTTAATCCTGACCCTCAGGTACTGTACACAAGTGCTTGGACTTCTGGTCATTTTTTGATCAGGTGCAGTAAAAGTTGTTTTTCCAGTGTTAACAGATATTCTCATTTGCTTTAGCAAAGGATTTAAACAGAGTTTGAAAACAAATGCTTCTAATATTAGAATATTCTGTGATTTTAATATCTGTGGATTTCCAGGGAAGTGGGTGAGCTCCAAGGACACAGCACCTCTCCAGATCAAGTGCTTCCAATCTCTTGCCTGCCTGGAAATGTCTGCAGGAGCACTCACTGCTGTCCAGAAGCAGAATAATAATTAACCTTTCACTTCTGTCAGATTAGCAAGTGCTCCACAACAAATATTCCACCAATGAAATGTGACAAGAATTCCATATACTAATTGGAGGAATTTATTCCTTGAGGGCACCCAATGTTGCTTTTAGCCCTTTACCAGCCTTTCCTACCTTGGTGTAGATATTTAGAGTGGGTTTTCAAAGCAGCACTGAATATGACCTGATTTCTATACCTTTTGAGGGAATCTTTTGTTTATTTCTTTCCCACAGCAGCACCAGCCTTTGGCCAATTGTGGTATTTTCCCAATATTTGTAGATGAACAAAACCCTTGAGACACAATTCCAGGGAATGGCAAAGCCTGCAATTCTTGTTCACAATGAAGTTTTAATTTTGAAAATGATGTAGCATGAGAACTTTTCTGCCATTTCACCCAGATTTGGGGATTACCATGACTCTGTGAGAATCAATGCCATGAAAGCTTAGGGGTTTAGCAGTGCACTTAGCAATTTGCCTAAAGGTTTATCCCACTTGTGTGCAGGAAAAGGAGGCTTAGTGTTGTTGATTTGCAGTCACTGTGGCTTTCAAGCAGAAGCAAGAGCCATAAAGAGTCTGACTACTCGTAAAAGATAAATCTGCTCCATGCTTTTAAGGCATAAAATAAGGCAGCATTTAAAACAGCCAGGGCTTTTATGCAAATCCCTTATTAGAGGAATTATAAATCATTAGGAATTGAACAGCAAGATAGCAGGCACTTTCTGGGGGTGGATCTTTGCCTTGATGCCATGGAAAACATGATGTCAGTTTAAAAACCACATTCTCTTCCCAAGTTCAAGTGCTCTGTGCCCCCCAGGCCTGAGTGAGGCTGAGACCACTGTGTGTTGTGGCTTTTTCACAGAGCTGTGGAATCACAGCATGGTTTGGGTTGGGAGGGACCTTAAAGCCCATCCTGTTCCACCCCTGCCATGGTAGGGACACCTCCCACTGTCCCAGGCTGCTCCAAGCCCTGCCCAGCCTGGCCTTGGACACTGCCAGGGTGGAACAGCCACATTTTCATAGCTGGTTAGGCAGCAAGGCTGATTTCCAAAGCTGGGCTCAATGAGCCACTCTCTCAGCAGGCAGCAGCTCACCCTGATGTCTGCCCTGGAGCTTTGCAAAGTGCTACCAACTGAGAATGTTCCCAAGTGTCATTAAAATACAACCAAAAAATGCTGCATACAGAACTCAGTATCATCTCCTTTTAACTTCTTTGGTCTGAAGGTTTGGTACAAGGCCAGTGATCCATGCTTTGCTCTTTGTACATTTGTATTTGTTTTGAGGCAGTGTGTACAAAACTAAGCAGCCAAAGAAGCTGTGCCCACGTGGTGGAGGAGCATGCAGTGAGTGAATCCCTGCTTTTGTTCCAGGTAGATCAGAGTCTGAGAGAGAAATCCTGGCAGGATGGTGGAAAAAAATGGGTAGAAATGGAGACAGAGGGAAGCTGTTGTGTACTGAGCAGCTCTGTGTGTGATCTGGGGAGCAATTGCCAGCAGTAATTGTAATAACCTTTATGCTTTTTGTTTGTTAGTGCATGAGCCAATGTCTTGTTTTCAGTCAATTTGTCTGCTGGATTTTCTGCCTGTTCTGGACCTCAAACAGATTGCTTTGCCTGTGCTGGTTTTGGAGGCATTTTTATGAGTGCTGTGCAATGAGCCCATTAACCTGCAGCAATTCACTGCTGATAGGAGCAGCAGCTCACAATGCAGTCATTAAAGCCCAGCTTGGGCTGGGAGTGACACCATCCCTGTGGAAGCTGCTAACTGCAAGGTCCCCTGTCAGCAGAAAGAGGATTTCTTCATTTTAGCATAAAATAAAAGTACTTCTACTGCTAAGCCTCAGGATGCAAGCACTCACCTTAGGGATACAGACAGCACACACAGAGCAAGTGTTGATGCTGCTTTTCCTCAGCCTCTTTGGTCCATCCTGGAGTTCTTTTCCTCTCTCTCAGTTCTTCTGGACATTGGGACATTTGCCCAAAAGGTTCAGCTTTTGGTGGTCATCTTCCAGAGCATCTCCTTGAAATCCCAGCCTGTGCAGGTGCCTGCCAGGACAGAGGAGTCAGGGCACAGCAGCATTTCCAGGGAGCTTTTAAGGAAGAACGGGAACCTCCATCCCTCCTCCTCTGTCCACAGACATCCCCAAGTCAAGGTGAAGGAGATTTTTTACTTTAAGTCCCAGAAAATTGATTTTGTTGCACTTCCTGATGATCAGTTCCCCTCGTGCTGCTCCTTTAGTAGCTTCCCTGCTCTGGCACAAAGTTTGTGTGGGTTTTTCAAATAGCAGTGATTAAGGGCAGGTCTATACAAAGTTTCCTCCTTACTTTTTCCTTAAGCAAAGCTCCTTTTTTTTTTTTTTTTTTTTTTTCTGGCTAGTTGTAGATAAGAATCCCAGAACTGGGTCCAGGGAGCTGAATTTGCCCCAGTATTGTAACCCAGGCCTGCTGAAAATGCCCAGCAGCACAAGACTGACCTAACAGCAAGGCTGATGTGTGGCAGGGGGCTGGCAGAAAGTAGAGCAGTTCTTTCATGTGGAATTTCAGATTTCTGGGCTTTCCCTGCTGGAGTTGATGTTAATTGTGTTGCCATAGGAGCTCTCACACACAGAAGCTTTGAAAGTTGCACACTTTATTTCACATTCTGGAATAACTATGTTGGATACATGAAGAGCTGGCCATTGCTGCTGGAATTTGAAATCCCCAAAGAAAAGAAAGCAGCCCCAGATGCAGCACTTGTTGCTCTGTGCACTTGAGGTGCAGGTTTGGAGCTGAGATTCCCAAGCTCTGTGTGCAGCCTCTGAAGAGGCAGTGGGAGGCACTTGCAGAGGATCTTTCAGCTCTGTGAGTCTGTGTTTGAGATGAGCTCAGTGAGAACACTGAGCTCTCTGGGCTCTGAGTGCTGTGACATTATTTCATTGACAAGCACCATGGCCTTGGCCCTGCTGAGTTGCCTTCAGCATCTTCCACTGTCTTTTGCTGTAACAACTTTTAATTTCAGTGCTGGGGGAGGCTGGCTCAGGGAGCTGCTGCTCATCACCACATCAGCTTTTCCCCCAGCTCTGCAGTGGCTGTGTGGGCACTGCCTTTCACACATCCCCAGCTGTAGCCACTGGGCTTTGCTGTGGGTCTGTGCCTGTGCTGGGGCAGTTATGGTTTGATTTGGGGTTAGTGCCCCATGTGTTCTCTCTCATTTCATGCTGTGTGAGCAGCACCCAAGCTGGGCCATGTTTTGGGATGGAAATGCTGCCTGACCTCCCTGGAGAATTTGCTCAGCTCCCAGATTTAATTCCCCACATTGCTGTGAGCTCCCAGCTTCAGTTCACAGCCCAGGGCTGTGCTTTCCTTCTCCAAAGCTTGAAAGATCTGATTGTGCAGCTGAACTGGGCATTAGGGAGGGATAAAACACCCAGGACAGCTCCTCCACATGGGCTCATGTAGGAGTGTCTGGGGTTGCACGTTCAGGACGGACACAGAGATCTCTGCAGCCAGGTCAGGAACTTGGGGTTCATTGCAAAGGGCCTGGGGGCAGGGCCCTGCTGGGAGCTGCCAGCCACAGCTCAGAGCAGGCCTGAGAGAAGAGAGGGGCAGAGAGGATGAGAGGGTAAGAGCATAAAAGGGGTAAGAGAATAAACAGGGCAAGAGGCAAGAGCTAAGAGAGCGAGGTTCCCGTTACAATACCATAAATCTTCTTCTGTGTTGAATATTCTGATTCTCACTAACCAATCTAGTACAATATACAAATCCTATAGCATTTACATACAGCCTATAAGAATCATTACATTACCATACTGTGTTACATTTTAAACCCTATAAACTCCTCTTTGGGCCCCTTCTGCCAAGCTGCAGGGTCTGCTCTGACCCTTGGAGCTGTCTGCAAGCAGAGGGTGTTGTTGTTTCATCAGAAGGGGATCACCTTCAGCTGGCCATGCCATTGTTTTCCCATTGTTCAGTAACTGAGGTATCTCAAAGCTTGCTTTCATTTCAATCTCACTTATAGTTTCCATAATCTCAAAATCTTTTGCCAGACAATCATATTTATAAGGCTTTCCTGTTCCATCTTCCCCAACAGGCTCACCCAAAGCAGAGGTGGCAGGATGAGTCCTGCAGCACTGGCAGTGCCAGCCATGGAGCCAGCACTCAGCTCTGGTACATCCAGGCTGAAGCTGCCAAGCAGGAGCTTCAAAAGGACAGGCTCATCCTGCCCTCTGCTTTCAGACCTTGCCTGTGTCTTCTCTTTATCTGAGTCAGTGAAAAGGCTCAGGTCTTGCCTGGCTGGCAGCCTGAGTGTGCAGTGCAGCCAGCTCACATTGTACCAGCAGCTTGGGTGAGAGCACATCTGGCTGGAGATTGCACATGGATAAGGCTTGTTTGGGGGAGAAATGTTTGTCCTGGCACTTCATCTATTTACTTTTATAGAAAATAATCCATGGCTGCAGCCCAGAATGGCTGTATCTTCAGGAGGCAGAAGGTGACATCCTGGCCCTGGCTGAATCCTGCTGCAGTCTGGCATTTATTTTCATGGAGCCAGGAGTTCAGGCAGCCACTGGCATTTGTAAATAAACCCTCCTAAGCTTTAGAAGGAGGAAGGACTACACTGATGTCTCCCAGAGCTGGCACAAAGATGAAGGCACAGCTTGGAGAGGAATAAAACATTAGAGGTTTTCATTCTTCCTAAAATTTGACAGCTCACATTTAGATTGTGTCCATCACTCATTATTCCTGAAAAGAGCAGCTTTAAAGAACTCTCAAGCTGCTGTGCTTTGCCATTGGTGCTGCTGGCCACAAAGGCTGGGAGCTGCTCTCTCATTCTGTCTTCTGTGGTTTAAGATCTCCCCAATCCAGAAGGGGAGCAAGGGGAAGTGAGATCCATTTCAAACTGCCTGAAATCCAGTGAACTGCATGTCTTCCTTGCTGAGCCCTCTCTATCCCAGACTTTTTGCTGCCTGTGGTGCCTCCACTTGTCATGCTTTTTATAAGCTACAAGAACATAGAATTTGCTGGGTGATTGGTTGATGATTTATCATCATGGTTTGTATTTTTGTTTGGTTTTTTGGGGGGTTAGTTCTATGTTTGTTTGGGGGTGGTTGTGGAGTGATGATGACAGTTGGTTATTGTTTTTGGTACTAGGAAATATAGAGGAAGGTTAATTGAAAGTGTATTGATGACAGATGATTTGGATAACGTAGGGATATATGGTTTAATTGTTTGACAAAAAAAAGTCAAGATAAAAAAAATGGATGCATAAAATGGAATTTAAATACTAGTACCTAGTAAATGATAAAATAATTAATATGTCTGGCAACCTGTACTAAATTCTGCAGCCACCTGAAGAGAACATGCACAGTGGGGATGGAAGATGTGCAGGGAACACACTCAGCATTGTGCTCATCTGGGTTCTACCAGGAAAATTCTGCTCCTGCACAGGCAGCAGGGAGAGGAGAGAGTTTGAGAGTGATGTGCCTCATGCAGGGGCAGGATCTGGTGAATGCCATCACACATGAGCCTTGCTGAGTGAGAGAGAGAGAGAGAGGGAAGTGCTTTCTCTGCTGGTCCTGATGTGCTGAGCAGGGCTGGCAGGGCGAGCTTACCTGAGCACAGAGCTCCCCCCTGGCTCTGCAGGGACTGACTACAAGTGAGGATCCTTCTCTGAGGGGTTTGCTGTTGTCTCACAGAGATAATGGCTGAGCAGAACTTTGCCTTGTGTGTGAGATGAGATTGTGGAGTACATGGGGATGCTTCCTGCAGTTTCTGTTTTCCTGCTGGGGCTGGGAATAGCCTGGAAGACTCCTTGCAACTCAGAAGACTCTCTCAGATCACCTGGCAGCAAAAGCTCTTCCTTTGTTGTCAGAGATGGGAACAGAAAACACTGGAAGCACAAAGAGGGGATCACAGGCTTGGTCATATTTCTGTGTGACAGTTAAATATTCATGGCTTTGCTGCAGCTCCAGTCTCCTCTGAAATGGGCTTGTTCTTCTTTCTGCTGAGGATTTTACTGCACATTTTTGTTCTCCTGTGAGTTTCCTTCCCTTCCCAGAACTGTCTGCCTTCATCTGGGTAATATTATCTGAACCAAAGCAGGAGCTTGGGGTTTCTTTTAAATGCTTTTGGAAAAACTGGTGTGTGTTCAATCCTAGCTGTGGCACAAAGTGGTCTTTTCCAGTGTCTTAAGGTGGCAGAAGCTGGAATTTGTCACTCAAACCAAATAAGAATAAATTGGCAAAAAGGAATAACTAAAACCAGGAGTTTATGGATGTGCCCTCCCTCCCTGCTCACCCTGATCATGGCAGTGTGGATGGAGAGGATGTCAGTGCTGTAAGGAGCCCTGGAGACACACATGGGGATGGTTATGGTTCATGAGTCTGGGCTTTGAAACCTGTCACAGCAGAAGTCAGAGCATCCCTGGGGCTGTGCAGCTGCTGTGGCTGAGTGCAGGGAGCCTTCCTCCCTGGGAGGAGGCTTTTCCCAGGAGATGGGAGGTTGCTACAGGGCTCAGAGCCTCACTGCAGAGGTGTTTTCAGGTAGGGATCAAAGGCTGGGCTGCCTCTTCACCATTCTGAGGGCTTGGGGAGTCTTCTCTCCTCCCACCAGGGGACAGCTCAGCACTCAGAGCTGATGCTTCCACAGGCTTGGGAAAGGATTTACAGCTGCTGTGATGTTGGAGGAGTGACAGGAACCAGCCCTGAGGTGAAATTCTCACACCCACCCTCTTGTGGAACATTAAAAGTAGCACCAAAGTACCATAAACAGAAATAGTGTCCAAATTCTTTCAGCAGGAGAAGGCTCCTGCAGAGGGTCCCCCTCTCTTTTTGTGTCCAGAAGGGCTCAGCTCAGTATTAGAACAAGTGGCTCCATGCAATTCTCTCCTACCTCACAGGGAAAGTGACTTTCTGCCTGTTTTTTCCTGCTGATGGCACAGGAAGGCTGTGTCAGGAGCTCTCCCCTGGGTTGTTGTAGGCAGGCTGGACAAAGCAGGGTGCTCATCCTGCAGCCACCTGTCTGCTTTCTGATTCATGAGGAGAAGGATTTTCTGGGAGAAATAAAACTTCTCAAGCTCTGTTTTCCTTTGGCTTGTGAACTCCCATTCAGATTGGCTGTTGAAAAACAGATGTGACAGATGACAGCAACAATTCCCACAGGCCTTGCTTCCCATGCTGTGGCCTTGGAACAGCATCCTGGGACCACCATGGATCCACAGCTTACACCAGGGTGCTCCCCTTGCATTTTCCAGCCTGGATTTCCACCCTGGATTCCCCCTGGATTTTCCCCTTGGATTTTCCAGCCTGGATTTTCCTTGGATTTTCCAGCCTGGATTTCCACCCTGGATTCCCCTTGGATTTTCCAGCCTGGATGTCCACCTGGAATTCCATTGGATTTTCCCCTTGGATTTTCCCCTTGGATTTTCCAGCCTGGATTTCCACCCTAGATTCCCCCTGGATTTTCCTTGGATTTTCCTCCCTGGATTTTCCTTGGATTTTCCAGCCTGGATGTCCACCTGGAATTCCATTGGATTTTCCCCTTGGATTTTCCAGCCTGGATTTTCCTTGGATTTTCCAGCCTGGATTTCCAGCCTGGATTCCCCCTGGATTTTCCCCTTAGATTTTCCACCCTGGATTTTCCTTGGATTTTCCAGCCTGTATTTCCAGCCTGGATTTTCCTTGGATTTTCCAGCCTGGATTTTCCTTGGATTTTCCAGCCTGGATGTCCACCTGGAATTCAATTGGATTTTCCCCTTGGATTTTCCAGCCTGGATTTTCACCCTGGGTTTTCCTTGGATTTTCCAGCCTGGATTTTCCTTGGATTTTCCAGCCTGGATTTCCACCCCGGAATCCCCTTGGATTTTCGGCTTGGATTTTCCAGGCTGGATTTTCCTTGGATTTTCCAGCCTGGATTTCCACCCTGGAATCCCCTTGGATTTTACCCTTGGATTTTCCAGCCTAGATTTCCACCTGGATTCCCCTTGGATTTTCCAGCCTGGATTTTCCTTGGATTTTCCAGCCTGGATTTCCACCCTGGATTCCCCTTGGATTTTCACCTTGGATTTTCCACCCTGTGCCCTGGAGTTGGATGATTATCCTGCAGGTTTCTATGGAAATAGAGGCTGGTGCTGGTTTGAGCACATTTGTCTCTTCCTTCTGGAGCATTCACTGACAGGAGGTTTGCTCAAGGAACAGCTGGAAGAAATAGGAATTTTGGGATTTTGCTGCATTCCCACTCTGTAGGGGCTCACTGCACTGTGCCACTGCTGCAGATGGGAGCTGGCATCATGCACTGGGAATGGGGAAGATCCCTTTCCTTAAATCTGCTTTTCCTCTGATGATATTTCCCACAGCAACCAAGTGTAATGTCAGCAGTGGAGGCTGGGGATTGATGCATTGCAGGACAGAATGCACAGATCCACTGGGAGATGCCAAAGCCCTTGGTTTGGTGCAGTTGATTTGACTGAAACAGGGTGAAAAGTGAAATCCCCAGTTCTGATTTCAGGCAAATATCTCATGAAGCACAGGAAACAGAGGAAGGAGACAACACAAAAGGTTACTGAAGTGGAAAGGCAGTTGTCAGAGGGGCTTTAATATTCAAATGAATTTCATTTTCTGGTTGTTACTTTGAAACATTTGTGGAATGCTCTGAAGTGCCTATCATTTGCCAAGCAGCACACCCGAAATCTCTCAGGTGATGACACAATTAAAGGGCATTATATGGAGCTCATAATGCAGAGTAGATGCTTCTCCATGCAGGGTTAGCCCCTTTTCTCTCCACCATAAAAGTCCTGATGAGACCATGTTGAAAATTAATTTTTCTGTTTTTGAAAAGGTCAGTCCACATAAGCTGAGGACAAATTAACACCTGCAGTAAATCAAAGTAGAGCCTTTAAAAGTAGTGAAGCTTCTTTGAGTTACACCTGAGCCTGTGTTTTAAAAGTGACTATTTTTTGTTTTTGATCCCTGGAATGATTCCTGCCCACTGTGAACTCTGCCTAAATGCATCTGTATTTCTGGAATGTTCTAACCAGAAGCTGACAAATGTGACTTTCAAGGGTTGCCTTTGTCCCTGGACTGTGGCCTTGCTTACAGAGCATGCAGTCACAGCACATTCTCCTCTCCTGAGTGACACATCCTTACCCTTGCACTTGTACAAGTTGCTTGCTTGGCTGCCCAGAAAATGGATGAAAAACAAAATAAGGTGCTGAGCCTGTGAAATGCTGTGCTTGTGTGGAGCTGTGACCTAAATGCCAGATTTTTGCCTATCCATGAGGATGTGGCACGATGAGGCTAACAGATATGTGTCACTTGTGGTGACATGAGCACAGGAGAAATGTGCCATTTTGGCTACAGGCATGTAGAAATTCATGCAATCCCTTCCCTGCCCTTCCATTTGATTGGTTAATTAGAGCATTGCTTTCACAAAGGCCTTTTCAGCTGAGTGCTCAGCACAGTCGTGGAGAATCGAGGTCTCAGCTGATGGATGCAGCTCCTGGTGATGTCTGTGGGTGCTCTGTGTGTTGGGTTGGACCCTGGGAATGCTCAGGCTCTTGGGAAGCAGTTACAGATTCATATTCTTGGGATATCACTTAAATGGAGCTACTAGAATAGTTGGAAGAAAGCAAATTCCATAAATTAACAACACTGGGCTGAGTTGAATCCACCAGCTGCATCCTCGTGTGCTCTGTGGCCACAAGATCCTGATTTTCCTGCTTTATTTTAAGGGACCAAGGCAACATGGAAGTGAGAGCTGTGCTTTGTGCATTTCAGGCTGTGGAGAAGGCGTTTGCAGTGCCAAAGGGATTTTACTGGCAGACAGTTGAGAGTGATGACAAACACTTCCCTGACAGCAGTGCCATGGAGGCTTGCAGAGACACAGACATCGAGGTAAAGAACAACAAACAACCCCCTCCTTCCTCCCCTGGGGCTCAGGGGGGACACTGGGAGACAATTAAGTGCCCTGGAATATTTCAATCTAGGGCTTTGATACAAATACTGGTCTTGAAGTATTTTTCACTCAGACCTAAATATATCAGCAGAGTATTTTATGTCATCAGTATTGATGTGCTGATTGCTCTGAGCCACAGAAGATTAAACTTTGAAATGTGTAGGTTGGAGAAATTGCTACCAACCAGGTGCAAATTTGTAAGAGTAGACAAACTTTTGATAACCTGAAACCACTTGACTGTAAGTGAGTAAACAGCACAACTTTGATTAAACTCAGAAACATTCCAAGAAATTTTTGAAGGTTCTGGTACTGCCTGACCTTGAGTAACTGTGTGTGTGGTATGAACAAGTAGGGAGTATTTGTACTGACTCTACCCCAGGAGAAGAGAAGGTTAAAGTGATTTCAATTAGCTCTTGGTGAGGAGTGCAGCACAAAATGTTCAGGCCCTCATCCATGTGAAATGAGTTCTTATTGAGAAGAGCAGGGCAGGGCCAGCAGCACTAACAGGGATCAGCCCAGGGTCACAGAGCCACAGACTGCTTTGGGTTGGAGAGGCCTCAAAGCCACCAGTGCCACCCCTGCCATGTCCAGGGACACCTCCCACCGTCCCAGGCTGCTCCAAGCCCTGCCCAGCCTGGCCTTGGGCACTGCCAGGGATCCAGGGGCAGCCCCAGCTGCTCTGAGCACCCTGGGCCTGTGCCTGCCCACCCTCCCAGGGAACAATTCCTAATTCCCAATATCCCATCCAGCCCTGCCCTCTGGCAGTGGGAGCCATTCCCTGTGTCCTGTCCCTCCATGCCTTGTCCCCAGTCCCTCTCCAGCTCTCCTGGAGCCCCTTCAGGCCCTGCAAGGGGCTCTGAGGTGTCCCTGGAGCCTTCTCCTCTCCAGGTGAGCACCCCCAGCTCTCCCAGCCTGGCTCCAGAGCAGAGGGGTTCCAGCCCTTGGGCATCTCCATGTGCTCCCCTGGACTGGTTCCAACAAGCCAACATCTCTCTTGTGTTGGTGTCCCCAGAACTGGGCACAGCCCTGCAGTGGGAGCCCCCAGTGACAAGGCCAAGGCAGGAAGCCCAGGGTGATCTCTGGTGATCTCTGAGATCACTCAGGCTGGGCACAACTGAGCCAATGTGCAATGGAGAGCCAGGCCAAGTGCCAGGCTCCTGGGGAAGGGGACACTGGCACTTGCTGAGGCTTCCCTGTGCTAGATGGCTCTGTTATCACAGCTGGCCCCAAGCCCAGGCAGCCCCAGGGACTCAGAGCAGCCACAGGAAAATTCTTCCTTACTGGCTGCTGTGAGTACTGGGTTAATAGCAGGAGAGCTTCAGCTAGACAAACATAAAGAAATGGAGCTTTTATTCCTAATTAGACCACTTTTATATGATTTGAGTAAATTTCTATCTTCATTTATCATGATGGTAAAGCCTCATAATGTCTTTATGGGGCAGTAGCATTTCATTTCAAGTGTCCAGTAGTGATGGATTCATTTGGTGTTTGCTGCAGCCATAAACCTTGAGCTGGGGAAATCCTTGAGCTGTTCAACATCCAGGAGAACCATGCTCAAATCTGGGGCCAGAAAATCACCTTGTCTGATCCCCAGCTAGACAATTTATTGTCCACAGAACCACACAACTCCCTGTTGTAAAGCCCTTGCTTTTTAAAACAATTTGTTTCTCTGATGGGGAAAATAATAATAATTTGCTTCCCTTTTGGGTATAAACATTCAGAATGTGTTGGTGTGAGTCTTCCTACATGCCAGGATGGGCTGAAATGGATTAGGCTGGTACAGAAGACTCTGAAATGTAAATCTGGGACAGTACCAGTGATGTGTTTGCCTTTTGATGTTTTTTTAGTGTTGATTTTGGTGCTGTTAAAGGTATAGAGACACAACCAGTTGGTCTATTATTATTTAATCATCCAAGATGGGCAAATGGTGCTGCACAAAGTGAACAGCAGAAGGGATGCACTGTGGGCTCTGCCCTAGAGGCCTTGCAGTTTTTCACTAGTAGGTTTATGTGACAAATGGCAAAGTTATATCAGCAGAAATAGATTAAATTATAATTCTTGATAGTTGTGATTTAGCCCAAAGCCAAGAACCTCATGTGTGAGCTGCACATAAACACAAACCAAAGCCAGGCCTCTCTGTAGCTCTGGCAGTGCAGATCCATCCTGGGAACTACAGGTGAGCAGCAGGGCTGCACCTCTGAGCTTCTGCTGGCCTTGGGACCATTTCCCTGCTTTTTCCATGTTTTTCTCTGGCTGTCCAGGTTGCCATGGTGCTGCTGTTTGAGGCTCTCTTCCAAAGCCCCCTGGAGACCCATCACACTCTGAGGCTGCTGCTGGGCTCTGGGCTGGATGTCTGCGGCCTCCGCCTGCTCTACCCCGGCCGGGAGCTGCTGCTCTCCAGCTCAGGTGGGCTCTGCCTCTCCTCCAGAGCTTCCCTGATCTGTGCCTGCACTGGGGGGAAGGGTGATCAGAGTCAGATTTGTATGAGGGTTGCTTTATCAGTTCCTCTATCTTTCCCAAAAGAAATGATAGAATAGCTTTGACTCTTTCTTTCTTTCTTTCTGTTCCCGGTGTTGAATATCCATGAGCTGAATTTTTAACTCTTCATGCATTTTTGGGTCTCAAACTTTAGCTGTTATTCCTTTGCAGTGAGCTGTCCAACATTTCAGTGCCCTGAGCTCCAGGAACAGGCTCATATGAGTTAAATAAAATAATTTAGTTCCCCACTGATACTCCTGAAGGTTTTAGCTGCAGAAAATCCACAACTCCCCCATCTCATTGCCTGTGGGACTTCAAGAGTACTGATTTATCTGGCCTGTAATTGCATTAGCTGATAAACCATCCCCAAAATGCCACATTATTTAATAGAATCCCATCTGAGGTGGGAGACCAGCAGGAGAAGGTAAATAAACACAGTCTGGGGCTCTGAACCCAAATCACAAAGTCTTGAACATCAGACACCAATGTATCAAATACTGGCATGTACCATTCAAATCTTTATGTTCTCCCATTTGAGAAACAGAGACAATGAAGCTTGCCTTAAAGCATCATGGAATATTACTGGTTGCTGCTGCAGCACAATAATATTCAGCTATTCCAGAGCAACAGGTGTGCCCTTAGCTGCAGAGTTTAGAGATTGCTTGTGGCTTGTGCTTCTTTTTAAGCCAGGAAGTTCTTCTGGAAGGTTCAGATGTGCCACAGACAATCCATTTCTCTTGGGAAAGGCACAGGGAGGCTGAGAGGGAGAGAAATGGGCTTCCTTCTCCTCTGGCAGAAGGGGAATGAAGACCAGCTTAAGCAGAGAAAATTCCCCAGTCTCCTCACTCCCTTTTTGCATTTGAAAGCAGTAGGAGCAGGCTGCCCTAGGAATGGAATTGCAGTTGCAGCTGTCTGGGTGCTGTGCACAGAACACATTCCTGGTGAGAGCTGGAGAAATGGAGGAGGGCTCCAGAGATGAATAAGAAAACCATAAAACCTGCAGTCATTAGGAGCTGACAGGCAGCAGATCTGCTTCAATGCTCTGTACCATGCACCATTATTTAAGAACATTTCATATGAAGAGACAATTCATTTGAGCTGAGAACTGCTGTGCAAGTTTGTAAATTAGATTTTTACCCTTAGCTTGATAACTCTAAAATTATTATTTTAAATATTTACAGCCAGTTGCTCCATTATCTACCTGCTCTGGAGATTTGTTTTCTGCCTTCTGATTCTCATGCAAGAAATGATACATTTGAATATGTTTTTAAACCTAAGAAAATCACACACCTTGCTGCATTTTCTGACATCTGCAGTAAGAATTGGAAAGGAGGCAAATTTGCTTTTTCTGGGTTACTTCCTTGGCCCCAATTCTGCTGGAGAAAGGTTTGCCAGAGTCATAGGGAAGAGCTGTGGAAAGAAATAAGAAAGTCAGGGTTCAAATCCTGGCAGAAAATTAAAGGTGGCAAATCAAATATTTGCCTGGACCTTAGAGCATTGTACAAAATCTGTATTTAATCCAGAAGGAAATAATGTAAAAAAGAAGTCACCAGATTTCCATTTTGTGATGCCCTTCAATACCATCCCTTTCCTCAGGGCCCTGTTCTTGTCCTGCACTTCAATCCCCCAGCCTTGCTTGTGGTGATGAACAAGAGGAACTTGAAGTGCTGGCTCAGAGTCACAGTTTGGGCTGAAAAAACCCTAAAGACCACCAAGTTCCAACTCCTGCCACAGGCAGGGACACTTCAGTGCATCACCGGCTCTGGAATAACTTTTCACAGCAAACATGAGGCAACCAATTCCTCTCTTCAAGAGATTGCCTTGAATAACCTCAGGTTTGCTATTGGGTAAACACATGCAGGTGCTGCCAGCATCTCCCTCCCTGGGCAGGTAACCAGGTGATGGAATCCCAGGGCAGGTAACCAGGTGAGGATTCCCAGGGCAGGTAACCAGGTGATGGATTCCCAGGGTAGGTAACCAGGTGATGGATCCCAGGGCAGGTAACCAGGTGATTGATTTCCAGGGCAGGTAACCAGGTGATGGATTCCCAGGGCAGGTAACCAGGTGATGGAGTCCCAGGGCAGGTAACCAGGTGATGTATTCCCAGGGCAGGTAACCAGGTGATGTATTCCCAGGGCAGGTAACCAGGTGATGGATTCTCAGGGCAGGTAACCAGATGGTTCCCAGGGCAGGTAACCAGGTGATGGAGTCCCAGGACAGGTACCCAGGTGATGGAGTCCCAGGACAGGTAACCAGGTGAGGATTCCCAGGGCAGGTAACCAGGTGAGGATTCTCAGGACAGGTAACCAGGTGATGGATTCTCAGGGCAGATAACCAGGTGATGAGTCCCAGGGCAGGTAACCCGGTTATGAATTCCCAGGACAGGTAACCAGGTGATGGATTCTCAGGGCAGGTAACCAGGTGATGAGTCCCAGGGCAGGTAACCAGGTGAGGATTCCCAGGACAGGTAACCCGGTTATGAATTCCCAGGGCAGGTAACCAGGTGATGGAATCCCAGGGCAGGTAACCAGGTGATGGATTCCCAGGACAGGTAACCAGGTGATGGAATCCCAGGGCAGGTAAGCAGGTGATGGAGTCCCAGGGCAGGTAACCAGATGAGGATTCCCAGGGAAGGTAACCAGATGATGGATTCCCAGGACAGGTAACCAGGTGAGGATTCTCAGGACAGGTAACCAGGTGATGGAGTCCCAGGGCAGATAACCAGGTGATGGAGTCCCAGGGCAGGTAACCAGGTTATGGATCCCAGGACAGGTAACCAGTGATGGATCCCAGGGCAGATAACCAGGTGATGGAATCCCAGGACAGGTAACCAGGTGATGGATCCCAGGACAGATAACCAGGTGATGGATCCCAGGGCAGGTAACCAGGTGGTTTCCAGGTGGTTCCTCTGTTGAAGTCTGACTCTTGACAGATCTGAAAAGAGCCCTTGAGTGGAGTGAATGACTTTGGGGTGGGTTGTTCCATGTTTTACTCACACATGTGTTTGTTTCCACAGAAAAGCTGCCTTCCTCCTACACTTCAGAGCCTGGCAAGGTGCCCCCAGTGCTGGCATTAGGTGTGAGAGGCCCCAAAGCCCATGGAATCCTGCAGGACATCACCCGAGGCTGTGGCAGGGCGGAGCCTGTCGTGTCCCTGCCCCTGCCCAGCCGGGTGCACCGGGAGCTGTGCCTCTGGTTCGGAGGGAGAGCTGCTGGAATCCTGCCCCCACCTTCCAGGTGATGGCCCAGGATGGTTTGGAGCTGTTGTTGTACAGGCAGTGAGCCCTGGAGGCAGGCAGGCACTCAGAGGTCTGTGCCAGCCCTCCAAGGGTCCTGCAGCACGGGAGTGCAGGGGGAGCAGTCCCTCTATTTGTGCATTTCCAAGCCAGTTGTGCAGTCTGCAGAAATCCTTCTCTCTTCTGCAGCAGATCATAGAACCATGGAATGTCCTGAGTGGGAAGGGTTCCACAGGGATCATCCAGCCCAGCTCCTGGCCCTGTACAGACACCCCAACAATCCCACCCTGGGCATCTCTGGGACCATTGTCCAAAGCCCATTCCCTGGAGAGCCTGGGCAGTGCCCAGCACCCTCTGGGGATGAACCTTTCCTGATATCCAACCTGACCCTCCCTGGCACAGCTCCAGCTGCTGTTCCCTCAGCTCCTACATGTGTCAGGTGTGGGACAGCTGCAGTTGTTCCCCATTCCCTGTTTCCTGGTATCCAGGCCCCTAATTCACACTCTTGCTGTAAGATTTGGACACCTGGTGCTGGAGAAGGGCTGCAAGGCTGTGTGCCAGTGAGTGACCCTCTCCTAGGAAACCTCTGGCTTTGCCCTGTGTTTCAACTGATAAAGGGATTCAAGTAGGAAAAGGCTCTTTGGAGGATGATGAGAGAAGGGTGTGAAAATGAAAGGTGGCTTATAAACCTTGAACTGCATGAGAAACTCTGCTGCAGAAGGCTCAGACCTGCAGGTCCTGAAGAGGTTTTTAGGGATGCTGTCTGATCCTGAGGGCAGGGTGGCACAGTCAGAGGCAGCAGGCTGGAGGTGAGATGCTCTGCACTGCTGTCAGTGCTTTCTGTGAGTGGCAAAGCTGAGCCATGTGGAATTAACCTGTGGATTGCTGTGCAGGATTATGTGTCAGAGTTCAGCTCTGCTCTCAGCCGCAACCAGAGACTCTCACCATTTTTTTTTAATAAGATGTCAAAAAAAAATCAATTTGGTCTAGTTTCATTCTCTTTATTTGTTTATTTTCCTCAGGGATGCATTTTTCCTCTTACAAAGATGGTAAATTCTGCTCCTCTGGTATAACTCAGTCCGGAGCGGTGCTACCTCCTAAATAATGCACTTGTCTTTCTCCTAATGCTGGTAATTTGGTCTGTTGGGAGACAGGAATACAAACTGCAGCTCAGATTGCCCTTTTCAGATTAGACTTGCAAATGCTCCAGGCTCCTGGGAGTGAGCAAGCAGGATGTGTTCCAGCCAGCTCCATGGTGGTGGCAGGGGATGAGGCAGGTTTGCCTGAGCAGCCTGAGCTCACAGTCCCAGCCAAAACTGTTCCCAGACAGTCCCTGGCTTTCAAGCACACCTTCTGTTCACCCTGCCCTGATTGGGTCCTTTTGGATGTGCAGGAATGTTGTGGAAGTTTCGCTGGCAGGAACATCCCTGCCAGACTGGATCATGCTTGTTGCCTAACACGAACCCTTCAAACTGGTTAAACTCAGCCTAAAGAACCCAAAGTGAATAGCAACTAGAATGTGTCTGTGGGTGGGAAAAGCTCTGCTAGTGCAGCCTGACATATTTCTTGATTCCCAGATTTCTTTGCCAAGCTGACTACTTTGCATTAGCTACTTTTAATTGAACACAGAGAGCCTCAGGGGGAGTAATATGAAAAGATGTTCAGTCAGAGAGACCTTGATGCAGCTCATGTCATGGACAAGGGATTGAAATGGCTTTTCCAGTAAAGCAGTTTTACCAGAGAAGCTTCTGTGGCCTTGGATTTGTCACAGAAAGTAGGTTTTGAGTCAGAACCTTTTAATATTTTTCATTTAATATTTATCATTTTTCTGCAGCTCTCAGAGACCTCCACCAGCTGGGGCAGGAGCAGATGAAGAAAAAGTTGACCTTCAGGGCTTGATGCTGCCTCGACCTCCAGCCATGCTTGTCTCAACTACCAAAGGTCAGTGCTAGGAAATGAAATTTGAGGGTTTACAGTTCTCTTTCACTGATAACATCACTTTACTCCAGCCCAGCTAAGGCAATTCTGCCTCTGCATTGCTCAGGGCTGTGACCTGGCCAGTTCTGGAGGCAGGAATGAATTTCTAGTTGGACACTGTTGCCTGACATGAAGCAGCACAAAAGTGGCACCACCTCATCCTCCTCATGGGAGCAGCTGCTGGAGTCCTGGGGGCTGCTTGGATTTCACTGAAAGGGGGGAAAAAGAAACAAAAAACACTTCACAGGAAATCTCTGCACAAAGAAACAGTCACATGAAGAGCTAACAGAGTCCTTAAACTGCTGGTTATTTATCAGAGATCCTTTGCCTCTCCTGCTGAAGAGTGAATATTATAATCAGGGGAATTAAAAGGTTAAGACTTGGTTTAGGGCAGGACTGACCACAGTCAGAAAGGAGAGCATTTTATGGAACTAATATCAATGGGTTATCACCTCACATCCCCATTTTCCCTTTGTAGGAGCAGTGTTCAGCCCCTGAATTTGTGCCTAAGCAGCAGCAAACTGTGTCCAGGGGACACATGCCAAGGCCCTGCCTGGCTAAAAGGTGTTGGGCTCCTGCTGGAAAGGCCAACATCCCCTGGAGTGGGCCTGGCACAGCACATCTGGGGGGCAGGGGGCTTTTGGACAATGCTGCTGGCTGGTTTCTGCTGGCCCAGTTGAAGTGGGAATTTCATTCACAGGAATGAAGGGAGAGCAGAGGGGAGCAGAAGTTCAGCAGCTGTCAGGGAGGAGATGGCAGAAGGAAAGCAGGACTGGAGTGACAGAGAAAGAAAGCTTGGGGAATTACATTGCCAAAGAAAAGAATCCATGAGAAAAGGATGAAAGCATAAGGGAAAAAGATGAAAAAGGAGTAGAAGGGAAGGAAAATAGAGAAGGGAGAAAGGAAAAAACCAATTTTGAGACGGTTTTTCATCTTTTGGCTCATGTTAACTCAGGTAGTTTGGCAGGCAGCCCTTGGCTCTGTTATTTGGGATTGGGATTGATGGCAGCTGGTGGCTACTGATGGAATGAGTCACATTTGCTGCCTCCCCTTCCTTTTATGGCCCTTAATGATTCACATTTGCTGTGGGCTGCTGAGTTCCACCACACCACGTTCCATCTGCATGGAGCCTCAGAAGTCACTGTCAAGCTCTGCTCCTCAGATAACTTTGCTCTGGCAAGAGGAGCTGAAACTCTGCTCTGGGAGCAGACACCCTTGGGGTTTGCAGGAAAAGAAACATCCAGTGACTCCTTCCCTCTGGTCTCCAGCAGCTCCTCTTGGAGACAGGAATAATGCAGAGCAGAGGTACTGCAGCTACTGCCCCTTCTCAGTAATCAGAGTTTCGGTGACCCAAGCAGATATTCTTGTTGATTTGGGATATGTGTGTGCAAAAAAATGGTTTTTAAAGTGTTATCAATTTGGAATGGAACCAAAATCTTCCCACCAACAATCTTCGGTTTTGACAGTTTCCATATCATGAATATGGCTAAAATCCAGTGTCAAAGCCATAAAGCCAGAGATTTTAGACCAAGAACCATCCTGCCTGTCCCATCCTTAGTGATAAATACAAGGTTTCCCTTGTTTTGCTGCTGTTGCTTTGAACAACCAGGCTGAGCCTTGGCAGGACAGATATCCATATCACAAAGTCTAGAATAAAAAGAAATATTCACTGTCCTACCCTCAGAATCAACTGGGACACAATGAACAATCCTCCAATCTCATTAAATCTATTTGTTAAAGCTATGAGAAATTACTGAGCATAGAGGAAACCCATGTAGAAGTGGTACTAAGATTTGTCTTCAGAGCTCACTCTTGGCAGCTTATTAAGATCTGGATATACATTGTGAGGGATAAAAAAGCTGTGTTAGAACTGAGAAAGTGCAATAATGGAGGTCATGGTAAAAACAGGGAGCTCAGGCAGGTCAGAGGCTTCAGGGAAAGGTTTTGAGCTTGTCTCACCCTGCTTAAGATGTGGGGGGCTGCTCAGGAGGCCTTGGAGACTCCTTCTCCTGAGCTTGCTCAAGGTTGGCAGAGAGCCTGGGATTCAACTTGGAGAACAGGACTCTAAAAACCAAAGTTCTAACCCAAGGTGAATTCCAGTTGTGTCTATCATTTGTACTGGGATGAGGGACTCAAGGAGACCTTTAGCAGGCAGAGCTGCTGGAGGAGGATCAGGTAGGACAGGGCAGGCTGGTACCATTGCCATGAAGTCCAAGGAACCTGGGAGGCCCCAGAGGCTACCAAACCAAAGGTGAGATCACAGGTGGTCCAGAGCTTCAGGAGCTTGTGCCACAACAGAGGTCTGGGATGAAGATTAAAGGCAGGAACAAAGGAGGGACAACAGGAAGCAGAAGGGGGTGCTGAGCAGGATTGCTGAGAGCACCAGTAACAGCAGAGAGAAATGAGAGCACAGAGGAAGGGCCAGAGCTGCTTCATGCTCTTTGGAGTGAACAAATTGAGCAAGAACAAGTATTTCTTGTTGCCCTGTTTGGTCACTCAGAGCATGGTCAGGCCTACAAGGCTCAGTCCTGCCCTGAGTGCTGGGGGCTGCACAGGGACAGCTCCCACAGCCCAGCCAGCACTGAAACACTGCCTGTGAGCAGCTCCCAGACCTGGGGAGACAGCCTGGCTCGTCTCATGATGATTCACAAAGATATTACTGATGATGCCATAAGCTTCCCACTCTGGGCTGGCCTTGGATTGCAGTCATGATGAGCTGGATGCAGCAAACAAACCATAAAACACAGGACACTGCTTGGGATGCAGCTGTTTGCTTCAAGGTGGAGGCAGCTGCTCTGAGAGCTGCCTTGCATTGATACCACAGCTCCTGTGACAATAATATGCTGTTTTTCTTGCCCTTTCTTTGATCTAGGGGACATCATTCTGCTGGTGTCACCTGTGGTGCCTCCATGTGCCTATGGGGCTGTGCTTTCCGCCTGTGCCCGCCGGGGCTTTGTGCTGCAAGGACTGCGGCAGCTGCAGCTCTCAGCACAGCAGGGTCTTGTGCTGGGCATGGCAGCAGGGCAGGTACTGTGCCCTTTGTGCCCTGCCTCACCCCTTGCCCTGCAGCTGATGGTGCCAGCACTCCTCCAGTGAGTGCTGGGGACACCCATTCCCTCTTTCCCAGCTCTCTGTGCTCCTGTGAGCTCTGGCTGCTTTCAGTGCTGGCTTTTTCCCTAGCAGGAAAACCCCACAAAGCCTTGGCCTCTCATGGAGAACAGGAGTGTAAATTCATCATCCTGCTCCTACTAAAACTAATGTGAATTTTGCCATTGATGTCAGAATAATCAGGAGCTGGCAGTAGCCCCATGAACCAAATACTGATGTGCAAAGGTGGTTCAGGAGAAGAGTCTTCACTCACAGGCTGATATTTGGTGATGTACTTCACAGTCCCTCTGGGCCTTTCAGCATGAAGTCCCCTACTTCAGTGCATTCCAGATGGGTTTCTAAAAGAGCTTTCAAAAATAACTTTTTTTTTTCTTTGAAGCTCTGCCTAACATGGTGATAGGTTTGAGGTAAAGTGCACTTGGCATTTTGACAAGTCAGCCTAAGGAAACAACAATAATCACAAATGCAAGGTTGCAGTCAAACTTAACATATGCAAGAAGTCCAGTGCTGCCCTTGTTATATTATAAATCCCACAGGAATCATATGATATCTTCTCTTACAAAGGAGTGGACCCCACACTTCAAATCATCATACCGAGGGTTCTTTGCTATGGCAGCCAGGAAATGCATAATTTTGCAAATCAAACTCTACAAATTCACTCTTTTCTGCTTGTTCTGTGATCAAGCCTAAGGAATAACAATGTCTCTGCTCATAATATTTTGTAGAATGAATAAAACCTATTTATGGAATACTACAGCCCAAATAGCCAGATATTTGGAGCATGTTGCTAAGTGACCATTAAGGAGTTAACAGCAGCAACCACTGCTCCAATGTGAAAATCATCCCTTCATTTGAGACTCCAGATAATCTTAGAGTGACTTATGGTCCATCCACTTATGGTGGATGGTGCCTCCTATCAGCTGAGTTACAACTGCTGTGGTTTTAGCCCAGCCCAGCTGCAGGGCAGAATGATTTTGTGTTAAGCCTTTTCCCTGAGTTTAAATTAAGTTTCTCTGTCTCAGGAAAAGATGACGCAAAGCACCCAGACATTGGAGTTCCTATGGCTCAGTGGTGAGCTGGATCTTGTTATGCCATTGTAATTTATCTATTTGCTTGAGCCCTAGAGTAATTACATCTGGATTTAGCAGTCTAATCTGCCCTTTATTATTTCAGATTGCTGTCTTTTGCCCTGGCAAGAGTTCAGGCTCACCTGCTGGTGCTGCAGGAGGAGAAGTCCCTGGTGAGCCCCGCAGGCACTGCCTGGTGCTGCTGCTGAGGAAGGAGAATGCCACACATCACATCCCTGCCCTGCTGACAGGTAATGCCCTGCCCAGCAGCCTGCCAGGGAGGCTTTGCATTGCAGGGTGTTCCACATCAGCAGTGCAACCATAGCTGTACAGTGCAGGGAATACTTATGGGGAATATCGAGGCCTACTCATGTTGCTGTAGGAATCTCCAGACCAAGGTGTGAATCAGTCACTACTGCACATCCAACAGAGCTGCCTGGCCTTTGCCACTTGTTTGATCCTTAGCTCTGGAGTCCTCTTGAACTTAGAATCACTGAGTAGTTCCTTGTGGAAGGGGCCTCAGAAGGCCTCTCATCCCACATCCTGCTCAGCAGAGCATCAGCAGTGAATTCTCTCAGGATGCTCAGGGCTTTATTTCTGTCAGGTCTTGAAAATCTGCAAGGACAGAGATTCTCCTGCCTCCCCGGGCCTTTGTTCCATCATTATGGGAAATGTTTTTCCTTTATGTGAAGTTGTAACCTCCTGCTTGGATTTGTGAGCCTTGTCCCTGGACACTTCAAAGCTGGGCCTGAATTTGGCTTCTCACACCCAATGCATGGAGGTGTTGTTGGGGCTGTCCTGCTCAGGGCCAGCAGTTTCAAGGATCCTTGTGGGCCCTCCCAGCTCAGGACTTGCTGGGATTTTATGGCCTCAATCACCTCCTCTCTTTTTGCCCAGAGAGGTAGGGTAGCCAAAATCCAGTTGTGCCTCTGAGCCTAAGGGCAGCATCTCATCCTATCAAGCTCAGCTTTGAGTCCTGCATCCTTGTGACCTCCAAGTTACCCAAAGGTAATTCATTTTCTATGGAGGGACTGCCAAAATCCAGCCAAGCTGTTGCCTTAAATCTTCTTACTTGAGTTTCTGTTTTCTTAAGGATCTTAATGGACCTCAAGTGGGGAAGATCAGAGGCAACAGCAGTGGTCAGGAGGGAACAGAAATCCTGCCCTGCTTGGCTCTTCCCAAGAGGGATCACTGTGGGTGACCCTTCCATTAACACCATCCCACACAGCCCATGATGGAGACATTCATCCCCAGCCCAATTGCTTCCTTTAATTTATCCACAATAGGAAAGAACATTTAGAGGTTTGGGAGGGGGGGAAACAATGACAATTCAAATAGTCCTGGGCTTTTTCTCTGGAGACTATCACAGAATGTTCTGAAAACATGTGCAGACACAGAGGATTAATCATGGCACAGTAATTACAGCCCCGTGTCACCTGCTGCCTCTGCACCCAGGGAAAGTTGCTCATTAAAAAGTGCAGTTTCTGCAGCTTCCCTCAGTGCCACAGATGATGTTTTGTGTTCATGTTTTGCACGGGGAAATTTCCATTAGAAGTACATAAGGGGGGCTGGAATGAAGGCTAGTCTGGAAAGGTAAAATATTTTCCCTCATGCTAGAGAACTCAGGGTTTTTCCCTTTGTTTGTGACAGATTTTGCAAATGTCTTTTTCCATGTGTTCTGTGCTATTTTCATCAGCCCTGTACTGCAGAAAGACACCTTAGTCCATATTCCAGAGCCCTGGAGAGGGGAAGCTGATATTCTTTCCCCACAAGCTTTGGATTGGCCTCTGGGAAGTGCAGAAATGCACTGAGATTGGGGTAGGGTAAAAACCTCACTAAGAAATTCTGCATTTGTATCAATATGAAAAGAAGTTTCCTCTTCAGGGTCTCAAATGCTGTTCAATTTTCAAAGCAAGTTAAAACTTGACAAATACTCCTGAAACAGAGCAGATAAATTGGTGGGATCTGTGTCCTGAGGTCCAAACACCACATATTTTTGTCCAGGCTTTACTTTCTGCCATGCCCTGAGTTTGAATAAACAACAGGCAATACTGCTGGGACAGTGATGACCCATTTTTGGTGCCTCATGCCTTTTGAATTTTGAGGAGCAGGTGATTGTCAGTGGTACATTTGACATCCGAGCTTTGCCATCAGCCTCTAACACCAATAATCCATTTCCCATGCTCCACTACAGTGAATTTTTGACAGGCTTGTACGGTAGGAAGCAATCAAATGTGTACAAAGTAATTTAAAAAATAACAAGCCTTTAAAACTGTGGCCTGAAACATTATTACAGAAGGCTGAACTAATTGTTGTGGAAATGTACTGTATGCAACACCTTAATGCACTGCCTGTGCACAGCCCAGCTCTTTAGAGGGAGAATGGGAGCTGAGAGATTGTGGCTTTAAGCACTTAGTGCCTGTAAAAGTGGCGTGGAATGGGATATTTTCCAGGCTGGAAATCACAGGAGCAGAACATGATGTCTCTGTTCAGGTCTGTCATCCCAGCAATACCTCCCTGCCCATGAGGGCCCTGTGGAATGCAGGACTTTGGCCTCATGCCTGGAAGTGTGAGACACCTTGAGGGCCTCCACTGAGCACTGGGCTCAGATCTGGGACTCTTCCTAGTGGACACCACCTTATTTAGGATATTTATTCAAATTCAGGAATGCTGCTCTGTGGCAACATCTGTGCACTTGTTCCACATTTCAGTTCCCAGCAGAGTTAGAAGGGGATAGAAACAACTGGGTGCTGCTGAAAAAGAGAAAGCTGTGGTCCAGCCTCAGTTTTCAAGAGCTCCTTGCCCCTTTTTAAGTGGCCCATGTGATTTTGGGGAGAGGGGATGGTTCAGCTGTATGTGGTGTCTCAGGTAAGCTCAGTCTGTAGCGGAGCTGTGACCAGTGACTCAAACATTTGACAGCAGAGTGTTTTCATGTCAGGCTGAGCACAGCTCAGCACTGCTCACATTTGCTGCTGTTCTGAGCACAGGGCTGATGGAGGAGCTGGCAGAGGCAGGCCCTGGCAGTGGGCACAGCACCCCTCCTGCAGCTGCTGGACAGGAGCCATCGCTCTGCTTCCACGGGGCTCCGTACGCCGCGGCCGCGCTGCACAGCCTGGGTATGTCAGGGGCTCCAGGAGCACACACCTGGGACTGCTCTGGGCTGGGACAGACCTCAAACCTCATCTTCTTGGTGGCCAAGAAGGCCAATGGCATCCTGGCCTGTATTAGTGTCTTGGTTTGGAAAGGCAGGTGTCTGTTAGGGAAAGCAGGAGCCGCCCCAAAATGGAGAATGTGAACCCTCCCCATCCCTTTGAATTGCTATAAATTTTAAATTAAGGGGCTCTCTGGCAAAAAATATGGGAGCAGGAAATAACAGTTCTTTACTAGGGAAGAAAATAAAAGGATAAAATAAACAATGCAGTAAACTAAAACAACACTGTCAGAGTCAGAACACAGCCTGACACCCTGTGGGTCAGGCTGTTGGCAGCAGAACCATTGGAATTGTGGCTCAGCCCTCCTGCAGTGTCAGGGGTGGGTCTGCTGGAGCAGGGATCCTGTAGAAAAGGGTGGAGCCTCTGCCTCTGAAGATCCAGTGGAAGAGGCAGCTGCTGTTCCTCTGGGAAATCCAGTGGAGAAGCTGTGCTGGTGTTCCAGAGTCTCTAGATTATATCCAGTTAGGAATGTTTGGCTCCTCCCTCTGGGCTCACATCTCCCAATGGGATGCTGCAGTTCTTATCAGCCATGCAGGGACATTCCATAGCTGTTATCAGCAGATGTCCCCTCCCGAGGGAGGAGTGGTTGTGATCACTCAGAGAGAGATAAGGAAAACTGCCTACTTGACAAAAGACAACTGCCATACAGATGGTAATAGAATACATCTTGCCCTGCAACCTGGAACAATTAGGAATTGTGTGGCCAGCAGGAGCAGGGAGGTCATTCTTCTCCTATACTTGGTGCTGGTGAGACCCATCTTGAGAGCTATGTCCAGTTCTGGGCCCCTCAGTTTGGGAAGGATGTTGAGATGCTTGAGCACATCCAGAGGAGGGCAACAAGGCTGGAGAGGGGCTGGGAACACAAACCCTGTGTGTGGAGGGATAGAATATAAGAAAATAAAGATAGTGCAGAAGGTAGTCCCACACCTGAGGAGCTGCAGCTGTACTAATCACCAAAGATTAGGAACAGGCCTGCTCTTAATAGGCCACAGCTGTATCCAATAAGAAGACGAGTGCTACAAAAGAGTGGGTTAGCTAGCTGAGGGGAGAGTTGGAGTTTGTTGTCTGTACTGTGAAGAAGTCAGTGCTGTGAGGAGATGCCCATGAGAAATCACTGAGAAGGTATGGGAGCTTTGCAATAAGATGTCAGCACCTGTGAGGAATGTTTGGAGGAGCTGGGGCTGTTTAGCCTGGAGAAGAGGAGGCTCAGGGGTGACCTCATTGCTCTCTACAATTCCTGAAGGGAGGCTGAGGACAGGTGGGGTTGGTCTCTCCCACCAGGCAGCACTGACAGAACCAGAGGGCACAGTCTCCAGCTACAGCAGGGAAGGTACAGGTTGGATATTAGGAAGAAATTTTTCACTGAAAGAATAATAAAGTACTGGAATGCCCTTCCCAGGGAGGTGGTAGAATCACCATCTCTGACTGTGCTTAAAAAAAGACTGGACATGGCACTTGGTGCTGTAGTCTAGGTGAGGTGTGAGGGCACAGGTTGGACCCGAGGATCTTAGAGGTCTCTTCCAATCGTGATTCTGTGGTCTCATTCCACAGGCAGGGATACCTGCCACTATCCCAGGTTGCTCCAAGCCCTCTCCAACCTGGCCTTGGACACTTGCAGGGATGGAGCAGCCACACTACCAAGGGATTTTCCTGGATAAAACCATTAGGGATCTGCTGTTTGTCTGTAGGATCTCATTTACTGTTCTGTGTGGTGGTGTTTGAGGGTCGCCAAGATGAGGGAAGAGATGAGAATCTTGACTCCACGTTTCAGAAGGCAGATTTATTATTTTATTATATATATTATATTAAAAATGCTATACTAAGACTATACTAAAGAAAGAGAGAGGAGACATCAGAAGGCTAGAAAAGAATGATTATAAAATCTTGTGACTGCTCAGAGCCTTGACACAGCTGGACCTGTGATTGGTCATCAAGTAAAAACAATTCACATGTGACCAATCAAAGATGCACCTGTTGGTAAAGCATCTCCAGACCACATTCCACAGCTATCATAGTTATTGTCTACATTTCTTTTCTGAGGCCCCTCAGCTTCTCAGGAGAAAAATCCTAGCGAAAGAATTTTCATAAAATGTCAGTGCCAGTTCTGCTGCCAGTCAATCACAGTAACTCTCATGGAAGAATCAATGGAAATCAAAGTGAAAATACCTTTGTAAAGTAAATTAAAAGATACATGCAAAAAGAAATTATTGAAATGTGACACAGTAACATCCAATTAAGCCTTAATTAAGATAATTAGAAGATTAATAGCCAATCAATATGTATTTATTGCTATAGTTTCAAGAGAAGTCAAAATATTAAAATGAGATAAATTGGTGGTTGTGTGTAGAACTGGAATGTGCTGAAGTGATAAATGCTGGCAGCTATAGTTCTGTAGGTGCAGAAAAGGCACTTTCCAATTTCATTTTACTCAGATATTCTAAATTTCAGTTTGTACAGTTGTATTCACTTTGGTAACTCATTCATTCAAAGCTGGGAGATTGATAGGATTTCAAACAGCAAGGAAATGGATTTTCTGTTCTTAATCCATGACTCACATGGGTGAGTCTTAAACCTCCTAGTTCTGTACACTTGGAGTAAAAAAAATCCCATGTTTATTTCACTAACTACATGTTGGGGGTTTTTATGTGTCCAGCAAGTTAACTTAGTTTAATTTAATTTAATTATTTGAAAATTTGGATGCCAGGGTTTTGAGTTAAAACACATTGCTCTCCAAAACCAAAGTGACTCTAAATCCTAAGGAAAAATGAAAATTAAATGCATGTTATTCACCATTCTCTAGCATTATGAAATGTTATGATGTAGGAATAAGTAAGTAAATAAATGTTTATTGCTTACATAATCATGTAGTGAATCAGTATTGAACAGACAGGGTTTTCTGATGGGCCAGGGATTCTCCAGGCTGTGCTGTTCCCAACAGGACTGTGGATAGAAGCACAGAGTTACAGCAGTCCCCAGATTAGCTCCCAGTTGTGTGCCCTGCAATGTCCTGGAAAGCAAAATGAGCTATTGATTTAATGTGAAGTCAGTCATTAGTTATCAACCCAAAACTGGTGCCTTAAATCATTTTGGTATAGATCTATCAGCTCTGCCTAATGGTGTGAATAAGGATATCAAAATTACAAGGAATGTATTTGCTTTACACGGCAAAATATAATTCCAGGGAAGGACTGGGACTAATTAGAGGGGCTTTGCTGTGTTAATATTCCTCCTTCAGGAGGATTTTCCTGAGCTGCAGTGTGAGGAGACAGTGAAACACTGCTTGGGATTTATACAATTCCTTCACAGCAAAAACCCTGAGCTGTGTTTTCATGGGATAACAGTTTTGTTTTGATGCTCTCCATGGGCAGGAGGAGACCTCAGCGCGGTGCCAGAGCCCCAGCCCATCCCTCTGGATTTCCTGTGCCACCATGCTTTCGCTGCTGAGCCTGGCATGGAGCAAGTGGTGATGCTGACACTGGTGGGGATGCAGGCCCTGAAGAGTGCTGGGGAGCTCCTCCAGCAGATCCTGCTGCCCCCCCTCAGGGAAAAGCCTCAGAGTGCAGGTAACCCAGCTCTGGGCAGGGCTGGAGACCTTGGGCAGGAAAGTTTATCCTTTTTAGCACAGCAGGAACATCATGGAAAAGGTGGTGAAGGGGCCTCAGGGAGAATGCGTTTCTTTGTTACCCTCCTAAAGAGCTGAAGAATTTCTCTTGGTTTGTTATGGGCAGTCACAAACAGCTCAGGTGGGCATAATTTGCTTCAGAGAGCATCAAATGAGTTCCAAGTAGTGCTTGGGCTTGCAGAGCTTTTATGTAACGCAGAGCACTGTGTCCCTCCCTGAGCAGGGGGAGGTGAGGCTGGGCTGGAAGTGGGACAGGAATTTGGCAGTCCCAGGCTCTGTTCTGTGACTGCAGTGACAGCCCTGGTGAGCAGAACCAAGGCCCCTCACGGCCTCACGCTCCGGTTCCCCCGCGGGAGGAGCAGCGGGGCTGTCCCCACACTGGCTGCTCACATGTGCATGAAAAGGGCTGTCAGGCCCTAGGCAGGGCAGGGATTTATGTAATTTCATGTGCAGGTTGCACTGAAGTGTGATAACACAGGAGCTGTAGGCACAAAGGGCTCGAGTCTGCCTGTCTTCCACTGTGCTGTATCTGACTCTCCCAAAACTGTGTTGAAATACTGCTTGAAATCCTGTGAAGTTCTGTATCTGAGATCTGAGCCAACAGAAACTTCCAGCACTCCTGGATTGATCCCCACACTGGCTGCTCACATGTGCATGAAAAGGGCTGTCAGGCCCTAGGCAGGGCAGGGATTTATGTAATTTCATGTGCAGGTTGCACTGAAGTGTGATAACACAGGAGCTGTAGGCACAAAGGGCTCGAGTCTGCCTGTCTTCCACTGTGCTGTATCTGACTCTCCCAAAACTGTGTTGAAATACTGCTTGAAATCCTGTGAAGTTCTGTATCTGAGATCTGAGCCAACAGAAACTTCCAGCACTCCTGGATTGATCCCTAAATACCTTCCTACATAGTCAGAAGACAACTTTACAACCCCAACAACATTGAAACTACTTTAGAGACAAGTCAGCATTCTGCTGCAGTTTGTTATTCTGCTAAACATTGCTTAAAGTGTTATGAGAGGTACTAAAGGATCCATAATTATGGATTATGCTGTGCCAAGCCACATTGTTATCAGTGTACTCTCAGTGATTCCCTTTCCACTCTCCTCCATTAGCTGTGCTCTCTAATCAAATCATGGCACTTGCTCCCTGTGGCTCCCTGTTGATTTCCCAGATAGCCCTTTTTTTGTGCTTCACTGTAATGGCATTTCTTAGAATTTGCATCTCGTGGGTTTTCCCAGTATATTCCTGGATTTGCATTACAGTCCATTCTGGATGAAACAGAAGTCAGAACAGCATTGGAACTTGTGCAGGGAAAAAATCCACGTGAAATAAAATGTTTGTGTCCAAAAGAAAGCACAACTTGTATGAAAGACAAGCTGCTGCCTGGTGCTAAAACCATTTTTCTTGGCTTGCAGCAGAGCCTGATTCAGGACTCGAGCTGCTGGGCCTGAAGTGGCTGCCCCACCTGACTTGGTGCCAGGCTAGGGAGGTGACCCCTTTTGAGGCTGGGGACACTCACTGGCAGAGCAGCCTGGGCACGCTGACGTGCAGCCCCGTCCTGGTGTGCGCGCTCCGCGGCATCGACGCCTTCCAGGCCCTGGGAGCTGCCCTGCAGGGATGGACACAGGGCAGGGACAAGCTCAGCACAGGGGACAGCCTCCCACAGGCACTCATGGCCTTGACCCCAGAGGTGACCTTCAGACAAGCCATCCTCTTCTTCACAGAGGCAGATTTAGTAACAGGTAAGGCATGATTTTAGTGTGTGTGTTCTCCTCAGCTCTAGGGGGTGTAGGAGCTGATTGAGCTTGGGCAAAGGAATTCAGTGCTGGGGGTTTTCTTAGGCACAGGAAAATGTAATAATGTGGGGGTAAATTCTGTGCTTGGCTGAATTAAGATGAGACAATGAACCCAGCAGGAGCCAGCTGAGGTCACCTGCAAGGTGGCTTTTTTAATTAATATGGCTGGTGCCCTTTCTGATGATCTTGAGGTAGTCCATAAGTACTAATTAGATATCAGAGCAATTGGCAGGATCAGTAAATAATACCATGCATTTTAAACCCTTTCTGTAAGAGAACCTGAAGAACAGAGCCCAAGAGCTCTCACACCTAAATATGGGCCCCTAATTGTGGTGCCAGACTTGCAGCTTGATGCTTCAGCCTTGCCCTGTGCTCAAGGAGATTGAAGGTGTGACCAGTCTGTAAGAAAATGGATTTCTTGAGAATTTCTTTTTATCCTGGAGGAGAATGAAGAGAGGAATGGAGACCTTTGCTGTCAAAAGCTTCTCAGAGTTCAGTGATGTGTGCCAGCATCGATCTTTCAGCACAGTAAATTTGATAGTTTCCTCCTGTAGCAGGAAATGTATAGCCATGCCTCTTAAAACTAAATCACTGTGCAGACTGTGGGGTTATTGATACTGGATGGTTTAGAGCAGCAGAATACAAGCTCCCACTGTTTTCTTTTAATGTGAAATGTTCAGAGAAGAATTGGGGCTGCCTGACTCCTCTCACCCAGAGAGAAACAGTTCTGAGCCCTGACAGTTTCTGGCAGGGAGCTGGAACAAGATGGTCCCTTCCAACCCAAGCCATTGTGGGATTTTATGATTACTCAGAAGCAGAGAGAAATCAAAGATTGTGGTAACACCATGGATCAGCTGAAGGGGAGTGATGCAGTCCCATAAGTGCATTCGTGCTTTGAATTTACAGCCCTTCCTTTATCTTTCCTTGGGGAAGAAAAGTCCTTTGTCATCAACACAAACTTAGCCACTTGTGTCAAACCCACTGTGCCTGTGAGTGTGCAATAACAAATTTGCTTTGCTGAATACCATGAAGAAGGATTTGTCTGGGAAAAGATCCTGGGTTTAGGCTCACAGCAAGTTTGATTTGTCAGTGAACTATGGGGGTGTCCTCTGTGAGACTGGTGAGCAAGAAGAGGAACCTTCAGAAGAGAAGGCATCAGACACCCCAAAGTGGTGGCTAAAACTCTAAAGAGTTCATGCACTGCAGCCCTTAATTCAAGTTATCTTGAGATGGAAAGGCAGGATAAGAGGAAAGCAGAGCTGTGAGCTCAGTTTATTGAGGGAGGTTGTAATGGCAGTGCCAGCCTTTTGCACCAAAGCCACTGTGAGGAACAAAAGAGCAGAGGTGAGGCCAAACTTCAGCATCCTGCACTCTCTTTTATAAGGTAATTCCATTTTTCCTTGTGTTTTTATTGTTGTGGGAGGAATGGAGAGACCTCTGTGCTCAAGAATGTTTTGTAGCAGGTTGAACATCTGCCCTGCTAAATAAAATTACTTTTGTCACCCTCCTGCCCCAGACATTGAAGGTTCCCCATCTTGAATCCATAAAAATTCCTGTCCTTCCTTCTCCAGATGCAGAACACCGCCCTGCTGGGAAATTCCTACCACCACCTGGCAGGAGCCCCAGGACTGAAGGGAAGACCACAGGTAGGCACCAGCTGCCTCTTGGAAAAAAAAACCAAGTTATTTTAGACTCTTAAATAGATTGAAGAATTGTGTGTCCTCTGTCAGAGCCTTTGAAATGGGATCAGTAAACATTTGGTTGGACATCCTCATGCCAGGCAGTTGGGGAGGAAAGGCCAGCTGGGTCCCCATGGTGCTGGGGGAAGGTGTGAGTATTGTCACATTTCCTCTCCACAGTCCTGAGAAGCACCTGCTGAGGGATGGTGTGCAAGGTCAGCTGGAAAAGTAATTAATGTCAGCTCTTTAGCAGCCTTTTTCAGGTGTAGATCCCAGAAATGATGATTTTAATGATAATTTTCATGATGTTTTAGAGAGGTGAAATCAGAGCAGAAGGTGCATTTCCTATGTCTCTCATTTACATCCCAGTTCTGCCCAGGTCACCATGGGATTCACAGATGCTGAGAGTCCTCTCAGGTAACTCCAGCACTAAGGAAAAAAAGCTGGTGCTGGGAGGATGGGCTAAAAACTTATGAGACAAGGCAAGGACCTCAGGGCTGGTTCCACCTGTTATCTGTGCTCTTATTATTGCAACAAACATGTGGAAAGAGAAAGAGGGCTCATTAGGAAAAAAAAAAATCAACTCTTTGGCTAAATACCTTCCAGGTACATAACTATGGAAAGTAGATAGACATGGATTTTTGACAGTAATACAAAAAAAAAAAAGGTAATTCTGTTTTGACAAACAGATTTTAGTTTTTTCTAATTTACCTTGCATGTCACAGTGGCTAAATTTGCCAGTCACTGGAAAAGAAAGTATTTTATCAGTCTGATACAGGATTCCCCTCACTGTGCTCTAGACCTTGATAACTTCTCAATTCTCATGTGCCTGAAGTGCCTTGATGGTGCTCATCTCCAGGTCTCTGCAGGTTTTACATTAGACTGAAGGGAACATTCCTCTGTTGGCTTTTGTCCTGAGTTCTGATTCCCCAGACTCCTTTCATCCTGTTCTGCTCTCCTGGAGAACCACTGGAGCAGCCACTCCTGGCTGCCTGGGGAAGTGCCAGGGAGGTTTTATCAGCAGCACTCAGGATCCACAGCACCTCTTTGTTTCTGAGACAACATCAAACAAAACACCAGAAACAGGGCAGCATCTGACCTGACTGTGGAATATTAGGATCACAGACAGGTTTAAAAACACTGTTAACTACTCCCTGAAATCCCAGAAAAGGAAACCAAGATCCAGCATGATTTAGTGTCACTGTCATATTTTCTGAAAAATCCCTTTGCCAGGATTTCTTCTCCTGGGAAGCTGAGAAGCCTCAGAGAAAAATGAAAACAATAATTATCTGATTGCTTCTCCTGTGTTTGCTGCTTTGGAATGTGGTTTGGACATTGTTTACCAACTGGTCATTGTTTGATTGGTTTCATGTGAATTGTTTTAACTTAATGACCAATCACCATCAGCTGTGTCAGACTCTGAGGAGTCAGTCATGAGTTATTCATTGTCATTCTTGTTAAGCCTTCTGTGTGTATCCTTTCTCTTTCTTTAGTATAGTTTTAGTATAGCATTCTTTTATATAATATAATATCATAAAATAATAAATCAGCCTTCTGGGAACATAAAGCCAGATTCCTCATCTCTCACCTCGTCCTGGGGACCCCTGCAAACTCAGCAATTTAGGACCTGCAGCCCTGCTCAGCCTGTGCTCCTGGCATTACCAGAGAAGGGGGAAATGTGACCCCTCCCAGGGTACCCCAGGACATCTGAAATCAATCCATCCATGTCCCAGTGTAACACCCTAAAACATCAGTGTGTTATATTGGCTGCTTTATGTAGAGATGATAGCACAATTCTCAGATTGTCTCAGAGCACACCAAACTCACTCACATCTGCTTCTCTCCTGTAGGGGGTGAGAGCTGGAGGTGCCGAGCAGAATCCCTGTTTTCCTTCCTTCAAGCAGGTGAGAGAAGAGCAAATGGGAAAATGTCCTTTGACAAGGACTTGGTGGAACTAAATCATCTGTACTAAATCATGTAACAACCCAAAATAAGCAAAAAAAGATGATAGCAACATTTTTCTTAGGCTGGAATCCAGCCTGATGCACTCTGAGCATGCCAGGAAATGTGGTACCTGCTTGAGTTCCCACTTATTTGAAGTCACACCTATCTGAACTATTATCTATAAATAGCATATAAACTAAACTCTATTTTCACAGTTAGGCTATGAAATCAAAACCTATGTAATAATTTTTTGGGGGAGGCAAAAAGGAAAGGATTGTGAGGAATGGATCTAAAAATATTACAAAGTAGAGAAATGTAATAAAGACCAGGAAAGGCTCTGAGCAGCCAGAACTGGAAATCAGGCAGGTTTGAAGGTTGCCAAACAGGTCCCTCTGCTAATTCATGATCAGCAGAGATTGTTCCATTGGTAATTAGTGGTATTTTCTCTTGTTACTTGTAATTGCTGAGGAGAGAAAGCCAGCTCTGGGTGACAAGGTGTCTGACCAAACCAAGCTGGCAATCCTCCTGAAGTGTCTAAAATCCCTAAATATGCAGCAGGTAGTGAGTCACACAGCAGAATAATGAGAATATCTGCCCAAAAACGTAGCAGATGGTGAGGAAAACATCTGGAGGCCACTGAGTGCTTACATAACACACAGGGGTGAGGTTGCTGAGGTGGAGCCCAGCAGCTCCCTGCACTTCCAGGCTGTTGCTATGGAACCTTTCTGTTCAGGAATGATGTGAGGAAAACAGCACATCTGTAACAGGAGGGCTCCCTGCAGCACAAGGGTTAAGTTTCCATATCAAGTGGGGAGGAAATCATCTTGGTTTTTATTTTTGATCCTGTGTTTCTGTGCCATGCCCTGCTTGTCACCTGGAAATAACAGCATTGAGTTGGAGGGAGCCTTGTGGATGCTTTACTGCATTGACATCTGTGTGATTAGTACTGGGGTGTACAGAAACAGAAAATGACATGTTTTGTACCCAAACAGATCAGCTTGGATCAGTCTCAGCAGCCTGTAGGATGTTCCCCTGTGCTCCTGCTGATTGATGTGGTTCAGCACCAGCAGTTCCTGGGCCTCACAGACTGGTTCTGACACTGCACTTGCCAATAAATCTCCAGAAGATGTTATAAGGATAAAATATTAACTATACTCTTGGTATCAAGTACTTTAGCAAGACTAAAAATTTGAAAATGCTGTCATTTAAAAACTGGATTTATGTATTTTCTGCCTTTAAATCCATTTTCATCAGACAGCAAAGCTTCCTTGGTCTGGTTTGTTTTCTGCTCCTCATAGTGCTGCACCTTCCTGGCAGCTCTGCTGGGAGAGCTGTGTCAGAAGCAGAAAGTTTTTTCTGGAATGTCAATTTTGGTAAAGACAATTCAATTAATTATTGGTTTATGACATTAATTGGGACCTGTCAGGGTTGTCAGTGCCTCTCTGAAACAGAGCTCTAAAATACACAGAACACCAGAGTAAGAATGTAAGAGCTGCTCAAGGATCTCATCACATAATCACCATGGTTCACATGAAAAATGCAAAAGGGAATATTTTATCTCTCTTAAAACATTAATCTGTAATATAAAGGTTTGAGTCTTACCGACAGAGCTGCCACAAGAACTTGTAGGACCTGGAGCAGATTTCCTTGATGGAGAAACCTCCAAGCTTGGTCTGTTTCAGATACATTTTTCATCTAAAAACCCAACAAAGCGAACCCAAATCAATAAATGATCCTCTATGCCTAGGCTTTTTATGGACTCGTTTTTTTGGTATTTTTGTGAACTTCCTGCTGGATTTCCCCATGCCCAGGGCAGTAAACAAACCCCTCTGTGTTTATTGCAGGGGCACAGCTTCTCTGCACGGTGCTGCTGATCAAACCTGGGGTGTGGAGCCGGGGGCTGCCCAGGATCCTCCGGGATCTGCACCTGGAGAAATTCTGCGTGGTTGGGATGAAGCACCTGGAGCTGGGAGCGGCTGCTGCTGCCTCTCTGCTGCCCTGTGAGCTGCAGCAGGTCAGTGGAGGGAGGCAAGGGATGAGCTGGGGATAATCCATTCCTGAAAAGCCCAGCAGATCCCAGCTGGGATTTCAGGGCTGTATGGAATGTTATAAATGAGAAGCTTGACTAGGCCAATATTCAAGCAGCAATCAATTTAGTAATTAATATGATCAAGTATGAGCAATACAGCACTGGGTACACTGGGGGAAGTTTTCCCTCCAACTGCACACCCATAGTTGAGGCTTACAGGTATGTATAGGGGTACTCATCAGCTTTCTCAGCAGTTTCTATTCCAATTTTTACTCATCAGCAGTTTCTATTCCCAATTTTTACGTCACAATTCTCTACACTATTGTGGTTTAGTTTTTCTCAGGATGTATCCCAAAAGGAGCATCCCCAGATGGTGGTGGTCCAGTTTCCAAAAGAAGGAAGGAGTATCCCATCTGGTGAGGTCCAGATTCCAGATATGGGTCCACCTTGTGATTGCAAGGACTGTAAATCTCATAACAGGGATGTCCAGCTTCCCTTGGTCAAAACTATTAATCCTTGAGTTGATGTTCATCTTCCCTTGTCAAGCTGCTTTTCTCTGTTTTGTTAAGGCTTGAGAAAAGCATGTTTCCTTTTTATATACTCTACAGCTATACTTTCAAAGATCCTTACTACAAGCAATATTCTAAAATTATACTTCAAAAGGTTATTATTGCAAAACTCTTTAAGGCTTAACTACAAGAAGAAAGTTCCTGTCACAAAGCAACATCTTTAATTCAAATGCTCCTAAATCAATTTAAGACTTATAAAGGTTAATTGTGAACAAAAGATAGGTTCAAAGACCTTCTTCCATGCTTTACTTTCCTCAGTTATTATTAGAATTCATCTTTATAACTGTCCCATGGTCCGTTTCCACACATATTACAATCACAAATACACACATTGTCTGTATGTACCTGAGATCAAACACAGCTTTGTATTTCACATGAAACAATCAGATCTGCACCACATCAGCACAGAGAGAGCTGAGGGCTGCTTTTATCACAGGCCATAAAGACAGCCCTGGTTTCTCCCAAACGAAACTTTGGGGAGGATGTGGGCAGTACAGACCTCTCAGGAGTCTGTTCAGCTCTGCCAAACAGGTGTGCTCTGATGTAAGAGCCTGAATGAGAGATGCAGGACTCCAGGCAGCTCTGCAAAATGCAGTTTATTGTATCCAAGATGCACTTTATTGTATCCAAGATGTTACAGCAGTGCAGGGTCGTGGGTGACAGAGCTGTGCCCACAGCTGTCAGCCCCAGCTGCAGACAGGCCTGGAGACCCTTTGGTTTTGGTTACAATGCATTAGAGACTTTGGTTTTGGTTACAATGCATTATAGACTTTTCTTTTGGTTACAATGCATTATAGACTTTTCTTTTGGTTACAATGCATTATTTACTTTTCTTTGCTGAGCATCTTAGTATAGTAGAACCAATCTATACCTTAACTTTTATCTATAGCCTATCATAACTACTATAATTACCATATTTACTATTTTCCAATCACTCAAAGTTAGTATATTACAGTTTAAGCTAGAAGTTGTTTTTCAGTTTTCTTGCAGTGGAAAATTCTGAGACCTTTTTTCTACTTGCAACTTTGCTGCCTTGTTTGCCTGTGCTCTCTTTGTGCTTGGTAAAAACATCTTGTTTGGGGTGGGTTTATCCTTTGCTCTAAGCCATAAAAACCCCTTCTAACTAACACACCCTTTGCCTCCTTGGTTATCCAGTGAGACTGGCTCAGGAATTTTTTTCTTCTAGATCAAAACTTGCTTCCATCTCTATTCCTTCTTCAGATTTTACATTCAAAAATCTTTCTGCCAAGCATACACATATCTGTGAGACTTTCTTGTCACACTTTTCAACCTTCCCAACACTCTGTTCCTTGCCCCAGGTCATTCCAGGTAGGGCACATCCAGGGAGCACGTGTGCCTGGCTTTATTCCATGTGGTTAAAGTTGGGACAGCCTCCTGCCTGCCAGGGAATGCACATCTCTGGGGTGCTGTTACCTGAGATTGCATTGCAGACACAGCTGAACCCTGGGAGCCAGGCTGTAAAAATCCCCTGCAAGGAGAGGAAATTGTCCTTGCTCATGTCTAATAGGCAATAAAGAGGGTTCTTAAATCTTAAGGCATTGTGGGGTTGATTAGCTAAAAATAGATGTTTGTTTCTGCTCTTTCATGGCATTAGAAACCTTTTCTTTCCTCAACCTGATGTACCCTGAATGTAAGGATACTGTGACAGCCAGGGAGCTGAACTCTGGGCATTTGAGAGGAGTTGGATTATTATTTTTTTACTTCCCTTAGGGAAAAACAATCTGTGTTATTTGATTGCTTTCCTGAAGACCTTTAACCACTTGACTTTATAAAAAACAAACATTTATAATTGATATTGCACTTGGGTTAAGTTTGGAAAGTTTATAACATTGTCTCATAGAAATTCTTGGTAGAGACTTCCAGAAGAAAACAGGCACATGCACAAGGCAGTGCTCTGGAACAATTAATACCTTCTGCATGGTAGCAGTGAGCACAGGCATCTGAGTTTGAAATATTCACACTGGCAAGAGAGATATAATGGACATGAGGGTTGATGGGCATGTGCTTCCCAATGTTATTTAATCACAGACCTAAAGACAAAATGCCTTTTTGATCATCTGAAACAGAAAACATCTTAAAAACCTCAAATATCCTCAGGAAGCAATGCAGATGCCTGAGGGGTAAATGGGAGGAGAGGTTGTTTCCTGAAAATTTCCTTGTTTTTGGAGTTCTCCAACACACCAGAGCAGCTGTTGAGCATTGATTCAGTTGCCTTGAAAAGCTGGTGACTAATGAGGATAAAAATTACAGACTGTTCATGAGGAAAAAAGCAGGGTTTGAAAGTGAGGAAGCAGAGAGAGAACAGTCTGCCTTTGCTGAAGGGGAGCAGACAGTGGGAAATGCTTTCTGCTGTGCAGGGGCCCTGCTCCTTTTCAGAGCAGCAGGAATGGCTCACACTGGGAAGGGGTGGGAAAGGCTGAGCTCCCCAGATAAGTAGGGAGATTTGGAAAAAGCCTGAGCAGGCTCCAGGGACTGGGTTATTTGCAAAATCCAGTGGGTAAGTGGCTCAATGGCAGCCATGGAGGCAGGGCTGTTTGTTCCAGCTAAATTCCATGGACAGCTTTTGGATGGGAGGAATGTTTATGATGGATTTTCTCCTCAGCCCATGGCACAAAGGGGTGCAATGGTGGGCTTCAAATGAGGCTCCTAAAATGGGGGCAAATTGCTGACATTTAGCAGGTCACAGATTCCCAGTTGGGATAATCCGGGGTTTGGATTGTGACCTCTGGAGATGACCCAGCCCCACCCCCTGCCAGGGCAGGATCCCTATAGCCACAGGGATATATCCAGTGGTTTGGGATGTCTCCAGAGGGGGAGACTCCAAGCCCTCCCTGGGTGACTGTTCCACAGCTCTGCCACCCTCCATGGAAGGAAGTTCTTCCTCAGGTGGAGGTGGAATTTCTTGTGTTTTAATTTCTGGCCATTACTGCTTGTCCTGTCACTGGGCACTGCTGGAGAGAGCCTGGCACTATCCCCTGATGCCCTTGCAGATATTTATTTGGACTGATGAGATGATGAAATATCCTGCTGAAGAAGATGGAGCCAGGGTGTCTGTCCCTGCTAGAAGTTCTGTCCAGGGCTTCTTTTCACTTCACCTGGAGCATGCTCTAAAATCCATCTCTAGAGAACCCCCAAGCACTCCCAAGTGCTGGTTTGTTGTGTTTTGAGAGCAAATCTGGGTTTATTCACTGCAAGCAAGACAACCTCACATCTCCTTTTCCTTTCTAATGTATTATTTACATACACTTGACAAATAACCTTGGCAGCAGCAGCTCAGCTCCGTGATTGCTTCTCCAACTGAAATAGTCCCCCTGAGCTCAGAGAGGCATGTGGCCTTTGGAGCATGAGAAAAAACACCTGCTCTGCTCTTTGCTGAGGTTATCAAGTCACAGGAGCCACAACAAGATGTTTTATCTGCACTTTAGTAATGATTACAGAAAGTAAAGGTCATGTAAACAGAGCTGACATTGTCTCCCCAGCTTCCAGCCTGACCTGCTGGTGCTCAGCCAGCAAGGAGAGCCTGTTCCCAGGGGGCTCTGCTGGATCTCCCTCCCTTCAGGGCTCATCCAGCAGACCCCAGCCTCTGCAGATTGGCAGCTTGGGCTTTCTTTTTCCACTGGGGCCTGATATTGCTGTGGGGGATTGTTGCTGTTGTATTGAGGACAGGTGAATAAAGCAATATACAGACTCCAAGTCTCAGAAGGCAAATGCCTAGTTTATTATACACCACATTATTTTTATAGACAGGATACAGCTGGACTTGATTGGTCCTCATCAACACCTCTCACACCATTGGCTAATTAGCAACAGCACCTTTTTTGTAAACATCTTACAAGAAACAACCTGTTCAAAACACCAGCTGTGAAGATTAAGGATTATTTTAATTCTTTCTCTGAGCTTTCTCAAGCTCCCCCAGGACAAGGCTGGGGAAAGTTTATCTGACTTTCTCTCACTGGCCAGACTTGAGCAGCCACAGGGGATTCCCTGCAGCAGCAGGGACTGGGCTCAGGAACTCCAGGGTTCCCTCCAGCCCCACCCTGTGCTTCCAGAGCAGGATTCAGGAACTCCAGGGTTCCCTCCAGCCCCATCCTGTGCTTCCAGAGCAGGGCTCAGGAACTCCAGGGTTCCCTCCAGCCCCACCCTGTGCTTCCAGAGCAGGGCTCAGGAACTCCAGGGTTCCCTCCAGCCCCATCCTGTGCTTCCAGCAGTAAATGCAGCCAGGTAATTCCTCTGCTCTTTGATCCCCTCAGTCCTCCCGGGCCAGGGCACAGCTGGAACTTCCTCCTCTCAAGGAAACTGCTCCCTGAATTGCAGGCAGCTGCACAGGGATGTGCAGCAGGATGGGGATGGAGGGACTGAAGGCAGCAGCAGGCTGGCAGTCTGCAGTGGTGTGAAGAGTGAGAGGAGCTGCCAGAAGCTCCCTGGCACCATCAGTGACCATTAGAAACAACATCATCTTCAACCACAAGCCTGTGGATTTCCTGGGGAGCAACCAAAAGACAAAAGAGTTTTGTTATTTAGATCTAAAATTACTGGTTAGAAGCTCTGGAACAAAATACTTTCATTTATTCTGGTCTGTTTGACAGAAACTGAATGTTTTCTTTGCAGCTGTTTCCAACCTGGATGAATATTGATATGTTTTATCAGTCCTTTTGAAAGTTGTCATGAAAAATATCACTGGTTTTTCATTGCCCAAAGAGAAAACCCATAGAAAAGTGGATTAAATCCATTTTTTTTAACTAACAAAAATTTTCGAGCAGGAAGGGATTATTTTGTATTATACAGAACTGAATGAATGTCACCATTTCTCAGTGCACTGTGACAAGCTGAAATTCTTCATCCTCATACAAGCAGAGCTGCTGTCACCAGAGAGCCCCTGAGTGACAGCTGTGACCCTGTGCCCAGGGGGCAGAGCACTGACAAACACCACACCCAACCCTAAATACCTCACCCATTTAAGCACAGAGGGATTTTCTCATTAAATATTTTGCAAAGAGGAGGGAATATCAGGCTTGAGCCCGTGGTTGTCAATTCATAACCTACTTCTCAGAGATGCAATTTAGGAGCAGGGAGTGAGAGAAGATTTGGGTCAAAGGCATTGAATGGTTTCACGTGATAGAAAAGTAGAGAGGCCTTGAAGTGTTTTATCTCCATATTTTTAAATGAAGTGATAGGATTTGCTTTTGGAAATGTTTTATCTAGAGAATTGCTATCCTCTGCTGCTTTTAGAAGATTAAAAAATAGAGGAATTAAAACCTCTGTGAATGACGTGATTCAGCTGAATCAAATGCTGGTTTCCCTCCCCTCTTGTTTTTATTTCCTCAAAAACTGGGAAAAAAAATAAACAGCTATGGGTTGATTCTGGCAGGGAGCTGGAAATGCCCTTGTTTTCCAAACTGGAGAGAACATCCAGCCCTGGCTGCTGCTCTGTGGGGTGCAGGGAGGCACAGCTGGATGTTCCTGCCACCTTGTTCAGATGGAGGGGCAGGAGAGGCAGAACTGGATGTTCCTGCCACATTATTCAGCTGGAAGGGCAGGAAGAGGCAGAACTGGATGTTCCTGCCACATTATTCAGCTGGAAGGGCAGGAAGAGGCAGAACTGGATGTTCCTGCCACATTATTCAGCTGGAAGGGCAGGAAGAGGCAGAACTGGATGCTCCTGCCCTGTTATTCAGATGGAGGAGCAGGAAGAGGCAGAGCTGCAGCTGCTGTGGGCACCCTGACCTTGTGTCCAGCCCAGACATCTGCAGCAGGCCTGGCTTCCCAAGGTTTTCCTTGATTAAAGCAATCATCAAGGCCAGAGAGCTCTGCCACCCACCTGCCCCAGCCCTGCTGCCTGTCCCAGGGTCCCAGAGCTGTCAGTCTGTCTGTCCCCAGCCCTCAGAGCAGCCTCTCCTCACCAGTGCAGTGGTTGGTTCTGTCATTTCCTCTCATCCTTCCCCAGTGCACAAATCCCAGGGTGCTGTGACCCCCACAGCTCTGCCTAGGGTGGGCATGGGCTGAACTGACTGTGCCTGGGAAAGAGGCAAAGGTGGAGGAATCTGCTGTGCAGCAAAGGGCATCAGACAAGGCCAGGAGAACAAACTGATTTCTTGCAGCCCCTGGTCTGACCCTCCTGCTTTTAAATTCTGCAGATCCTGATCCCAACTGGTGCCAGGAGTTCACTCTTCAGGAGAAGCAGGGGGTGTGTGGGGTTCCTGCCATTTGTGAATTCAAAAAACAAAGCTCTGGTGTTTGTGATCCATCCCTTTACATCAGCTGAAGAATTAAAATGTGGCTCCTCATCCCAGGGTATTTATGACCCTGGTTCTTGTTTGTGCCTGTGCTTCCTCCTGATCCAGATGTCCCCCTGAAGGAACAGCCCTCCTGTGACCTGCTGGATGTCACAGGAAGAGCTGCTGGTTAGTTAAACAAATGTACTTAGTGACAATAATGCAGGTCCCAAATACACTGGCAACTCTGACTGACCAAGGAAATCAGAATTAGCACAAGGCACTGCTGGTGGAACAACATTTTTCTGTTCACCTCTGGGCAAGAAATGTAAATTGAGCCTGGAACAGTCAGAGAAATGACATGAGGATGGCTGGGGAAATGGAGAATCCTCTCAAGAGTTAAACCAGACCTTGGCTCATTTGACCCAAAGCTGAGAAACAAATCTGATTTCTGAGAAACACTTCAGGGTAGGAAAGGTCAGAGGTGTAAAAGAGCTACTTAAAATAAAGTCCAGTTAATGGCACAGGAACAAATGGGCACAAAATGGGCACAAAATTGGCACTGCTTGGTGCCTGAACTCTAGATTCTGGAATCTTTAGTACACCAGCAGTGTGACAGTGTTCACAGGGGTCTGAGGATGAGGGAAGAGATGAGGATCTCACTCCACGTTTCAGAAGGCTGATTTATTATTTTCTTATACATATTATATTAAAACTATGCTAAAAGAATAGAAGAAAGGAGTTCATCAAAAGGCTGGCTAAGAATAGAAGAAGAATGATAACAAAGGCTTGTGGCTCGGACAGAGAGCCTGAGCCAGCTGTGATTGGCCATTAATTAGAAACAACCACATGAGCCCAATCCCAGATGTACCTGTTGCATTCCACAGCAGCAGATAACCATTGGGTACATTTTGTTCCTGAGGCCTCTCAGCTTCTCAGGAGGAAAAATGCTAAGGAAAGGATTTTCCATAAAACATGTCTGTGACACCAGCAGTGTATTAAAGAGGAGAGAAAACAGGGAGCAACAGCAGATTTACTTACTCACAACTTTCCCTCCCAGCCAAAGGAAAGCTGGGATGTTCCCAGTGCTCAGCAGCTCCTCATGACCTGTTCATGTCTGATTTCTCTCAGGATCCAGCTGCTGTAGAAGCTCACTGTGCCTACCTGACCTCGGGCACTGCCCTCGTGCTGTGCCTGCAGAGGCCCAATGCTGTGAAGAAGCTGATGGATCTCCTGGGACCAGAGGATCCTCAGCTGGCCCAGGCACTGGATCCACGCCTCTGGAGGGCTCAGTATGGCACCAGCACAGTCCAGAATGGATTTTATGGTAGGTTTTTGTGAAAGAAAACTCCAAAGGCTCAGATACACAACTAGACAATGTATTATGTTTGTTCCCTCCTGTCACTAGATCTGTCACTACAGATCCAGCCTTGGCAGGCACTGCAGGACATTATTCCCCAGGAAACTTCCCCTGTGTTCTTGGTGGCTGAGCTGAGTGTGTCTCAAGCAATGAAATATTCTCCCAGAAGATAAATTCCAAAAGGCTTCCTCCCAGAGCAGCCCCAGCTCTGGCTTTATCAGAACAGATTTCCTTTGATCTCTTCCTTGCTTGGTCATTTTGTACTTTTAGCTTGGTTATTTTGGAATTATTCCCAAGAACCCATCTGTCTTCCCTGCCTGTGTGTCCCTTCCTGATGTCTCCATTACCCATTGGCCAGCTCCAAGATTTCCTAAAGACTCCAGCACATCCTGTAACCTCTCACAGTGCTGAGGGCTGGCAGGACAGAGGTGACCCAAACCTGCTGAGGCAAGCAGGGAAACTCAGCTGCTTCCCCTCTGGAAAGGCTCTTTGCAGCTGGCACAGGGGCAGAGGCACAGGGCAAGGCAGCACCCTTGGAATTAATATCCCTGGAGAGAGCAGCCTCTGGAGAGCCCAACATCATTGCCACAAGGAGGGAAGGATGTCATTCCAAAATTCACATTTGGAATTAAGGGTTGGTAGCTCCCTGCCTGTGTTTCTCCTCAGTGTTGCACTGATTTTGCTCTAATACTTAAAGGAATATAAAAAAATAAAGCAATAATTTCTGTAAACTCAGGTGAGCTGGCAGGCACTGTGTGCCCAGAGTCCCAGAGGAACTTTCCTGACAAGATCCATTGGATTTTTTGGCATTTCCCATTGTGCCTGGGCTGTGAAGTCACTCCCTATTTCCATCCATGTCAGGTGGGCTGCTGAGAACTGGCAGGGAGGGAAGGAGCTACAGCTTGGGAGAGAGAACCAAGCCCTTGCTGCAGAACCTGAGGACTTGGGATCTCAGGAGAGATCCCACAGGATTTGTGGGAGTGACTGAAGGGTAGGATCTACATGTACCAAAAAGAAAAAAAAAAAAAAACCAAAACCAAAACAAACAAAAAGAACCAATCAGGGCTCTCCAGCCAATACTTTTCCATTGTCAGCCCCTGCTTCTCTTGCTCTTGAGATGAATGAATGGATTGTGTATCCAGATTGCTCTGAAACTCCTCAGGCATGGCTAAGAATGGGTAATAAACATCCCAAATTTCAGATGTTTGCTACAGCTGGAGCATCCCCAGCAAATCTCAGTGAAAATGAGCAAGGGGAGCTGAGTCTCATCCCATTCCTGTTGGGAGTTACAGGGAGCTCCCTGTGGGAGAGGAGAGATCCTTGGATGTTCTGACCCCCTTCAGGCCCCTGGGCTGGGACCTGAGGTTGCTCTGAGCTGTGCCCAGAGCTGGCCCTGCCCTCTGTGCCCTGGCAGGACCCAGCTGCAGGGCTGGCCCACAGAGCCCCCCTGCACTCATTGCAGGAACAGGGATGCAGCTGGAGCTAACTCTGATGGATCTGCCCAGCTGCTCTGCCCTGGAGCCACCTATCCATGAGCAAAGGAGTGTTCCCAACCCCCTGCACCTCCCAGAGCTTTTCCTCCATCACAGTTAAGCTGGAAGAGCCTTCAGTGAGTAACTGGGGGACTGTGCAAGCCCGTCCTCCTTTCCTAGCAGGGAATACCAGGCTTTCCTGGTTTTGCTCCAGCTGAGGAAGAACTTCAATTAATGGCTGAAGCAGAGCAAATTCCTACTATTTCCTCCCAAAGTGACAAAGGAAATGCAATTTAGATGAAGATGGGGTTCCAGGGAGACTGGTGAACCAAGAAATGCAGCTTTAATCCTGTAGGGCTGAGCTGCAGAGGTGAACCTGGACCCTCCCATCTCCTCTGGGCTGGGGAAGTCATTGGACTGTGCTTTTTGTGCTTTTTCCTGCATCCAAAGAGCTCTTACATGTGCACCCTACACTGTCTTGTACCTTGAGCAAAGTGAGAGTAAAAGGCTCATTTGGGAGCATTTGTGTTCTCTGGAATGGCACCAATGATGGAAGCACAGGAGGTTTGGTGTGGAGCTATAGAAAGGATCCAGCCCAGCTCATACACTGGGATTTAACACAACCTCAGGATTGTAAACTGCTGCCTTAAGGGCTCTGGCTATACAAACCCTGGAATTATGGTGCTCCAGCAGGGCTGAGTGCTCTCAGGTGGGACCCTTTGAATGGGCAGCCTCAAAGGTGGGAATATTTCAGAGGATATTGGTATCCCAGGAGCATGGATCTGTGCCAGCACATTGACAGTCTATTCTATTTCCAATAGAAATAGCTTTTCACTCTCTAATATTTTCCATCCACAAATCTCCAAACATTCTGAGTAATGCTTTATAACACTGTTGCTTTATAGGGAAATATTCAGCTGCTGAGCCTGGAGGGACCTCTCGAGTCCCTGAGTTCAGTTAATTCCCTCCCAGACAGCCCCATCACGTTTGCCCTTCCATGAGCACCCACCCCAACTGAATGGATGTCACTGAGCTTTGAGAGCTAAAAGTCTTCTTACATTTTCAAACTTAAATATAGCCACATACACTTTGTGCCCATTTGTTCCTGTGCCATTCTCTGGACTTTATTTTAAGTAGCTCTTTTACACCTCTGACCTTTCCTACCCTGAAGTGTTTCTCAGAAATCAGATTTGTTTCTCAGCTTTGGGTCATGTTGGGTCAAACAAGCCAAGGTCTGGTTTAACTCTTGAGAGGATTCTCCATTTCCCCAGCCATCCTCATGTCATTTCTCTGACTGTTCCAGGCTTAATTTACATTTCTTGACCAGAGGTGAACAGAAAAATGTTGTTCCACCAGCAGTGCCTTGTGCTAATTCTGATTTCCTTGGTCAGTCAGAGTTGCCAGTGTATTTGGGACCTGCATTATTGTCACTAAGTACATTTGTTTAACTAACCAGGAGCTCTTCCCCTTCAGTAAGGGCAGCCTGGTGTGATCCAGAAGCAAGGGAACAACAGGATTTAGAGCTGGAATTGAAAGGTTTCACAGCCTCCTTAATATGATTCCCTCAGCTCCACTGCTAGGAAATAGAAGGAGTCTTGTTTACATGAGGAAGCTGTTGAGTGATAGTAGGACAGAATCAAAATACCAAGGAGGCAATGGAACTATTCTAAATATAATGGTTTAAAATGTTTGCTATTACTGTACAGAACAGCTGGCCTTTAAAGCAATTACTGCAGTGAGTTGCACATCATCAATCTCTCCAAAAGATGAGTGTGAGTCTAGAGAATGTTTAATTCATGGCCTGAGAGAATCTTCTCATTGTATTTCTCTCTCAGGCTCCAGGTCCTATGCAATGGCAGTGCAGGATGTGAATCTGTTTTTCCCAGAAGGGCTGTGCTGTGCCCAGGGTCAGCCAGTGCAGGAGCAAGAGGTAGGAATGAGCCCCTTCCTGAGCTGATCCTGCTGTCCCCTGCCTCCTCTGCTATTATGCTGTAGATAATGCAGCTCTGGGTGTGTTTCCTGAGCTGCCAGGCTCTCCTGGTCCTGGGGAGGTTCCTCCCTCTGCACTGAGCCCAGCAGCCTCGGTGGGGAGGAGCTGCTGCAGATGTGTTTGTTCAGCAAGCTCTGCTGTGAATTTGGGAGGGCTCAGATCAACACTGCTTTGTAACAGGGACAGCAGCCTCACCCTGACTGCTGAGCACACTGGACCCAGGAGCTGTTTTTATCAGCTTTGGATCATTCAGGGATGGGATGGCTGATGATGTGAAAATGATTGGGATGTGCTCAGCCAAGGGATGAAGTGTTTGAGCTTTGCTGTGGCTCAGAGGTGATCCAGCTGAGATCGTCCTCCCAGGAGATCAGCTCTGGAAATGGCCACATGTGTAACAGGCCTCCCTGGAGTGGGTGTGCAGCTCAGTGCAGGGCATCCTGCCTGTGCCAGTTCATTCAGGGACAGAGGGAGCTGCTGCACCCCAGTGTGGCACTGGGGAAAGCTGGCAGACACTCCCAGGCTCTGTTTGAGCTCCTGGCCTTGAAAACCTGGGAGTGGAGACTTTAAAATGATGGCTGGATTTGGGACCTTGAAAAGGATGATGAGATGCTGCACTGAATTAAACCTCAATTAAAAAGAAGAATGCATGCAAAATGTTCTTGTATCTCCAGACAAGCAGGTGTTTTCTAGGCTGGCAATTACAGAAGTACACCACAACAACAAAAGCTTCACAGCTTGCCTGAATCAATACTTGAGGAGTGTTATCCCTCCTCATTAGGTAATGTGTTCACATGATTTGCTTCTCCCTCCCTGCCTGCCTTCCCTCCTGCAGATCCATAACCTGAAACACGACCCTATCCTCAGCCTGGGAATCAGGAAGCAGCACAAGATCCTCACCCATGAGCCAGGGAAACATCCCAGTGTCCTGGGCTCTGAGCAGCCAGGCAGTCCTGGTAAGGAAATGTAACTCCTCTTATAGATTGGGGCTGCTATTGATTTATTGAACAGCAAGACAAACCATCTGGTGGCAGCAAGATTGGGTATTGATGTGCTTTCAGAAGGCAGAGACAGCTCTGAGCTGCAGAGAACAGCTCCAGGGGAGTCCAGCCTTTAACTGTTCACCTGCCAGCACTTCAGGGCTTTACAGACAGAGCTGTCCACGAGGGCTGACCTTCACAGCAGCAGCAGAACAAGCACTGACAGCACAGCTGGAGTCAGAGCAGCACTTGTTCCTCTCTGAGCCCTGCCAGGTGTCTCAGCACAGCCCTGGTGCTTTGTGTCCATCCAGAGCCTGCCCTGGAGAGGCTGCAGGGCTGGACAGGGTGAGCTGTGCTGTGCTGAGAGTAGATAAATATCAGTTGGTGCAGGGAGTGCTGCTGGCAGCGTGGTCAGAGGCCTCTCCTGAGCTGAGCTGAGCTCTCATTCAGCTCCCAGTGCTGCTGAGCAGCTGGCAGCTCCAGATGACTCCCAGCTATGGCCAGGCTGGCTTTGATTGGGAGCTGGAGCCTCAGCCAGGCTGACACTTCCTGGGATGCAGCAGCTCCTCAGGGCCTTTCCTGCTGATTTGACTTGATGGACATGTGTAAACACAGCTGTGCTGCAGGGCTCTGCACGAGGGGGTGCTCCCACCTTGGCATGTTGTGGATTGATCCCAAGCCTTTATAAACAAGCAGGGACCAGGTGAAAGCATCCCTGTGCTGGTCCCTGGGGAACAGAATTGTTTAGAACAATTATTCCCATTCCTTTAACTTCAGGACTGATGTGGGCAGCTCAGAAAATGTTGCTGGCTACACCTGATCACTGCAGTCCTTAATCCCAGCAGTGGAACCTCAGGATTGCTATGGATGGGAGAGGAGCAGGGTAAAAAAGTGACAGGATCACAGCCCAGCCCTGCCTGAGCCAGGACTTTGGGGGGCATTGGTCACATACCAGCAGGTGCAGAAGTGCAAGGGGGGGTGGTAAATCAAGTCCTCTGCTCCTGGGGTGAGCACCAAGTCACTTTTGTGCAAGGAATCTCTGAAGGATGATCTGTCCCAAGGTATTTGAGGAGGGTGTTTTCCCCATCATCTTAGTGCAGGTTTGCTGTGATCAGATCACTTGATTTGTAGAAGAGATTACATAAAACAAAATAAAATAATAAACCAGCTTGTTGTGGAGAAAGCACAGGTATTCTGCAGGCTTTGCACAGCTCAGTGTCAGGAGCTAATCTCAAAATACATGCCCCTAATTTCCTGCTACACGAGGATATCTCAGCTTTGAAGATGCCTAAGCAGAGTAAAAAGGAAAGCTGTGTACAGCTCTGATGTGTTTGTGTCTCAGAAAATGTATTTCAAAGAGTTACTGCCCTGGAAAAGCAAGTCCACGTGATCTCTGAACTGTCAGGCACGGTCTCATAAGTGCCTCCAGCAAAGCAGACACATCACTCACGTTCTGGGCTCATCTTGGACACTAGAGGAAGCTCTTGCACACAAGGAAAGCTCCTTCCAGCAAATAATTATCACCAAGCTACTGCCTAATGGACAGACAGATTTATCAGGAGGAAAATATGAAATACATTAAGCCTCACGTATGCTGAGCAGAATTACATTTGGGATTATAAAAGCAGCTGGATTAGCAGCTTTCTCTGCTTGGCAAAAATGGAAATGGAAGAGGAGCTCCTGTAGCAAACCAGCAGTTGTCCTTGTCTGACTCCTGAAATGGGGTCACTCCTGCTGTCTTGTGATCTCCAGACAGGGACACAGAGGCGTGCAGCAGCTCTGGGCATCCCAGGGCACCTCCCAGGGCACATCCCCGGGCATACCCCAGGACATCCCAGTGCTCATCCCCCAGCACATCCCCAGGCTCATCCCAGGGCACCTCCCAGGGCACATCCCCGGGCATACCCCAGGACATCCCAGTGCTCATCCCCCAGCACATCCCAGGGCACCTCCCAGGGCACATCCCCGGGCATACCCCAGGACATCCCAGTGCTCATCCCCCAGCACATCCCTGGGCACATCCCAGGGCACCTCCCAGGGCTCATCCCTGGATTTCCACAGGCACATCCCCCAGCACCTCCCAGAGACATCTCAGAGCACATCCCCAGGCTCATCCCAGGCACCTTCCTAGGCAGCTCCCTGGGCTCATCCCAGGGCACATCCCAGGACATCCAGGGACATCCCAGGGTACATCCCAGGACTTCCCCAGGTACATCCTAGGACACATCCTGGGCACATCCTAGGACATCCAGGGACATCCCAGGACGTCCCAGGGTACGTCCCAGGGTACATCCCAGGACTTCCCCAGGCACATCCTAGGACACATCCTGGGCACATCCCAGGACATCCAGGGACAGCCCAGGGCACGTCCCTGGGCAAATCCCAGGATATCCCAGGGCTCATCCCCAGGAACCTCTCTGGGCACATCCCTGGGCTCATCCCAGGACATCTCCCAGGACATCCCAGTGCTCCTCCCAGTGCTCATCCCAGTGCTTCTCCCAGGGCTCATCCCCACCTCATCCCCGGGCACCTCCCAGGCCATCCCAATGCCGCAGTGCCCCCGACTGCCACGGACACGTCTGTGCCAGGGCAGAGGCACTGAGAGGGCTCGGAGGTGCTGGGGGCAGAGCCCCACCAACGTTGTGCTGTTTTCCCAGCAGGCCAGGCCCTGCTGGAGCAGCTGTGGCACAGCACGTGCCTGGTGCTGCCCGGGCTGATCCTGCGGGGCTCGGAGCCGCCCCCGTACGTGGCGCTGCTGGAGGAGCTCCTGGGCAGAGGCTTCGTGGTGACTGCAGCTCGTCTGGCTGTGCTGGACTCAGCCCAGGCTCTCTGCATCTCCCAGATGCTCAGCAGGGCCAAGGGCAGCGTTGCAGCAAAGGTATGGAACAGCTGGAGCTGGGCTTTGCTTCCTTGGCACTAAAGAGAAGCCTTGTAATGGTGCCTTGCTGTGATGTGCTGCCCTGAGGCTTTGGTGGCACTATTGCAGCACTGCCTCTGAGCCCTGGCACCTCTGGTGAGTGATGTGGGCACTGGGGGCACTTCCTGAGGGTCCTGCATTCCTGGGAACCCTCATGGGAATGGCCCATCCACCCCTCATTCATTGAATGTTTCATTCCAGTCAGCCATCACCCTGTTCTGTGTGCTCTGCTGCTGTCTCCTCTCTTGTTTCTCCATAGAAATACAGTTTCTATTTCCCTCTCTAATCACACCCCATTAATCCTCCTCTACAATACCAAAAATCCCTTCTTCTTCTTGGGCTGTGCCCTGGAGCCTGAGGTTTTCCCACCTGCAGTGTTGCCTCCAGCTCTGGGGCTCCCAGCACAGAAAGGAGCTGGAGCTGCTGGAGCCAGTGCAGGGGAGGCACCAGGATGATCAGAGGGATGGAGCAGCTCTGCTGGGAGGAAAGGCTGAGGGATTTGGGATTGTTCACCTGGAGAAGAAAAGGCTTTGGGGTGACCTAACTGTGGCCTTCCAGTGAGTGAAGGAGCTACAAGAAAGATGGAGAGACAATTTACAAAGGCCTGGAGGGACAGGACACAGGGAATGGCTCCCACTGCCAGAGGGCAGGGCTGGATGGGATATTGGGAATTAGGAATTGTTCCCTGTGAGGGTGGGCAGGCCCTGGCCCAGGGTGCCCAGAGCAGCTGGGGCTGCCCCTGGATCCCTGGCAGTGCCCAAGGCCAGGCTGGGCAGGGCTGGGAGCAGCCTGGGACAGTGGGAGGTGTCCCTGCCATGGCAGGGGGTGGACAAGGTGGGCTTTGAAGTCCCTTCCAGCCCAGGCCATTCTCAGCAGGTGCAGCCCTGGGGTTTGGGCACAGGATGGGCTGCTGGGCTGAGCTGACATTGCTCCACACAACAGAAAACCAGGCCCAGACTGTTGGTGTAGGAGAGGCCCACCCAGTCAGGAACCTTGCCTGGGCAGAGCTGGGAATGTGCAGGAAAGTGCTGTCAGCGGCACAGAGTAAGCAAGGGGGGACAGTAATGACAGTGGCAATCACCCAAGGGCTCTCAGACCAACAGCAGCCCCTTCACAAAACACAAACATTTGGGCTTCCAGCTCTCAGTTCTAAGTCTTGGGTGTTATCTGTAATAGGAGCATGTAAGATCTTTTCAGGTTGTGCTTTTAAAAACTGACAGCATCCCTTTGAAGTACATCTGTATGGAACAGCAATTACATCTAGCAGCCAATTAGTGCAAGCACTGCTTGCCTGTGCCCTGAGTCCCCTGAGGATCCATCCCCCTGCACAGGGAATGTGCACAGCTCTCTAGGAAGGACACACCAGCACTGGGGGAGCAGAGCCATCCCTCCCTCCTCCTGCCAGAGATGAATGGCCCTGGGCAAGCTGGGGTGTTTCCAGAAGGATCTGGCACTGCTGAGCCAAAGGTCAATGTCACAGCCTTTGCTCTCCCTCTCTAGGAGGGAGATGGGCTGCTTCATGTAATGAGTGTTTCTGCTAAAATATCTCAATATTTACCTGTCTTGGTGCTCCTGCTTCCAGCAGAGGTAGGGAGTGATAACACACCCAGGTTGGTTTTCACTCAGAGGGCTGGGGGGCAGCCAGACATGGCACTGCCTCTGCCTGGGGGTGTCTCAGACATGGCACTGCCTCTGCCTGGGGGTCACAGACACCTCAGACATGGCACTGCCTCTGCCTCAGGGGATCACAGACACCTCAGACATGGCACTGCCTCTGCCTGGGGGTCACAGACACCTCAGACATGGCACTGCCTCTGCCTCAGGGGGTGTCACAGACACCTCAGACATGGCACTGCCTCTGCCTCAGGGGATCACAGACACCTCAGACATGGCACTGCCTCTGCCTGGGGGTCACAGACACCTCAGACATGGCACTGCCTCTGCCTGGGGATCACAGACATGGCACTGCCTCTGCCTCAGGGGATCACAGACACCTCAGACATGGCACTGCCTCTGCCTGGGGGTCAGAGACACCTCAGACATGGCACTGCCTCTGCCTGGGGGGGTCACAGACACCTCAGACATGGCACTGCCTCTGCCTCAGGGGGTGTCACTGACACCTCAGACATGGCACTGCCTCTGCCTGAGGGGATCACAGACACCTCAGACATGGCACTGCCTCTGCCTGGGGGTGTCTCAGACATGGCACTGCCTCTGCCTGGGGGGATCAGTGGCTCCTGTTCCTCACCCATCAGCCACACTTAGAGACTTGTTCAGGTGCAGAGCAGCACCAGAGCTCTGTTCCTCCCTCTCTTGCAGTGCTCCCTGCTGAAGGATGGGTTCTGCCTGGTGCTGGCAGCACAGTGGGACAGCTCTGTCACCTCCCTGGGCTCCCTGCTGGACAGGTAAGGAGGAGCTGCTGCCCTGAGGGGGGGCACCTCTCTTCTGTGCTTCTCACTCAAGGGCAGCCTGTTCTGGGTCAGTCACTGGTCATGGAATTGTTAAGGATGGGAAAGATGAAGTCCAGCCAGGAACCAGCACATTCACCATTAATCCAGGCCCTCAAGTGCCACATCCACACATTTGAACTCTTCCAGGGGTGATGACCCCACCACTGCCCTGGGCAGCTGTGCCAGTGCCTGACCACCTTCCCATGAAGGAATTTCCCCAATATCCAACCTAAACCTCCCCTGGCACAGCCTGAGGCCGTTCCCTCTCCTCTTCTCCCTGTTCCCTGGAGCAGAGCCCAACCCTTACCCGGCTGTCCCCTCCTGTCAGGAGCTGTGCAGAGCCACAAGGTCCCCCCTGAGCCTCCTTCTCTCCAGGCTGAGCCCCTTTCCAGCTCCCTCAGCCCCTCCCCAGCTCTGTTCCCTCCCCTGGACATGCCCCCCAATGTCTCTTGTCATGAGTGGCCCAATACCTGAGAGTGTCCCCCAGTTTCCAAGTCATGTGTCCTCTACTCAGGACCTTTAAAAATCGAGTTGTTTCCTTTGTTAAGGACCTGCAGTGTCCATAAGGCTCAGCAGCATGGTTCCATGAATACAGGGAATTCTCTGAAATTAGCACTCACATTGGGAATAGACCTGCTGAATCAATAAAATTCCTAGGAGAAATATCTTAGCAGATTTTATGTTTGCTGTGAAGGAAAAGAAAAAAAAAACCAAAACAAACAGAAAACCAAACCTTAAAATAAACACCAGAAAGCAAAATCAAAAATTAGCCTCTTAAATAAATCACCAGAAATGCTGGGTAGAGGATGTATAAGCCTGGAAAAACAAACAGAACCCCTCTGCAGGGACTGATTAGTGAAACAGAGTGATTAGCAGGGCAATTAACCCTGTGTTCCCCAGAGGGGCTGGTATTTGGCACTGGCATGTGCAGCTCACACATGGCTCCTCTGGCACAGGCACCAGGAGTCAGGGCTGTGCCACATCCCATGTGGAGCAGCCCAGCAGCCACGCCAAAAACCCCATCCTGACTTGGGCTGTGCCCTCCAGAAAGTGCTGCCAGCGGGTTCAGGAATGCTGGGGTTTGCAGGCTCCAAGGGATCAAAGCTGAACATCCATGTGGCTGCACCTCAGAGTTCTCACTCTGCAGAAATGTTCCCAGGGCCACACCTGGGAGGGATGGTTGGAACAGATTCCATTGGTAACTTTTCAAAAATGTTTTTAAGCTACTGGCACCATTTTGATTTCCATTGATTTAAAATCACACCCTTGGGAGCCACATCCCAAACCTTCCTCTGTGCTAGGGGAGACAAACAGCCAGTCAGCCAAGGCCTTTGTGGTGAGATTTCTCCCAGCTTTCTCTGCTTTACAATGGAAAAAAGTGAACTTTTGGGAACCCTGGAGGTCACTGCTGGAGGCAGCTCTGGGAGAGTCACTCCAGATCCCAATATCTCTATTTTCCCCAGCACCGCAGTCATGGGTGCTGCTTAACAGCCCAGCACTCCCCTGTCCTCCAGGCTGGCTGGGGTTCCAGGGGCCAGTCCCAAGGCAGCCCCTCCAGAGACACCTCCTGTGGCTCCTCCTGGCTTCCAGAGCCCCCAGGGGCTGAACAGGAATTGTGCCAATGTCTGCACCTTCAGCCCCCTCCTGCTCTGCACAAAGGATGAACCTCTGTGCTGAGCTCCAGAACACCTGTGTGTGACTGATGGGGGTCAGGAGGCACTTCCAAAGGGCAGGATCTGCCCCAAGCAGCAGAGTCTACCCCTAAACAGCAGGATCCAGTCCCAAATGAATGGATCTACCCACAAACAGCAGGATTCCCTCTCAAATGAATAGATCTACCCACAAACAGCAGGATTCCCTCTCAAATGAATAGATCTACCCTCAAACAGCAGGATCCACTCCCAAATGAATGGATCTACCCCCAAACAGCAGGATCCAGCCCCAGAGAGAAGGATCGAGCCCCAAACAACAGGGTCTAGCCCCAAAGAGAAGGATCCACTCTGAAATGAATGGATCTACCCCCAAACAGCAGGATTCCCTCTCAAATGATCTTACCCCCAAACAGCAGGATCCAGCCCCAAAGAGCAGGATCCACTCTGTCTCTCCCCCCAGCGCCAGAACCAGTGATCATAGAGACTTTTCAAACCAGCTCTACAAAAAAACAAAAAAAAAACAAACCCAAACCAAAACCCCCAAAAAAACAACAACAACAAAAAAAAGCCCCAAAAAACCAAAGACAAAACCCCCCAACATTTTTGCCCTCATGATGGAAAACGCCTGTGGAAGGGAGAGGCAGCAAGGTGTGCCGAGGGTGGGAGGAGGGAGCGCTCTGATCCTCAGGGAGATCAGGAGCTCACACCCTTTCTGTCTGTCAAGCTGTCGAACTTTTTAAAATGAGCCTGACTTCACTGGTGCCTCCCAAGGACACTTCATGCCAAGACATCTTCAATTTAAATAACACCAGAGGTTAATTACTCTCACAGCTCCATCAGCCCTTTGTGTCCCGGATAAATCACTGGATATTTATCTCTGCCAGGACCCAGGACTGCAATACCTGCCCTGCTGGAGCCTCACCGCGGTGAAGGGATTATTTTCCAGATTTTCCAGCCCTTGAGTCCCAGCTGAGCCACATTTCTCTGGCTTTGTGCCACAGGGAGGGAGGGACGTTCCCATCTGTGATGTCAGAGATGGGCTGGGATAAAGAGGAATCAGGTCCTGAGAGGAACAATGTGGGCTCTGCCAGTGAAGCTGCTCTAGTCCTGAGCCTGGTATAGCTTTCCTGTCAATGACAGACATTCAGACCTGGGGGGTTTGGAGGCAGCCCCAAACCCTCCTTGCTGTGTTTGCTCAGCAGCAGGGCCCACTCTGGCTGCTCCCTGGACATCCAGGGCATCATTTCTGCACCAAAACCCACTGGGCACGGAAAAAGGGACAGAACAATGCAGCTGTGGGCACAAAAGCAGCCTGGCACTTGGCTGGAATCTGGGAATGTGCCAAGAGCAGCTCACAGGGCACAGGGGGTGTTTGGAACAGGTGAGGGAGCAGTGGGGACCCCAGGGAGGGGAGTGACCCCGTCCTATCCACAGGCAAGGGAAAACCATGTGGGACTCACCTCTCTTGTTCTGGCAGCATCTGGCTGCCTGGATGGCTCAGGATAAAGCATCTGAATTTTCCCTGTCATAACTTGTTTTCACAGCCACATTTCCTGGCTGCAGGGTGGCAGAGGCAAGAATTTACAGCAATAGATTCAAAGCAACTCCTGGAAGGAAGGCATGCTCTGCTTTTTATGCATGACAAACCAGATTTAGCTGCCTTAAGAGGTGATGCTGGTTCCACAGTGATTACTCCTCTATGGTTTAAGCATTTAAAAAGCACTTTAAGATTGTCAGGACCTGTGTTGTGCACAGACTTAGCAGCTCACCTGGTTAACTCAGCTCAGTAGGCAGGGTTTGGCTAAAGCACCCCCAACACCAAGCTGCAGCAGGAAAATATTAGAGTTTAGGCCAGGCTTTGTGCCTTGCAGCCTTGAAACGAGGGAATGCAATCAGAGCAGAAGCCAAGAGCTGAGGAACATAGCTGGATGTTTTTCTCTCTGATGAAACATTCTTACCAAGTGCTAATTGCTGCTAGCAGGGAGCGATGTTATCCCTATAGGAAACTCATCCCGGGGAGCTTTGGAGGGGAAGATGTAGAAATTAAAAAAAAAAAAAAGAAAAAAAGAAAAAAATGAACACATGGGGTGTAAAATCTCAGAGCTGTTGAAAACCAGGGAAGGAAGGGAAAACTGTTGCCAAGCACAATACCTGGCTGTGGGGGAGGGAGCAGGGAGGGGCTTCCAAACCCTCGGGGGAATTTTCAAGCCTGAGGCTCCGAGTGTGCACAGAGTCCCTTTAAAAGGCACTTCTGAGCTTGGTACCTTGCCTTCCCATTTCTCTGGAATGCCTTTGGAGGTCAGGTCATGTGTGGCTTGAGGAGGGCCAGAGCAGAACCAGGACTGGTGAGGCAGTGCCTGCTCCCCTTGGCACTGGGGGGAAACCCCCAGAAAACACTTTAAAAATGAACCAACAACCTTACAATGCTTTTTCTTATGCACTAAAAAGTCTTTGGCTATCTAAGTAAGGGAAATCCTGTCAAAAAAGGATGCAGAAATTGGAGCAAAGGTGAAACTCCTTAGACATAGAAGTGTTTTTACCATGTTTGTATTTTGAAAGCATAGAAATAGAAAACATTGAGAATTGTTTCTTCACCTGGGGAGTGAACATAAGGAGAAACAGGACTTAAGTATTTTTTCTACTTTTGCAATATTCTGAATAAAGAAACTGTAGTGTGTGAGCAATGTGGGAATACCAAGTAGGAACAGGTATTAAACTACAGTTTAAGTTCTAGCCAGGACCTTATGGTTCACTACAAATTGCTTTCCAACTCTGTCACATAATCACTGCAGGCTCCCTGTATTAGCTCAGTGCAGAAAAAGCCCCTTGCCCAGAGCTTTTATGTGATTTATGTGCATTTCCCACTGCCCCAGAACCACCCTGATGCAACTGGATGTGGCTTGTCCAGTTTGTATTTAAAGTTTGTTTGAAGGTTTGTATTTAAATAGTGCAAAGCCATTTACACAAAGCTTTGTAAAAGCCAGGATTTAGCTGTGTAAAGAGGAGCAGCAGCAGATGCCTGTGGCTGGAGCTGCTGGCACAGAGCTCAGATCTCCCCAGGGCTGGGTCAGCTCCCTCCCTCCCAGCTGACATGGCAAACTAACCCTGCTTCCCTTTCTCTTTGCCCCCAGTGCCTGCTGGCAGAACCAGTCAGCCCTGGACACTGCAGAGCATCTCCTTTATCCCCAAAATGAGAATCAGGCAAGTAGAGAAGTTTGTGTATGGATATGTGTTCTTTGTGCTCCTGTGATGTAGGAAACTTGTTAATACTGGTTGAAATTTCAAAGAAAATGATAACTTTTGTGAGTCAGAGGTGGTGACAGCCCCAAGCCTTGGCTTAGGCTGAGAGCCCAGAACATGGGGAAGGTGGGACCAAAATCCTGTCAAACTGTCTCCCACATTACAGTGGTGACACAGCTTTGAATCAAAACATTTGGAGATATTGATAAAGGTTCTATATTTTCCACAGCAATTCTGTTACTTTTTGTGAAAAATCAACACTGGGAAAAATACCACAGAATTGTGGAATGGTTTGGGTTGGAAAGGACCTTAAAGCCCATCCAGTGCCACCCCTGCCATGGCAGGGACACCTCCCACTGTCCCAGGCTGCTCCCAGCCCTGCCCAGCCTGGCCTTGGGCACTGCCAGGGATCCAGGGCAGCCCCAGCTGCTCTGGGCACCCTGTGCCAGGGCCTGCCCACCCTCCCAGGGCAGAATTTCAAGTGTCTGTGATATTTGTCAAAAATAGTGACAAGAAATGTTCATTCAGCCCTATGGCCAAGCTGGCACAAGTCCTGTGTTCTGAAAGTTGCATTTCAGAAGCCCAAATCCAAAGTGGAAGAGGAGGAGTGAAGCCATTAGCCATTCCAGGGATGGTCTAGCTGAATATTTTCTCAGTAATTCAGCCCAAGAAAGGAAACACTGAGCTCCAGACATGTGGGCAGCTAATGGGAATAAACTGCATAAATGCATTCAAAATTCAGGCTGTAATCATCAAAATTTAGCTCAAAACAAATGAGAGGTTTGGAGAGAGGAGGCAGAGCCTGAGGAGTTGGGATCAGGAGATGGGAAGTCCTGGTGGAGCTGTCCCTGCCCATGCCAGGGGGGTGGGCATGAGCTTTAAGGTCCCTTCCAGCCCAAACCATTCTGTGGTTCTGTGATAAAAGACTCGTGGAGAGTGAGAACCGATAGCAAGTGGACAAACCTCTCCTCTGGATCCCTTTTCTTCCCCAGTAAAAGCCCAGCAGGAGAGTGAGATGTGTTTGTAACCTCATCTAACACATCAGAGCTGCTGCCTTCAAGCACCAGTGCTCTAAGGACTGAGCCTTAAAAGACACCAGGCCCTCTTTGAAGTGTGCATTCCTGCTTTTAACAGTGTGCATTCCTGCTTTTAATGCCACAGAACCACCCCGAGTGCCCCAGAGGCTGAGCTGGGTTCCCAGCCCTTTCCTGAGGGCACAGCGGGTCCCTGAGCTGGGTTCCCTTTCCTGAGGGCACAGATGATTCCTGAGCTGAGCTCCCAGCCCTGTCCCAAGCAGATCCCTGAGCTCCCAGCCCTTTCCAAAGGGCACAGAGGATCCCTGAGCTCAGTTCCCAGCCCTGTCCCAAGTGGATCCCTGAGCTCCCAGCCCTGTCCCAAGTGGATCCCTGAGCTGGGTTCCCTCTCATGAGGGCACAGCAGATCCCTAAGCTCCCAGCCCTTTCCCAAGTGGATCCCTGAGTTCCCAGCCCTGTCCCAAGCGGATCCCTGAGCTCCTAGCCCTTTCCAAAGGGCACAGAGGATCCCTGAGCTGAGTTCCCTTTCCAAAGGGCACAGCAGGTCCCTGAGCTCAGTTCCCAGCCCTGTCCCAAGGGCACAGATGATCCCTGAGCTGAGCTCCCACCCCTTTCCTGAGCAGATCCCTGAGTTCCCAGCCCTTTCCCAAGCAGATCCCTGAGCTCAGTTCCCTTTCCCAAGGGCACAGATGATTCCTGAGCTGGGTTTCCAGCCCTTTCTCAAGTGGATCCCTGAGCTGGGTTCCCTCTCATGAGGGCACAGCAGATCCCTGAGCTGAGCTCCCAGCCCTTTCCCAAGGGCACAGTGGGTCCCTGAGCTGAATTCTCTTTCCCGAGGGTGCAGAGGATCCCTGAGCTGAGCTCCCAGCCCTTTCCTGAGCAGATCCCTGAGTTCCCAGCCCTTTCCCAAGTGGATCCCTGAGCTCCCAGCCCTTTCCCAAGTGGATCCCTGAGTCCCCAGCCCTTTCCCAAGCGGATCCCTGAGCTCCCAGCCCTTTCCAGAGGGCACAGAGGATCCCTGAGCTGAGCTCCCAGCCCTTTCCCAAGCGGATCCCTGAGTTCCCAGCCCTTTCCCAAGTGGATCCCTGAGCTCCCAGCCCTTTCCCAAGTGGATCCCTGAACTCCCAGCCCTTTCCCAAGCGGATCCCTGAGCTCCCAGCCCTTTCCCAAGAGGATCCCTGAGCTCCCAGCCCTTTCCTAACCAGATCCCTGAGCTCCCAGCCCTTTCCCAAGCGGATTCCTGAGTTCCCAGCCCTTTCCTGAGCAGATCCCTGAGCTCCCAGCCCTTTCCCAAGAGGATTCCTGAGTTCCCAGCCCTTTCCCAAGCAGATCCCTGAGCTCCCAGCCCTTTCCCAAGCAGATCCCTGAGCTCCCAGCCCTTTCCCAAGCGGATTCCTGAGTTCCCAGCCCTTTCCCAAGCAGATCCCAGCACTGCAGTGCCCGGGGCACGGCTCTGCAGGGCTCTGCCAGCCCAGCCCTGGCTGCTGCCAGGGTGCCAGGCTGTTGCCAAGGAATGTGACAGGCCAGCCAGTGCAGGCTGTCTCCTGATTTGCTTTGAAAGGACATTACATCTCCGTGCCTGACACACAATCCCTGCTGCCTGCCGGCGCTGGGGAACGAGCCTATCAGGGAGAGGCTTAGAGGGCTTTTTGTGCTAGGGAGGAGAAAAAGCAAATATGCTCAGCCCTTCTTCCTGCTCCTGGCAGCCTGGGATGTGCAGGCTAATCCCTCTGGAAGCAGGGAGCTGGGAGTTCCCAGCAGGAATGCAGTCCTGGGGCAGCAGCACATCTCCCTGGGGGCACAAACAGCACAGCAGCAGCTCCAAGGGGCCTTTGTCTCCCAAGTTCAGGGCAGGTTGAGGAATCACAGGGAGATCTGAGGAGCAAACCCACCCGGGAATCTGTTCCTCTAAGGATGGCCCCAGGAATGATGTTTGAGCCTCTGATCTCCTGCTAATGAGTTTGTGAAATGTCAGCCAGGCTTTGCAGGGCAAAGCTAATGAGCAACAACTCGGTATCAGGCAAAGTTCAGGAGGGTTAAATGAACATGGGTTTCAAATCCTCATGGTCTGAGCAGAGCTGCAGCCTTTGCTGGTGGAGTCAAGCCACGGAAGTGAAATGGAATATCATCCTCGCTCCCAGTGGGATTTGGGATTAGGCTGCAGGATGAGAAATCAGCTTTCAGACGTGGCCTGGTGCAGAGCTGACATCTGTGCCTGCTCCTGCTGCATTCCTGGAGCACCTCCAGCTGCCCTGGGTGAAGCACCTGCCTGAGGAGCAGACAAATCCAGGCCTTGGGAATTCCTTGTTCCCCCCAGTGACCCTGCAGGTGCCAGGCACACTCAGCACAGCTCCCGTTTGGGAGTGACCATGGTTTGTTGGTGTCACCATCAGGGGCTGTGACCTTCCTCAGGGCTGTCCCAGATGTCCCTGCAGCTGGTCCATGCCCAAACTGGGATGTCTCCAGTGATGAGGGAGTGGTCAGGGAGTGCTGTGCTCAGCCTGGGCACTGGGATGTCCTGGGGCTGGACACTGCCCCTCACCTGCAGCAGTGACTGTGGCTGTGTGGGGCTGTGGGGACAGAGTGGGTGTCCCTCGGTGACATCACTGACCTGCCACCATCAGAGCAGTGTGGTGACACATTTTCTGTCCCTCAGAGACAGCCCAGCCTCCCCTGGCAGCAGCAATCCCTCCACTCTGCCTGGAGCCACCCTCCCTTCCCTGCAGACCCCTGAAACACAGGGAGAACCTCCCAGCCCCTCCTGGTGTGCCCCTGGCCCCTGAGCCGCAGGCAGAGGGGCTGCAGTCCCCTGAAAGAGACTCAAAAGCTGTGAGGAGAGGCAGGAGGGCCCGAGGGCTGTGTGGGGTGGGTGGCAGCACAGCATCCCCAGTGCTTTGGGGCCCATTGGCACAGCCAGGATTGCAGGCTGGGCCCAGCCCCTGGCCCCCCATTGGCCTCTCCAGCTCACAAACAGCTGTGCCAGGCTTGGGAAGGACAGGCAGAGCAGCCAGGGAGGGAGGGGATTTCCCACTTAGCACCTTGCTTGTTGCTGCTTTTCTTCAGTTCCTTGCAAACACAACTCCTGAGCGTCACAAGGAGCAGTGTCCCCTGCTGTGGGACACTCACAGCCACTCTGTGCTGGCACCAATCCAGCCACAAACAGCCTCTGCACAGGAAACCTGCCCCTGGAGAAAAGTTTCTTTGCCTTTCACAGAACTCACAGCTCTCCTCCAACCCTTTCCTTGTTTCTCCCCAGGCCCAGGAGCTGCTCTGCTGCTTTTTTGACCCCCTGACATCAGAGAGCATCCACCGAATTGAGGCCCAGGACTGCTAGCAGAGAGAGGCAAAGCCCAGGCAGCCTTGGATGCCACTGTGGACATGGACACACAGGCACCAGCAGCTCTAAGAGCACTGTTTGTTTGGAATTAAACACAGTCTGAGGTGTTAGCATGGCTCAGAGAAATGAGAGGGGTGCAGGAAGGCTCAGTGCCCCACAACAACCCCCTGTGACCTGGGGCTGTGCTTCCCATCCAGAGCCAGTCTGCTTGTGAGCCTGGAGCAAGGCTGGGAGCTCTCCCCTGGCTGGGAGAAGCTCAGGAGGCAAACACAGGGCCAGGTGCTCACTCTGTGTCTCTCAGGTGCCTCCTGGGGACTCCACCTCCCCCAGGCCTCAGGGACTTCATGGAGAGACTCTGCTGCTGCTGCTGCTGCTGCTGCTGCTCTGAGCCAAAGACAAACCCCAGCAAATGGAATGGAAATAGAGGGGAAGCTGCATCCCTGGAGGGTCAGAACACCAGGCTGAGCTGTTCAATGAGATTAAAGGCTGGACAGCTCAATGCTCACCTGCCTGTGCTCCAGCAGCCCTGTCCTGAGCTGTGCCAGCCCCCACCCTGCTCCCTGCCATGGGCACATGGCCCTGCCTCCTCTTCCTCCTCCTGCAGCAGCTGCTGGTCCTGTCAGCCTTTCTAGGAGCCCAGAGGAAAGGAAGCTGCTGTTAATACAAACCCACAGCCTTCCTGGGACACTCTGGGCTCCTTTTCCTTTGGGAAAGACTCCTCAGCCCAGGAAGCTCCTGTTCACACCTGCTCAGGCACAGACTCTGCCCTGGTGTGGCCCCACCTCGGGTCTGGGGCAGCTGTGGGTGCCACACTATCAGAAGGATCTAAAGCTGTTGGTGTCCAGAGGAGGGAGCTGGGCATGGGGAAGGGTCTGAGGAGCAGCTGAGGGCACTTGGATTGTTCAGCTGGAGAAGGAGACTGAGGGCAGAGCTCAGGGGGGCTGCAGCTCCTCCCCAGGGCAGCTCTGATCTCTGGGACAGGGACAGGGAATGGCTGGAGCTGGGCCAGGGCAGGTCAGGCTGGATTTTGGGAAAGGTTCATCCCCAGAGGGTGCTGGCACTGCCCAGGCTCCCCAGGGAATGGGCACAGCCCCGAGGCTGCCAGAGCTCCAGGAGTGCTTGGACAATGCCCAGGCACAGGGTGGGAGTGTTGGGGGGTCTGTGCAGGGCCAGGGGCTGGATCCATGATCCTTGTGGGTGCCTTCCAGCTCAGGACATTCTGTCATTCTGTGCATGCCTCTGGCTCCAGCCATGGCAGAGGTGGCAGGGACAGTCCCTGTGAGTGTCCCAGGGGGGAGGGCAGAGCAGTGTGGCCAACCCAGCTCTGGGTGCTGGGGTGAGCCTGGGCTGAGCCCTCCTCCCTCCCAGCTGTGACACCTCTGACATCTGTCCCTTTGCAGAGGAGGCAGAAGCACCCAGTGAGTCCCAGAGCTGTCAGAGGTGGGGCCCTGCAAGCTCTGCTTCCTCAGCAGGTACCAGTCCTAACACAGCCCTGCCCTTGTCTAATCCTGGAACACCAGCAGAGACTGTCACAGGTGTGAGGGGACACAGTGACCTGGCCTGACCTCACACAGCATTTCAGTGTCACAATCACAGAAACCCAGCCTGGTGTGTGTTGGAGGAAACCTTAAAACTCATCCCATCCCACCCCTGCTGTGGGCAGGGACACCTTCCACTGTCCCAGGCTGCCCCAAGCCCTGTCCAACCCTGGAAGTTTCTCCCATCCTCTGCTCCCCAGCCCTGTTCTGCCTGGATGGGCTCTTTGGGCTCTGTGATGGGACCAAACATCTCCAGACAGGACTGGAGAGGGGAGAGGCAGCTGCCCTGTCCCTGGGGAGGATGAGGTCCTTGGAGTCATCCTGCTGGAGGAGCCTGCTCTGCTCCTGCAGCTAAGTAGGCCATTTCCTGCACTCCAGGCACATTTCTGTCATGCTTGTGAGCCCTGCACGGCTTTGAAACAAATGGAAATTAAAAGGATCCACCCCCAGCACTCGGGGAATTTATCTGGAAAAGGAATGGAATAAAGAGAGCAGCTGAGGGAGCAGCCCTGTGGAGCTGCACGTGAGGAGGGGGCAGCAGCAGCCCTGACCCTGCAGCCTGGTGCCACAGGGGTCACAGAGCCCTGTCCCTGTCACTGGGCCCTCACACCCGTGGGACTGGAGCTGGACATTGTGAGGGGATGCTCTGGTGAGTGCCAGCAGTGAGCCTGGGCAGGTGACATCCACTGGGACACCCCCAGCCCACCTGGGCTTGGCAGCAGCACTCCCAGGAGCTGAGGCCAATTATTTCATTCATTCATGAAATTAATTAATAAAATCAGAGAATTATGAATGGTTTGGGTGTGAAAGGATCTTAAAGCCCATCCCATCCCCCACCAGCCATGGCAGGGACACCTCCCACTGTCCCAGGCTGCTCCAAGCCCTGCCCAGCCTGGCCTTGGGCACTGCCAGGGATCCAGGGATCCACCCTGTGCCAGGGCCTGCCCACCCTTGGAGCTGAGATCAATTCACTGAGATCAATAACAAACCAGGGCCTGGCACAAAACATTTCCCATCCCCTTCCAGGCATCCCTGCTGAGGCTCGAGCTCTGTGGGCTCCATCCACCGCCTGTGCCTCAGTTTCCCCCCTAGGAAATGAAGGTGGCAGCTCTGCCACATCCCCCAGGCACAGCAGCAGCATCCCAAAAATGGGGCAGCACCCAGATACCTCTGAGCAAAGAGCTGCTGCAGTGCTTTGGGCTCCTATTTTAAAGCCCAGCTAATTAATCTCAGCGTAACCAACTCGCACACCCTGCACAGAGCAGGGGGAAGCATCATCCTCTGGTATTTCCAAAATGCCAGCATGCCAGAAATAACCCTGCCAGCCTTTTCTCCTAGAGAATACCCCACTTGTCTCTGGAGAAGTGACAACCAGGAGCACCACCAGGAATCCATCCCTCCATCCATGGGAGCTGCAGCTCTTGCACGGTTTTTTCCCTGGAAACTGCCACGAGGCAGCCAGGATTAGCTAATCAGAGCTGAGGAGCAAATTAATGATTGAAAGAACTAGGAGAAAGGCAGATTTGATCCGAGATTGCCAGCTTTGCAGCTGGCTCCTACTTGCAAACAATTCATTTAGATTATGAAAGCAAGAAATTGAGTACAAAACCCCCTAGATTGTTTGCTTCCTGGAGAAAGAAAAGAAAAGAAATGGAATTTAGATTAAAAATTATGCAGAATAGTATTAAATCCCCACCCTCTTGTGCCTCCCCTCTTGCTGGAAAACCAGAGCTAATCAGAATTTTGCATTGTTCTGCTGCCAGTGTCAGAGCTGCCTCAATGGAGGAGAGATAAAATACAGGAGGTGGCATTTGCTGTTAACTCTTTAGGGTCCTGCTGTGGCAGGAATGGGAACACAGTGCCTGCTGCTGAAATCCCATTCCCCCAGCTCCCTTTGGGGTGGGTGTTGGGGGCAGAGCAGCTCCTGCTGTGCCCTGGGTAGGCACATTGTGCTCATTCACACACTGGGAGCTCTCAGGTGAGCCCTTTGTCCCTCCCAGGAAGGATTGGTGTCCCCAGGGATGTGCAGGTGCTGGGTGCTGACCCTCTGCAGCCACATGGGCTGCTCAGCACCCTCAGCCTGGCCAGACTGACCCTTTTCACCCCAAAAAAGAGTGGGGTTCTGCTTCAGCCCTGTGCACATGAGCCTGCTGAGCCCTGGGAATGTCCCAGAGCCACCAAGCCTGGGAATGACTGCACAGGCAGCAGGATGTGCTGCCCTCCCAGCAAACTCGAAATTGGGCACTTGGGTTTCATCTCCTGAGGTCCATGGAAGCAGGAGGAGTTGATGGACCTGCTGCAGCTGTCCTTGCATCATCCACACTCACCAGACTCGATCATCCTGTGCCAGGCACCTCCCATGCCCACAAATATCTGCCTTGCTCTGGCTGACAGAGCCAAAAGCACCTCTATTGGCCAAGAGCCACTGCTGATCCCCAGGGAGGGCTCAGAGTCCCTGCCAGGGCCTAAAGGGGCTCCAGGAGAGCTGGAGAGGGACTGGGGACAAGGCATGGAGGGACAGGACACAGGGAATGGCTCCCAGTGCCAGAGGGCAGGGATGGATGGGATCTTGGGAATTAGGAATTGTTCCCTGTGAGGGTGGGCAGGCCCTGGCACAGGGTGCCCAGAGCAGCTGGGGCTGCCCCTGGATCCCTGGCAGTGCCCAAGGCCAGGCTGGGCAGGGCTTGGAGCAGCCTGGGACAGTGGGAGGTGTCCCTGCCATGGCAGGGGTTTGGGTGATCTTTAAGGTCCCCCAGCTCCCCTTCCATGGCTGGGGTATCACAGGGGGTGGCTGCTCCTTGCCTTACCACTCTCTCCCTGGGCTCCAGTCCCAGTTCTGTCCCACAGGGCAGGCAGTGGCCCTTCCCCAGTCCCTGATCTCCCCCTTCCCAGGGCACCATCTCCAGGCCCCTGGCAGCAGGAGCTGGTGATTAATTGGTCCCTGGCACTCCCCCTGGCAGGGCTGGAGGAGCACAAAGGGCTCTTTGTGTGATAAAGGGGCTGGGATGAGTCACCCACAGGGAATGAACCCAGGGAACGGGGGATGCTCAGCCAGAACAGGCACAGGAGCTCCCTGCAGGCTCTCACTGGGTCACACGGGGGACCAGGGCTGGCAAGGCCTTGTCTGGGCCCTCCTGGCATGGCCACGGCCATGGCCCAGCAGCACCAGCACTGCCTGTCCCCAAAAGTGACCACTTTGATCAGTAAACCAAGGCAGAAACTCTGCCAGGACATTTCACACAGTGTGGGGTCAACTGGGGCTGCTGGGCCTACAAAAACTCCCGGGGAGCTCAGCTGAGGGACTGTAGGGTCTGTCTCCATCCATCCATCATCCATATATCCATCCATCCATCCATCCATCATCCATCCATCCATCCATCCATCCATCCATCCCTGTCCATCCATCCATCCATCCATCATCCATCCATCATATCCATCATCCATCCATCCCTGTCCATCCATCCATCATCCATTCATCCATCATCCATCCATCCCTGTCCATCCATCCATCCATCCATCCATCATCCATCCATCCCTCCATCCATCCATCCATCCATCCATCATCCATCCATCCATCCATCCATCCATCCATCCATCCATCCATCCATCCATCCATCCATCATCCATCCATCCCTGTCCATCCATCCATCATCCATCCATCCATCCATCCATCCATCCATCCATCCATCCATCCATCCATCCCTCATCCATCCATCCATCCATCCATCCCTGTGGGGATGTTTAAGCCTCACCTGGGGCTTTGCTGAGCCCTGTCCTGAGGCTGTGCTTGGCTGCTCTGCCAGGTGACCCAATGGCTCTGACCCCTGGAGTCTCCTCCTTGCACACCTGTGGGATGTTGGCCATTTCCTGGCCCTCAGGAGCCTCCTGACATCTTTGTGAGCTTTCAGAGATGATTCTGAAGATGAAAACGTGTCCAGCAAGATCACCAAGACCCCCAGGTGGCTCCAATGGGCCTGTTTGTGACTGGTTTGCCCAAGACAGTGGTGAGGGCCTGGAGCATCTCCTTGTGAGGAAAGGCTGAGGGAGCTGGGGCTGCTCAGCCTGGAAAGGAGCCCCAGCTGAGAGGGACCCTCAGCCCTCGGTGTCCCTGGGTGTCCCTGGGTGTCCATGGGTGCAGGGAGGGGCAGGGCCCAGGCATGGGCAGGAACTGATCCCAGGAGTTCTATTTGGACATGGAATCATTAGGGATGGAAGAGACCTCCAAGATCAGTGAGGCCAAGCTCTGACCATTCCCATGAACCATCAACATGAGGAGGAACTTCCAGTGACCAAGCACTGCCCAGAGGGGCCCTTGAGGCTCCTTCCCTGGAGAGATTCCAGAGCCATCTGTCCACAATCCTGACCAACATGCTCTGAGGGACCCTGCTGGAGCAGGGTGGGACCAGGTGAGCTCCAGTGGTCTCTTCCAAGCAGAATTATTCTGGAATTCTGTGATCCGGATGCTGTGATGTACCAGCTGTCCTACCTCCTGATACCTGGGAGGCTTCAGGTGACAGAGGGAAGGAGGGAGCAGGGTGGGGTGGGTGTCCCTGCTGCTCTGCCTGGGCTGGCCATTGCCCTTCAGCTGGCAGCCCCTGTCTGGAGACTGGAGAGTGCTCTTGGCTCCCAGGAGCTCGTGGGGCTCTGGAGCCCACCTCAGCCACAGCTGCAATCCCAGCTCTGAGGGTGACTCTGGCTGTGGGGCTCCTCCTCTCCTGAGCTCTGGCAGAAGCTCCTGAGCTGTGGTGGCTGATTCCCCCTCCCAGCACACTGGGCACTGAAAGGCCCCTGGTGCTGAGGAGCAGCAGGAGCCAGTGGCTCCCAGGAATGGATGGGGGGACAGCTGGGCAGTGACTGGGAGCTGGAGGCCTTGTCCTGCAGGGAGGTCCCTGTGACACAAATGGGATTGGTGCTGGTCCCCAGGGCTGTCCTTCCCAGCATCCTGCCTCCTTGGGAAGCCTGCATGGTGTTCAGCTCCTGACAGAGAATCCTGGGCTGCCCCAACCCTGCTGCCCTGGGCCCTGCAGAGCTGCTCCTTCCCCCACAGGGGCTATCCAAACATATGGAAGTGATTGAGGTGCTCTGGAGCAAACTGAACACCCCTGAGAATCTCCTGACCACTAAAGCACCACGGTCCCTCCATCCTGAGCTGCTGAGCTCCCACCCAGCCACACCAGAGTCCATGTCCAGCCCAGAGCCACAGCCAGCACAGCTGGCAGCCTCCAAACACTGGAGTGGCCCTGGCTCTGAAGGCAAGGCAGCTGTCTGGGCAGGCTGGGCCAGCCAGGCCTGGCACATACCAGTTATCCTGGCCAGCCACACTCACAGGGTCCAGGGGACTTTGAGCCTTGGTCCTTGGAAATGGCTCCTGGCTCTGCTCCTCAAGCCAGGCCTGGCCCCCGAGTGGCTGCAGAGGTGCCACAAACAGGAGTGAGGCCAGCAGAGGCTGAGGGAGCTGGAGCTTCCTCGGGATGGAGGGAACTGAAATCCCTGTCTGGGATTGTCAGACCTGGGAGCAGCCTCAGGCAGGGAGGTGCCCATGGGCTCCTGGCCCGGAGAGGGAGCCCAGGAGAGGGAGCCCAGGAGAGGGAGCCCAGGAGAGGGGGCCCAGGCCAGCTGCGGGCTTTGCCCCCTCCAAATGGCCCCGTTACCACCCCTAGTCCGTGACAGGGAATAGCTGCACTGCAGGGCACATCTGGCCTCCCCTTGTGAACTGGCCTGGCTTCGTTGTGGCCCCAGCCCCGGGGGCACTCAGGTGTCCCAAATTCCTCCGCCCGCCTTCGTGCCAGGGCTGGGCTGGGGGAAACTCTGTAAATAAATCCCCGTGTCCTGAAGCAGTGGGAGGGGTGAGGTCGTGCCCCAGGCTCACCTGCAGCCTTCCCTCTAAGATTCCCTTCCCCTGCGGCGTCTTCAGGGCTACAAGGTGATTAACATCCCCTTTCAGCTGTTCCAGCCACGTTCTGGATGCCTTTAAGCCCCCGGGGTGTTACACATGGCTTACAAGTTGGGCTCCATTAGCGCTCGATTCGCTGTTTATTAAAACCTCGATTAATCTTCTATTAATGCTCTTCAAATGCGACTTTTGTGGAGGTGCAGCAGCCTCTGAGAGGAGCTAAGCTTCTCCCCAGCCCTGTGCCGCTGCTGTCAGCGAGGAATTAGCTCGGGATCTCTCAGGGCTCGGAGCTCAGGGGTTGGGAGGCTGCCGAGAGCAATGATGAGGATGCCCGTGAGGATGCTCTGATTAATGGGGTAACAGCAGCCCAGAGACACCCCTGGCTCTGCTGCCCCCAAATCTGGGGCAACTGGGGGAGCAGGGTCCAGAGAAGGCAGGAAGGTGTGGGGGCAGCCTGGGGGATGGATGCTCTGCTTGCCAGGACCCCACAAATCCAGAGCAAGTGGAAAGGTTTGGAACAGGAAGATCCACATCTGAAAAGCAGAAATCTCTCCTGCCCCTGCCCTGCAGCCGTGTGGCTCTGGGAGGGCTGTGCAGGAAGGAAGAGCGTGGCCCAGCCCTCGGAGCCTGCAGGAATTGCACCTCGTGCTCCTCCGTGGGTTTGGGATGCTGCCTGTGCCAGATCCAGAGGCACGGCCGGGCGAGGCGCTGAGGGGATGGAGGAGATTTCCCATCCCTGCCAAGCTGGGATGCTGCAGTTGCCATGGCAACGTGGGAGGCCTGCAAGCTGGAGCCCACAGCCCAAACCTTTGGGGGTGTTCAGGGCTGGGGGTGCTCTGAGCCCTGGCACCTCCCCGCGACCAAAACTGCCCTCAACCCCCTCCTGCCAAAGCTGGCACCCCCAACCATGCCTCAGCCAAAAGACCCCGCTGAAAACCCTGCCTGTTCCAGGGGGAAAACAGGGAAAACACCCTCTGAAAACCCTGCCTGTTCCATGGGGAAAACAGGGAAAACACCCTCTGAAAACCCTGCCTGTTCCGTGGGGAAAACAGGGAAAACACCCTCTGAAAACCCTGCCTATTCCATGGTGAAATACCCGCTGCAAACTCTGCCTGTTCCAGGGGGAAAACCCTGCCTGTTCCATGGGGAAAACGGGGAAAACACCCTCTGGAAACCCTGCCTGTTCCAGGGGGAAAACAAACACCTTTGGCTGGGAGAAGGTGCCCAGAGCCGCTGTGGGAGGCGGGAGATGCCGGCGGAGATTCCCGCAGCATTTTCCTGCTTCCCCCGGCCCCGAGCCGAGAGCCCCGAGGCTGGAGCAAGGGCAGGCAGCCCCGGCAGGGTCCGGCCAGCGGCTGCTCCCCGTGGGATGCTCCAGGCTCTTCCAGCAGGCAGGGCCGTGCTGGGAGCTGGGCTGGGACGGGCCAGGAGGTGCAGCCAGCTCTGCTCTGCCTCCTCCCGAAGGTGGCTGGCTCGTCACACAAGGTCACCTCTCCCTCCCTGCTAACCTTGCCAGGCGGCACAGGCTGTGCTTTTCCCCATCTCGGGACAGTTTTTGCTGTCTGTCTCCGGCAACTCATTCCCGCTGGGGCCCTCGGCCGCTGCCAGGCCTTGACTGACATCTGTCCATCATCCCTGGCAGCTGGAACCGCAGCGGGTCCCCGCGGGAAGGACAGGCAGGGACGAGCCCGAGCTGCGTCTCCTCCGTGGGCAGTCAGCTGTCACCAGAAAGAGCATCGGGATGCCCCCGTGCCGCTCCCTCCTGCCGCATTCCCGCATTCCCGCATTCCCGCCCGGGCGCCCGCCCGGTTCCGCCGGGGCACCGGGTGGCACATGAGTCACACTTCCTCCCCACGCCCGTTCCAGCGCCGTGCCACCGCTATTTTTGGAAGTTTTTGAAAGCGGATCAGCCCCGAGAAGCGCAGCTCGTGGATGCTCCCCACGCCGGGCTGGCGTCCCCCGTGTCCCCGAGCGGGGCTGGGGAAGCCCCGGCAGCCCGGACCCTGCGCTCCGCTCGCTGCTCGGCCTGCGTGGGAACTCCCTCCTCATCCCACGGCCCCTCCTGAGTCAGCAGCGAGCTGCGGCACCATCCTAGTGGCAAAATATTACCTTTTAAAGGGCTTGTTTGCGATTGGGGTGGGACTTCGTGCGATGCCAGCTTGGCGTTGAGTGCTGTGCTCCCAACGAGCGGATCATTCCCGGTTATTTTTACTCCCAACCCCCAATGTTTTAGCTGGGGCTGCAGTGCCTCACAAAGTGTCTGTGAGGAAAACCGGGCACAATCCAGCTCCGGAATCGAGGGGTGGATGAAATCCGAGGCAGGATCAGCAGCTGAGTGTCACAGCCGGGCCTTCCTGTCCTTCCCAGCTAGGAAGGATCTGGTTTTACGGGATGCTGCACCCACACCCACACCATTCCACACCTGCCACCCCATCCCCTTCCCTCCGCTCCTCCAGGACCTGCCCAAATAGAGGATTATTTATTTTCCTTTCAGGGCAGTGATCGTGTTGCTCATCCTTTGCCCAGGGAAGGTCAGCGGCCGTGCCCCCGGAGCGAACCCGGAGGGGACGCGGGTTGGTTGTGGCCCTGCCGCCCAGGTGACACCTCTGCCGTGCAGGTGCTGCCTTGGCAAACTTGAGCTCCGTTGTTTGTGCCTGGATCTTTTGCCTGGAGACAAGCAGCTCCTGCCCCGCGGGCGCTGCCGGGCTCGCAGCATCCCGACCTTGCCGGGATAAAATTAGCCCCGCTTCCCTTTGGATTAAAGGCAGCTCCGCTTCGGCTCCGAGACGTCAAATGGCAGCGATCCCTTTTTTGTCTGGATAGGGGAGGGGAGAGTCCTGCCAGCCAGCCTGGTGACAATGACATTGATTTCCTAGACCTCTCGGCGTGGCCAAATCTGTATTTTTAGCCGGGGAAGAGAAAAATACGAATCACGTGTCAGAGCAATGCTTGCCGTGCCCTGGTGGGAAGGAAGGAGCCGGAGCCGCCGCTGCTGGAGCAGGGATGGGCAGGAGTCGCTGCCCGGTGCCCGGAGCGGGGCTGGGATGCACCGAGCATCCATCCCTGGCCCTGCCCCGCCGTGCCCGGCACTGCTCTGCCCTCCTGCAGGGGGTCCCCACTCCCCAGGGCTCCCGCCCTTCCCCTCCGCATCCCCCGTGCCCGTTTATCTTCCGGGGCAGGCGCTGCCTTCATCTCTGCTTCCCTGCCACCGCCCCCTCCTCCTCGCTCTCCCCCACCCTGTTCTCATTTCCCCAAGAAGACTTTAATGAAATCTGCCCTTAATTAAATCCACATTCATTTGCATAATTACCAGGAAATTGAAATTAGCCTGCGGACGTGGTTGGAATACATTTGGCATCCGGCAGCCCTGGCTGTTGGGAGGGGGCTGCACCGAGGGCCGCTGGGTGCCCCCCACCCGTAGGTGCTCCCCACCCTTAGGTGCCCCCCAGCCGTAGGTGCCCCCCAGCCGTAGGTGCCCACGGTGCTGTCCCCACATCCCTCCCCTCCCTTCCCGGCGGTGACAGGGTGGAAGTGGAGGGACACTGCCACAGCCACTGCTGAGGCCAAGCAGGGCAGAGGCCGTGCCCTCTGCCCCCGCACGAGCAGCATCACGTTTCCTTTAGTTAGTAAAAAAAATAAAGTCTTCACTGCCATTGAGAAATTTTTTGTTGCTTTTATAACTATGTATTTTGTCATTTTTTATGGTTTCAGTTGTGGTTTTTTTAAATCCTTTTCAACAGTGACAAACTGAGGTAACGTCTGTGACACTACAGCCTCTCCTACGGGAAGAAGGTCCGAAACCCGACAGCTGAGGGAACTGGAAATAAAAACCTGACAACCTACGGACACAGCGACCTCGACGGGGACAGAAATCACACCGGGCACCCCCTGGGGCACACCCGGGCGGTGCCACCGAGCCCTTCCGGGGCGGCCGGGATCCCTTATCTACATTATTGCACGAAAGATCGAGGACATCGAGGGACCTAAGGCAAAGAGGAGTAAAACCGGTGCCTAGCTCTCTACGTGGGGCAATGCTACGTCTAACGCCGGGCCCGGGGGGTGCCGGGGACGGGGCACGGCGGGGGCGGGGGCGGCCCCTGCTCTGTAAACTGCTGCTGCTGCTGCTGCTGGAAAGCGTTATAGCCCTTTGTGGGGAATTGGGGCACCGGGGCCGCCCCACGGCACCCACCCCGTGCGAGGGAAGCCCGAACCACAGCAGGGTGCTCTTGCCTTGGGGTGCCCCCACAGCGTCCCCACCACGGCGGCGGGGTGAGCTCCCCGCTCTGCTGGGTGCCCAAATCCGGGAGGGAAGGTGTGACCTCCACGCACACCCCAGGACCTTGTCACTAAGGGGCCACCGGTGGCTGCAGCCAGCCCCGGCAGGGCCTGTCCCGCTGCCGCTTCCCCGCCAGCCCCAGGGGAGGGTGACAGGTTGGGAAGGGGGGACAGCGAGGAGGGGTGGTGGGGACAGCACGGAGAAGCAGGCGGGCCCGCGGGAAGCCGCTCGGAGCTCCCTGCCCGGCTGCCGGGCTGTGCAGGCCAGCCTGGGGGGCACCGCTGCCACCTGCCCCGCTCCCTGGGTACAAAGGGTCTGCAGAGGGGCCGCGGGGACACCGGCACGGCAGAGCCAGCCCGGCCCGAGCACCCAACCTGCGGCACGGCCGGCACCGGCCAGGGGGGAGCCATCCCTCCAGCAGGGCCTGAGCCGGGTGGGGCAGGGCAGGGGCTGCCAGCGGCAGTGGCTGGGACACACAACGACACACAGACAGGGACACTTGCTACATCAATGGCTGCCAGCACCTCCCACGGCAGGGAGGCAGCCGGGGCTGCCGGGGCTCGGGGGCTGCTGGCAACCCCCCGGCTCCCCGTCACCCGCCTCCCCACGCCCTCCCGGCCCCCGGCAGCGCGGCAGGGGCCGCTGGAAGAGGGCAAATCCCACCCACCCAAACCCCCCAAAGGCCTCCTCCACGGTGCAGGGTCATCGGCCTTCCCGCTCCCGGGCGGGGTGGAGCAGGGCTGGGGCAGAGCCACAGAGCCGCCCGCTGCCCCCGACTCTTCCTCCCCGCCCTGGGAGACCCCTCCCCATGCCCCGGGGAGCCTCGGAGGGGGCAGCGCAGCCGTGCCAGGGCTGTGGGTGCCCCCAGCCTCCCCAGCAGCGAGCGGTGCCCTCGGCTGCGCTCCGGCCACCACTGGCCTCGCCCAGGGGGGGCGGGGGGGATCGGCATCCTTGGCGCTACAGAACGCAACCAGTTCTGTCCTTTTCCTCTTCCATCGTGTTTCTTTTCCTTTTCCTTTTTTTTTTTTTTTTTTCCTTTGGGAAACCCAGAGCCCGGTCCCGGCTCGTGCCACCAGCACCACCGCGACGTGCTCGCCATGCCTGTCCCCGGGCCGGGGGACGGGCGGGTCGCGCAGCCGCCAGGCGCCGCCGTCACACGCAGATCTCTATTGCTGTGGCCAGGACCATCTGCCCCTTGCCCTTGTCCTGCCGTCCGTCTGTCCTGCTGGCCGTGCCCGCGGCGGCTGCGCCGGGCTCGGGGCGGGCCGCTCCGCTCCCCTCGGTCAGGACGGTCCTCTTGAGCGGGGCGGGGGTGCAGGAGCCGCCGGCCTCGTGGCAGTGGGGCCCGGCCGGGAGCTTGTCCCTGGCGTGCTTGCGGGAGCGGTACGAGGGCCGGCACCGCACCTCGGCCATGAGGTCGCACTTGATGAAGTAGAAAACCTCCTTGACGGGGCAGCGCTTCTCGGGGTCGAGGGCCAGCAGGCGCTGGAACATGCGCAGGGCGCTGTCCGTGAAGCGCCGCCACTGCGAGGGCAGCCCCGCCAGCCGCCCCTTCTGCCACCGCACAAACTCCTCGAAGAAGGCGTCGGACGCCACCGCCGCCTCCCAGGGGAAGTTCCCGGTGAGCACGCAGAAGATGAGCACCCCGAAAGCCCACACGTCGATGCTGGTGTCCACGGCGAAGCCCTCGGCCCGCCCGGCCTGGCACACCTCGGGGGCCGTGTAGGGGATGGTGCCGCTGATGCGCTTGACCCGGCAGCCCACCTTGCGTGTCATGCCGAAATCCGCCAGCTTGACGCGGCGGCAGTCGCGGTCGAAGAGCAGCACGTTCTCCGGTTTGATGTCCCGGTGCACCAGGCTCTTGCTGTGCATGTAGTCGAGGGCCAGGCCCAGCTGCTGCACGCAGCGCTTCACCAGCTCCTCGGGGAGCCCCACCTGCGGGGGGGACACGGCATCAGCCACCCCCAGCGAGCCCCGGGGGCACCCACCCGGCCCCGACACCCACGGCTCTGTGGGCTGATGGTCGTGGGTGCTCTGGGGCAGGGGATGGTGGTGGGCCATGGGTCACCCAGGAGATGGGTGGTGGGTCACAGGTTCCCCCATAGGATGGTTTGGGTTGGAGGGGACCTTAAGGATCGTCCAGTTCCACCCTCTGCCCTGGGAAGGAGCACCTTCCACTATCCCAGGCTGCTCCAAGCCCCATCCAACCTGGCCCTGGACACTTCCAGGGATAGGGCAGCCACAGCTTCCCCAGGAGAAGGATGATGGGTCTCAGGCCATCCTATGGATAGGTGATGGATCTTAGGCCACCCAGAGGATGGGTGATGGGCCCCACATTTATTTGTAGGTGCTTGTGGTCAAGCCCAGCCCAGATGGGGGTGCCCAGTCCCTGCAGCCCCTCCCACATGGGCACAAAACACAGGGGCAGCTTTGCTCAGCACCCCTGAGCCCCCACATCCCACAGAGGCTCCGTGGGAGGTGCTGGGGTCCCACCTGGGGCGGGATGATGTCGAAGAGGTCCCCGCCGGGGGCGTACTCCTGAGCGAACACGTAGCAGTCCTCGGTCTCGAAGACCACGTCGAAGACCTTGATGATGAAGGGGCTGGAGGAGAGCGTGTTGGTGATGCTGAATTCCCGCAGGAAGTTCTTCAGCTTCGTCTTGCTCTTGTTGACGAACTTCAGGGCCATCTTGGTGCCTGTGGAGGGGAGGGGACAGGAGTGAGCCCTGGGCTGGGACAGACCCAGCACCCCATTCCCAGCCCACGCCCCACTGGCCTCACCTGTGCTTTTGTGGGACACCAGGTCCACCTTGCCGTAGGTGCCCTTGCCGAGCTCGCGGATGAGGTCGTAGTGCTTGGTGATGTCGGTGCCCGAGAGGGTGCGGATGGCCAGGGACTGCATGTCCTCGGTGATCAGGGGCACCCCGCAGCAGCCCAGCTTGCGCGACGGCTCCTGCTCAATCGAGCCCGCGCTCATGGTTGCGCTGCAAGGCACAGGTGGCACTGCTTCCGTGGGGCTGCAGGGCCATGGTGTCCCATCCCACCCCATCCTGTCCTGTCCTGTCCCATCCCGTCCCGTCCCATTGCATCCCATCCCATCCCATCCCATCCCATCCCATCCCATCCCATCCCATCGCATCCCACCCTGTCCCGTCCTGTCCTGTCCCGTCCCATCCCATCCCATCCCATCCCATCCCATCCCATCCCATCCCATCCCATCCCATCCCATCCCATCCCATCCCATCCCATCCCATCCCTTTCCCTGGGTCCCAGCCATGGCAAAGGGGGATTGGGCTGAGCAGTCCCCACTGTGTGCCACCCCTCTGTCCCCAAGGGCCACCAACCCAATGGCTCTGGAGGGGATGCTCCAGCCTCCATGGGGGCTGCAGCCATGTGGGTGTTTGGGGGCAAAGGGAGGGGTCCAGGCATGGCAGAGACAGGGACAAGGACACACGTGGATACAAACAGGGACACGCATGGACACATTTTCTCAGGCCTGGTGTGTTCCCAGCCATGCTGCAGGACAGGAGCTAAGGCCCTTTGGGGGTCCCCTCTCCTGCTGTGTCCCCAGTGGGGACCCCAAGAGCCAGCCCTGTCCGCTCCACACTGAGCCCCTCTGGAGCTGAGCCTCAGCCCAGCTGGGGGAGCTCCAGAGCGGAACCAGGGCCCTGCCCTGGCACCAAGGGGACACAATGACTCTGCAGCAAATCCCTCCCTCACATCTCTCTGACCATCCACCAGCTCCTGGCCTTCACCAGCCAGGGTGCCAGACTCTGGTGTGGAGAATCCCAGAATCCCAGACTGCTTTGGGGTTGGAAGAGACCTTAAAGCCAGTCTTGTTCCATGAGCAGGGACACCTGCCCCTATCCCAGGTTGCTCCAAACTCCATCCAGCCTGCCCTTGGGCACTGCCAGGGATCCAGGGGCAGCCCCAGCTGCTCTGGGCACCCTGTGCCAGGGCCTGCCCACCCTGCCAGGGAAGAATTCCTGCCCAATATCCCATCCAGCCCTGCCCTCTGGCAGTGGGAAGCCATTCCTCTTGTCCTCTCATTCCAGGCTCTTGTCCCAAATCCCTCTGCAGCTCTCCTGGAGCCCCTCGAGGCACTGAAATGGGCTTTAAGGTCTTCCCAGAGTCTTCTCTTTTTCAGGCTGAACAATCCAAATTCTCTCAGCTTTTCCTCATAGCAGAGGTGTTCCATCCCAATAATCATCATTGTAGCTCCTCTGGACTTGCTCCAACATATCCATGTCTTTGCTGTGCTAGGGATCCACAGCTGGATGCACATTCCTGGTGGGATCTCACCAAAGCCGAGCAGAGGCCGGCCCAGCCAGCAGCACATGGGCAACAGCACCAACATTCCTCACTCCCAGCAAACCAGGGATGGTTTTCTCCACACTCTGAACACTCCCACAGCAAGATCCAAGCTCAGAGTCACCCACCACACCACCAGAGCAGTGAAACCACTCCAGCATCTCCTCTGATGTCTTCAGGGCGCTCCATCACTGCACAAGCACAAACCCTGGGCAGGCAGGGACATGGGGAGGGCACTCGGGGGCTGCAGATGGGTGAGGATGGGCAGAGAGAGCCCAGGTGGTGCCCACGGGCTGAGCCCCACGCAGGGGCTGTCACAGCCACCCCAAATGGTGCCAGACACCCCACAAAGCACCTGCAGCACCCCATGGTCGGGCTCACACACAAGGATCCTCCCAGCCCCTTCCCAATAAGGCTGAGTCGGATCTCCAACTTCTCCTTCCTCCCTTCCTCCCTCCCTCCCTCCCTTCCTCCCTTCCTCCCTTCCTCCCTTCCTCCCTTCCTCCCTTCCTCCCTTCCTCCCTTCCTCCCTTCCTTCCTTCCTTCCTTCCTTCCTTCCTTCCTTCCTTCCTTCCTTCCTTCCTTCCTTCCTTCCTTCCTTCCTTCCTTCCTTCCTTCCTTCCTTCCTTCCTTCCTTCCTTCCTTCCTTCCTTCCTTCCTTCCTTCCTTCCTTCCTTCCTTCCTTCCTTCCTTCCTTCCCCCCACCGTGCTGCCTGTCATCCCAAACCAAAGCTCAGCTTCTTCACTTATTATAGTTATATTTTTTTTCCCTGGGAAGTTGGGGAAAAAATAGAAAAGGAACTTCAACATCATGATGTTCCAAAAATGTAACAGTTTGACTCATAAGATCTCCGAAGCAGCTCATCTCCATAGTGTTTCATTGGCCCCCTGGCAGAGGAGCACCATCTCAGCGTCTGGGTGCTGGAGGTGGAGGTGGATCAGCAGCAGCTCGCTGGAGGCAGGACTGAGAACAGCCCCCAGCATCCTGCACGAAGAATTCCGGCTACGCTTGGATTTACGGCTGCGCTCATCAATGTCCCTTAATTAACCGGCATTGAAATGCAATTATTCAAGTCGGGAAGGTTGGGTTTGGGGAAAAACCCTGCTGGTTGGATGGGAGAGAGGAGAGGGAGGGCTGGCAGCTTGTGGAAGTGCTCTCCTAGTCAAGGGCTGTTTGTTTTTCCCTTTGGCTCAGCCTGTTGGGGTTTCCAGGTGTCTCCTTCCCAGGCAGGAACCGAGGAGCACCCACGGGCAGCGGGGATCCCGCACAGTCCGGAGCTGGGGGCTGGCACAGCTGGCACCGGGATGTGCTGCCAAGGATGGGGACAGGCCGGGATCCTGCACCGGCAGCTCCGAACAGCGACAGCCCCGCCTGGCCGGGGCTAACGGGAGCCCCACGGGGCCAGCACCGACCCAGCAGGAGCCAAACAGCGGCGGCGACCAAAACTCCGACACGCCGAGGCCACGGAGAGCACAAACACAGAAGTTGTCATTAAAAATTGAAAGCTTTTGGAAACATGTTGGCTTTGATGCGAGCAGCGAAGCGGGGCGGCAGCAGAGGCAGCGAGGGCTCGGTTCCAGCGCCGTGCGCTCCCAGGGACAGCGGGAATAGCGGGGATGGCAGTGCCAGTGTGGCAGGAGGTGCCACCAGCTTGGTCTGGCCGGGTTGAGGTCCCATTTCGCTCTGCAGCCAGGCCAGTCCCACCAAGGAGCGCGGGTGTGGCCAGATCGGGTCACTCCAGAGCCACAGCGGGGCCTTTCCCGGCACCCCAGCTCCTCTCCCGCCCCAAAACCCTGCAAGGGAGGCAGCCCCACGTCCCAGGGAGGACAAACACACCCTCTCCACTCAGTTCCAGGTGCTCCCGAAGGAGCTTTCCCACGCAGGGAGGAGGGATGAGCATCCCGGCCGAGCCCCCGCGGCCCAAGCTCCCGGAGTGACAAAGAGGCAGCGGAGCGGCTGCCGCGTGGCCCCGGGACCTGCCGCGCACCACAGGCGGTTCCTGCCGTCATCTCCGCATCCTGAGCCATTTCTCCTACTATTCAGACTAAAATTGTTCTGTGTTTAAGCTTCAGAACCGTTTATCTCATTGAGTGAGGAGGATAATCCACCCACCTCTTCCTTGCTCCCTGGCAGGTATTTATAGGCAGCCACTCGTCTCCCGTCGGCAGCTGCCGCTCCTGTTCCCCAAGCTCCCGGCTCCATCCCCAGCACCGTGGAGCACGTCCCGGAAGGACATTGTCCCATGGCCACAGCCCAGCGTCCTGCCCGGAGCCGACAGGCGCAGCCCCAGCGCTGTTCCCTGCCGGGGATGCTCTGCCCTGCTCTGGATCCCGCTGCACATCCCGCTCCAGCCCTGGGCACATCGGCTCTGCCGATAACTAATTGCAAACTCATTAGGAGCTCATTGAGAGGAGCAGAGGCCGCCCGGGGGAGTTGCCCCAGGCTCCCGCAGAGAAGGCTGCTGGAGCGGCGGCTGCTTGGAAATTAAGAGGGAAAGGGGAAAAAAATCCCTCTGGCCACATTAGAGACTGACAGAAAAACAACCCAGTTATTGAGGGAGGCTACAGGAAAAGGGTTTGGGCTGAGCCTGATGCACGGTTGAGCACTGGGGGCTGGGACTCGATGAAGAGAAAATCTGTGCAGGGCAGGGGCTCTGCAAAACCCGGATTCCTCTTTAAAGAGGGGAGAAATGTGAAATGCAGCAGTGGGATGGGCACAGGCCCACGCTGCTCTGTCCCTGCACTTGGCAGAGATTTGATTTCCCTGTTTCCCGTCCCCAAACCCTCAGTTATGAGCACGTAACACCAACTCCCATCCAGGCCCAGCGGGCTGGAGGCCAGGGCATCCCTCAGGAGGGACCTCCCTCCCTCCACACCCAACCAGCTTCCAAACCTGCCCTGTTTCCCCTAAACAACGCACTGAGCCAGCAAAGTCACACCCTGGGCCCTGCCAGAGCCACCCCCTCTCCCAGTTCTCCAGATGCCAGCACCACCCTGGTGTCACTGGAACGAGGGACCAGCGGTGCTTTGGCCATGCCCCACACTGAGCTACTGCCTCCCCACTGCATTTCCAGCCCCTGCCACCTCCATTCCTGCCTGACCCCGTTCCAGGGACATCCTGTCCTCTCCTCCGTGCCCCTGGGACCTGCACAGCAGATTTGAGCTGTGCTTCCCGGGGGCTGTGGCATGCTGCAGCCCAGGGAGGGCTCACAAAGGCACCTTGGCCTAACGGGGACAGCGTGGCTGTGGGGGCAGGACAGGGATCTCACCGGGGCTCAGAGCCACCAGCACCACCATGGCCAGGCAGCCTCCAGCCAGGCCAGCCACCACCTCCCACCTCACCCAGAGCAGCAAAACAGGCACAGGGAAAGGATTCCTGCATCCATGTGCCACCCCAGGGCCATGCAAAGCCTCTCAGGACAAGGCGAGTGTGTCCGGGAGGTCACACGTGGCACAGGGACGTTGGCTGCTGGCAGTGGTTTGGGGACAGCCCCTCTGGCAGCATCCTGCAGCCCAGGAGGAGCAGAGGCCGTGGGTGGGGCAGGTCTCCATGTGCAGCTGGCTCCAGAGCAGCTGGAAAGGCTGGAGCACCGCGGACACACCGGAACCAGCACCAAAGCTCCAGCGAGGCACCCACAGTGACTGGCACTGCCCAGTGCCCCCCGTGCAGGGCTGAACTGGCACTGAGCTCCAGGGTATCCAGCAATTCTCATACCAGCTCCTTGCCCAGAGCACAGCAGCCTGCCTGGCACCAGGATTCTCTTCGGCAAAGCCAATAAAGCCCAGCCAGGCACGGGCAGGAGCTGCTCTCCCAGTGCAGATGTTCCAGATGCAGGGCAGGGTCAGGCCCTGTCACACCCGTCCGTGGTGTCCCCCGCTGCAGGAACCATCTCCCGTCCTGGCCAGCAGCCTGTGACGAGCTTCCTCAGCCTTTGGTCCCAGGATTCAGGTTTCGCACACCGATTCGGGAAGAGCAAACAAAGCAGTGCCGGGACTCTCTCCTCCGCCGCTCCTCCTTCCTGCCACCGTCCCCTGCGCCCTCCGCTCCGCTCTCCCGGCGCTGCCCGCAGGATTTTCCCTGCCCTCCTGCACACGGGGCTGTCTCTGTCCATCGGCCCCGATGACAGGACCTTGGCTGCCTTTCAGTGCTTCTGGCCTCCCGGGCTTTTGCTGCCGAGCACGATGGCTTCCTTAGGACCTCAGCTCCTCCAGCCTGCAGCTCCTCCCGCCTTCGCCGCCAGCACCGGGGACTTATGATTACTTCATTGTTTGATTGGTTTCATCAGCCTGTCATCATCTCCCTCCCAAAAACTCTTCCGCCAGCGCCGACAGCACCGCACGGTTGGGATCTGCAAAGACAAACGCCCCGAGCGAGCGGCACCTGCCCGACCCCGCGGCAGGGCCAGCCGGCCCCGCTCGCTCCTGGCGACAACAGGGACACGTCCCTCTGCCACAAACCCAGCCCTGACTCCGCTGCAAGGCTTTGTGTGCCCCCAGATCAGCCTGCCGCCGGCTGGGCGCTCCCGTGGGGGAGATGCTCCCACCTCCGCCGTGCTCTGCTCCCGCAGCAGGGCACGGTGACACACACGGCGACACACACGGTGACACCGGGCGGGTCGGGGGCTCGGCACACGGACAGCCAGCCCCGAGGGTCCCGGACAGAGCGGTGCCGAGGCCGGGCCGCCCTGTCCCCGGTCCCCGAGCTGTGCTGGGGCTCCGCTTGGCGCCGCCCGCCCGCGGCCACGGCGGCAGCGAGGCCGGACCGGGAGGAAAGTGGGTCACGCTCCCCCTTCCCCGCTGCGGCCCGGGAGCGCCGAGCTCGGATGGAGACCGGCCCCGAGGCCCGGGGACAGCGGGGGACAGCGGGGGACAGCGGGGGAGGTGAAGGGGAGCTGGGGCAGGCGGTGAGGGGACACAAGGAGACAGCGGGGGACGTGGTGAAGGGATGCGAGGGGAGACAAGGAGAGATGACGAGAGGAGATGACACGGGGAGATGATGAGGGGACAAGAGAGGACACAATGAGGAGAGACAATGAGGGGAAACGAGGGGAGATGATGGACGGGGCATGAGGGGAGATGGCAAGAGGACATGAGGGGACGTGAGGGGAGGTAATAGGGGAGACAGGAAGCTGGTGAGGGAAGACAAGGGGAGGTGAGGAAACATGAGGGGAAACAAGGGGAGATGAGATGGGGAGGTGGTGAGGGGACGCAATGAGGGGACATGAGGGGACATGGCCTGAGCTGCCCCCGAGGCCGCCTCTCGCTGCTCTCCCCTTCCCCTGTTCTCGGCTCAGTGCACCCTTCCAGACACCCCCAAACCCGCCGGCAGCCCCCGGGGACCAGCCCCGCGGCCCCGGCACCGCTCGGTGTCACTCACGCCCCTCCGTCCCCGGCCCTCCCCCTCGCCCGGGGCGCAGGTGCCACCGGCCGCAGGAGGGACCCGGGCCGGGGGGGGGCGACCGATCCCGGGGGCAGCGCCCGCACCGCGCGGTGCCCACCCCGCTCCATTCATCCCGGAGCGCCGCTTGTACCGGGATGGGGGTTTTGTCCCCTCCCCGCGCCGTGCGGGCAAACAAAGGGCGGCCTCGGTACCGGGCGGGCAGCGCCCCCCGCACCCCCATCCCCGCACCCCCATCCCCGCATCCTCATCCCCGCAGCCCCGTGCCCGCGCCCCATCCCCGCACCGCCGCCTTACCGGAGGGGCGAGCCGCCGCCGCGCCCCGTCCCCGGCGGGAGAGGAGCCGCCGCCGCCGCCGCCGCCGCCGCCGCCGCCGCGCTCCGCCCGCCCCGCCGGGCTCCTCATGCCGCGGCCCCGCCGCCGCCGGAGGAGCGGAGCGGAGCCGAGGGAGCGGAGGGAGCGGAGGGAGCGGAGCGCGGCGCCCCCCGCAAGCCCCGGCAGCGCCCGCCCCGCGCCGCGCTCCGCCCGCACCGGCACCGGCGCCGCCCCGGGGAGGGAGCGCGGAGCGGGAGGAGCGGGAGGCGCGGGGGGGCTCCGGCGCCGGCCCCGCGGGGATGGGGGGATGCGGAATGAGCGATGCGCGATGCGGGGCGCTGCTCGTCCCCGCCCCCCGATGTAACCGGGGGGAGTCGGTGCGGGAGCAGCCCAGGAAGGGGGGTCGGGGCTGAGCCGCCCCCTCCCCGCGGGCGCGGAGCTCCGGTACCGCGGGCTCGGCTCGGAGCAGAGCTCGGCAATGGGGACAATGGGGATGGGAGCGGCGCTCCGCAGGGGCGGCTTCGCACCCGACCCCACCCGAGGCTGATCCGGGGGTCCCCAGCGCTGTGCAGCCGGAGTGCCCGGCACAGCACCGTGTCCTGCTGCCCGCTGCTTCCCCTCGAGCCCTCCCAGACTCTGTTCCCTCTCCTTTGGCACAGGCGATGCCCCCGTGGGTGGGTGATGCCCACCCTGGGTCAGGGAATGGTTTGGGTTAGAAGGGACCTTCAGGATCATCTCGTTCCAACCCCTGCCGTGGGACCTTCCAGGCTGCTCCAAGCCCCATCCAACACGGCCTTGGACAGCTCCAGGGATGGGGTGGCCACAGCTTCTCTGGGCACCCTGAGCCACCATGGCACAGGGGATGCCCACCATGGCACAGGTGATGCCCACCATGGCACAGGGGATGCCCACCATGGCACAGACAGCCCCCCAAAATGCTGCTCCTCAGTGTGTGCAGGGCACGCGGCTTCCCCTGTGGCTCATGAATGGTGAGAACGTTCAGGCCAAGCCAGGGAATGCCAGATGAGGCAAACACATCACGGGGGCTTCCCTTCAGGTGCCTTAAATTTGGCGACACTTTCAGCAAGCGATGCCAGAGCTGGGCACCAGGAGCTCCAGGCACCTCCAGCCCGGGGGACAGTGACAGCTCTCCGGGAGGAAGACGAGGGCTTGGCACTGTGCTCCCTCTTGGAGCATCCTTGGACACACCTCGTCTTCCCGGGTTTCCTTCTGTGCCCACCAAGGCCAAGCAGGGAGGTTTAACACTGGCCAGGGTTTGCTTTGGCACTTCCTTGTCTCTCAGCTGGGTGCCAGCTCCCTTGGCTCCCGCGATGTCACTTTGAAGGGACCCACAGGGCTGCCCCACCCTCCGAGGGGACAACGGGCTGTTCCCACACCCCAGCCGTGCCCGGCCCGCTGGACCGAGCCGTGCCAGTGCCCCCGAGCCCCCGGAGAGCGGGGAGGGCCGGGAGCCACCGGCTCTGACTCACGGATGGCTCCGCTCCGCTCGCGCTGAGCATGCAGAGCAATTAAAGCTTTTCATGAATGACTTTAAGGCAAGAGGCTGAATCACACTCCGACACTCCGCTTTAATGTGTGCCGGCTGTGCCACTGTCACCCTCTGGCAGCTGGCACGGGGCACGGGGCACAGCCAGCCCCGGGCAGGGCCCGGCCTCTCCATCCCGCTCCGCTCGGGTCCTGCCAGGGCTCCTGCGGCTGGGACGCTCCCAGGGGGCTGATTCCCGGCGGGATGGAGGCATGGGGACGGCGCTGCGAGGAGAAATGCCGGAGAGCGGTGCCCGGCCGGCCGGGCTGGGCTGGGGCTGGCGCTGCTGGAGCGGCCGCTGCGGGGCTGGCACGGGGCAGGAGCAGCGGAGGAGCGCGAAAGAGGAAAACGGGCGAGATGGGCAGGGCTGGGCTGCGCACACAGGGAAAGGCACAGCCACCCCCATGGGGTGTCCCCTGCCTGTCCTTGCGGTGCCGTCCTGGCTCCCGCAGCCTCCCGCTCGCGGCTCCTCCGAGCTCTCTGTCAGCTCTCTCCCTATTTATAGCTCGGGGCTGTTTCTAGGTCAGGCGGGAGCTGCCGGTGCCCGGGGAGCCGGCCCAGGGACCACGGGGGGCTGCAGGGACTCTGTCACACGCCCCACACGCGGGTCAGCTCCCAGTGTCACCACCCTGGTGCTGTGCCCCGGGCACACAGGGGCTGAGCTGGCACCGGGACCAGCTGGGCCTGGCAGGGCTTCGTGGCATTCCGTGGGGCTTGGCAGGGCTTTGTGGGGCTCTGTGGGACCCCACGGCCTTCAGCAGGTCCTCGTGGGACTTTGTAGGGCTCAGGGGAGCTCCTTGGGACTCCAGGGGGCTCTGTGGAGCTCTGTGGGCTCCATGGGGCTCAGCGGGGCTCTGTGGGGCCCAGCAGGGCTCCATGTGACTCCGGGGGGTTCCATGGGGCTCCGTGGGGGCCGTCAGGTCCCTCTGGGGTGTCCCTGTCCCTCGGTGGCCCGTGGGTGACACGCACACCGAGCCATAGTAACACCAGTTGTACCAGCGAGCGCCCGCACTGAGCTCGTGGTCTTCAAAGCACTCCCGGAATATTAATAACTAATTAAGATTAACGAGATGAAAGGAGCCAGATCAAACATGTTTATCACCTCGTGCAATCCCAAACCGTGCAAAGAGCCCCCGCCTCCCCGAGGAACCACGAGGGCTCCTGGGATTTGTGCTCGGAAAGGGAATCTCCGGCTGGTGCACATCGTGGGATGCGCTTGGACAGGGTGGGCAGCGGGAAATGACCTGGAAAGCCCAAAATATTCCCAGCGTGCCGAATCCCCTCGGAATTCAGCGAGAAGGTCGCTTGTCCCTTCTCCATCGTTCGGCCAGAGCGGGAGCCGAGGGGCTGAGCCCCACACGGCCCCGGTGCCACGGCCACCCGCGCCTGTCGCGCTCCGGTGCCAGGAGCCAAAGCTGCCGGGGATGCTGCGGGGATGCTGGGAAGGAGCAGCGGGGGGAAGGAGGGAGGGAAGGAGGGAGGACGGCGGGAGCGGAGCACGCCGGGAGCCGCAGCCCGGGCGGGGGGACCCGCTCAGCCCAGGGGCTCCGGCCTGTCCCCCCCCCCCCGCCCCAGCCCGGGTCCCCTCGGTGTCCCCTGGGTCCCTGGGGACAGAGCCCACCCTCGGGCATTCCCAGGAAAGGGGCGGTGGGGCTGATTCCCGCAGCCGGGGCGGGGGCTCGGAGCCCCCAGCTCGGTGTCCCCCGGGCGGGGACAGCCGGGGACAGCCGGGGGGGTTCCCGGGGCTGCTCTCGAGGGCAGGGAGGGGCTGTGGGACAGCTCTGGCGGCGATGGGCACACGCCGAGCCCCTGCCAGGGTCCGACCCTCGGGGAGCTGCCCGGAGCCCGTGCCGTGCTCCCGGGGCTGCGGGGACCGAGCGGGGCGGGCACCGCGCACCGGGGATGGAGCCCGGGCCGGGAACAGCGCCCCGGGGATGGAGCCCCGGACCGGGAACAGCGCCCCAGGGATGGATCCCGAACCGGGAACAGCGCACCGGGGATGGATCCCGGGTCGGGCAGCACCGGGCGCAGGCGGGACCTTGGGAATAGCGCTGAGCCCGGGACAAGGGAGAAGCCTCTGCTCAGCCACCGGGACGGAACGGGACCGGAGGGACTCTTTGGGATGGGCTGCCCGGGGAAAGAAGCACAACGCGTTTCTTCGAGGGGAAGGAGGGGCTGAGCTGGGGGCACTGGGAGAGCCACGGGGCCCGCCCTGGCACCCCCGTACCCCCACAGCAGCCGGCACCGCCCGCCCGCCGCCTCCGCTCGCTGCCCGTTCTCCTGGCACCATCTAGAGGCTGCGGGAACGGGCACGGGGGGACGGACACACAGACACCGGGGGACGGACACACAGACACGGGGGGACGGACACACGGGGGGACAGCGACAGGGAACAGACATGGGCTGACATAGGTGAAAAGACATGAGCACAGACACGGGGGGACAGACACGGGGGGACAAACATGACGGGGCAAACTCGTGGGGACAGACATGGGGCACAGACCCACTGGCACAGCGCCCACGCGTGGGGCCCACGCATTGCCCCTGGCACGGGGGACAGGGTCAGGGCCAGTGGTGGTGGTGACAGAAGGTGGTGGTGACAGGGTCAGGGGCGGTGACAGGGCAGGGAGCACCTCTGGCAGCAGCTCCTGTCACCCCGGGGAGCCCCCGCAGTGGGGCTGTGCTGGAGGGGACAGGCGATGGCAGCTGTGACCCCACGGGATGGAGACAGACTCAGGGACAAGCTGGTGACAACCAGGGGTGTTCAGGGACCAGACACACCCCCACCCCCCAGTGCAGCCCACCTTGCAGCAGGGCAGGACAGGGAGAAGCCTCTGGGCACAAGCCATGGGTGTCCGTCCCTCGCCGTCCCCGAGCAGGGAGGGGCGGTCCCTGCAGCCACCCCGGGGACCCTGGGCCACCACTGGCACCCCGGCTGGCTGAGGGTGCCAGGCCCATGCCACCTGTGGTGTGACACAGGCTGGGTGCCCCTGGTCAGCTCCGAGCCAGGGCTGGGCTGTGGGACAGGAGCCCCGGGAGCTCTGTGCCCCCACAGCCAGGCCCTCCCGGCCCCTGGTACCCCTGTTCCCCACCTGGGCACCGACTCATGGGAACTGAGCTCCAAAACCTCAGGGTTTACACCAAAACAAACCCTACAGCTCCCTGCCACCCGTGAGGGAGGCCAGACTGCCTGGATGGATCCAGCTGGTGGCCCTGAGGCCCCCCAGAGCTCGCTGGGGACGGGCAGTGCCTGGCTGGAGCAGAGAGGGGCTCTGCTCGGGGCTGGCAGCGCGGCACAGGAGCCGGCAGTGGCTCAGTGCCACCGAGGAGCAGTTGGGCACAGCGTGTGCCAGCACTCGCACCTCGCATCCTGCCCGCCCGCCCGGCTCGTTCTGGCTCCGCACATTCTCCTTGGCTGTGGCTCAGCAGCGCCCATGGCAGAGGAGATTTCGGGAAAGGGGGAGGCGAGCGCCGGGGCGGCTGCCCAGAGGGACGGGCCTCGGGGAGCCTGTGGCTCTCCTTGAGGAGCGGAGACTTCCCAGGGCCCCTGCTCCGGTGAGCAGTGATGGCTGGGACGGCTCCAGGATGGATTGGGGATGGTTCTGGGATGGCTGGGACGGCTCCAGGATGGATTTGGGGCGGTTCTGGGATGGCTCTGGGAGGCTCTGGGTGCACACGCTGCTGCCCACAGCCCCACTGCTCCCATGGGCACGGCACGGCACGGCACGGGATGCCCAGCGGTTCCCCGCTGCCAGGGAAGCACATCCCGTGCACACAGCACCGGCTCGGGCTCCTCTTTCGGGAGAGGATGCTCCCGCTCCCGAGGAAACTTTGGCGCTGCCCCCGGGCCGGGCCGTCTCGGTGCCCGCTCCGTGCCGTGCCCTCCCTGCGTTCACAGCAGCGCCGTGTCCCCGCCGGGGCTGTCCCGGGCACTCACCTGTGCAGGTGCAGGGGCTGCAGCTCCTCTTTCTGGAAGCAGACGAAGCAGAAGGAATCCATCGCTCGGCTCCGGTGGCCGCGGCGCCCGGCCGAGGGTGACCGCAGTGCCGGAGGGCTGCTGGCATCTTCCTCCCGGTGCCGGCGGTGGCCGGAGGCTCAGGCCGGCCCTGCCGGGGCCATGGTGCCGGGGAGCCCTCACACGGCCGGGCTGAGCGCCGGGACCCGCCGCTCCCCGGGCACGGAGGCGGCTCCGGGCCCTGCCCCGTCCCGCGTCGCCCTCCGGCCGGGGCCGGTGATGCCCAGCGCCACCGCGGCCCCCATGGCCCTGCCCGGCCCTCAGGGGGTGCCAGCAGGGACCTGCGGTGCCATCAGCGGCACCGGGGCTCGGGCAGGGCGGGCCGAGGCACCGGCCGAGCCCGGCGGGGCTCAGGGGCTGCCCCGGGGCACCGGGCAGCGGGGACGGGAAGGGTCCCTGCAGCAGGTGGGGCCCGGCGGGCTCTGACAGGATCCAGGCCGGTCTGGAAGGGTCTGGAAGGACACGGGGCCCGGCAGCCGGACGCACGGACGGAGGGGGAAAGTTGTGCCGTCGTGGAGCGGCGGCTCCGCGGGGCTCGTCTCACCGGCGGAGCCGCCGCTCGCTCTGACAGCTCAAGCAGCGTGCGAGTATTAATAGCTCCCGACTCCCGCGGCGAGCATGGAAATTAACTCCTCGAATGCCGCCTCTCCCGGTGCCCGCTGCTGCCTCCGGGCTGGCCAGCACGGGCTGAGACCGGGCAGACCCAGCCCGGGGCACCGAGGAGCCCGGGCTGTGACCCCCCGACAGCCCCAGGCTCTGCCCAGCCCTGGCACAGGGAACGTGGCATAATCGGGGGGAAATCTCTTACCCGGGTGCTCGTGGGTGGCTGTGCCTGCTGGTGGTGGCAGAGGTGCCACCCCTGGGTGTCCCCCCTGCACGGGCACGGTGGGACAGGGCACAGCAGGGAGCCCCGGGGTGCCTCATGAGGGTGTCCCTGCCCCACAGCAGTGTCCCTTTGTCCCTAGATGAGTGTCCCTGCCCCACAGCAGTGTCTCTGCCCCCTGATGAGTGTCCCTGCCCCACTGCAGTGTCCCTTTGTCCCTAGATAAGTGTCCCTGCCCCACTGCAGTGTCTCTTCCCCCTGATGAGTGCCCCTGCCCCACTGCAGTGTCCCTCTGCCCCTACATGAGTGTCCCTGTCCCAAAATGGACATTGCTGCAGTCAGTGTCCAGCTGCTCCACAGATACACCAGGCCAGGCTGGGTCAGGAGCCCCCAGGGTCACACAGGCCCTGATGTGTCCCTGTTCCCCATCCTTTGGGCCTAGCTCAGGGACCAACAGGTGTCCCTCAGGTCCTTGGGACCAAATCCTGGTCCCCCCCAGTGTCCTGGGTCAGGAGCAAGAGCCACGTCCTTGGGAAGGTGATCAGGAGAACAGGGAGAGGTTCCCCAGCCTGGCCTTGGGCTTCGTCATCGCTCCTGAATAATTCAGTGAGTGGCTCTGCCTGCTCCGGCCACACCCCCGCTAATGGCAGAAATCGATGCCTTTTTAATTCCTCATGGCCAGAAAGCTCCTGCCTGTGCTGCTCTGGGTCCTGTCCCCCCGGGACACTCTGATGATTCCAATTTTGTCTCACAGACTCTTGGAATCTCAGAATGGTTTGGGGAGGAAGAAACTTTAAAGCTCATCCCATCCCACCCCCTGCCATGGGCAGGGACACCTCCCACTGTCCCAGGCTGCTCCCAGCCCTGCCCAGCCTGGCCTTGGGCACTGCCAGGGATCCAGGGGCAGCCCCAGCTGCTCTGGGCACCCTGTGCCAGGGCCTGCCCACCCTCCCAGGGAACAATTCCTAATTCCCAAGATCCCATCCAGCCCTGTCCTCTGTCAGTGGGAGCCATTCCCTGTGTCCTGTCCCTCCATGCCTTGTCCCCAGTCCCTCTGCAGCTCTCCTGGAGCCCCTTCAGGCCCTGCAAGGGGCTCTGAGGTGTCCCTGGAGCCTTCTCCTCTCCAGGTGAGCACCCCCAGCTCTCCCAGCCTGGCTCCACTGGGGCTGTGCAGGTGTTTGCAAGGATCCTCTTTCCCTGCTGGTCCTTGGGTGCTGGGGAAAGCAGCACCAGCATCCCCAGGCAGCACTGGGGGAGTTCCATGGGATCAGGTGCCCCAGGCCCCCTGGTCCCCTGGTGCCAGGGCCTGGCATCCACCCAGGCACCCACTCACCAGGAGCACATCTGCAGGAGCAACAAAAATGTTAAAATTTAATGCCTTGGCTAATGAGCTGAGCAGAGTGGAGCAAAAACCTGGAGAAAAAAGGAAGAGGATGAGAGTGCCCAGTGTCTCATGGCTTCCCCCTCCACCCTCTGCTTCCTGGAAAAAGAGGACATGGGACCCTCCTGCCTCACTAAATAAAATCCCACCACAGTGTTGGAGCAAAGGGCCAGTCACAAATCCATGTGGCTCCTGGTGGGGCTCCACAGGAGCTCCTTGTGAGAGACAGACCCCTGAGGATGAGACCTTGCCCATGAGAACCCAGGTTCCACCATCCCCTCCAGCACCTCCTGCAGCTCTGCTGGTGTGTCCAGGGCTGTGAGATGTGCCTGGGGCTGTGTGTTCTGTGACCTGTCAGAGCTGGGGCAGTTCTCTGCTGTCCATGGGGCAGTTTTCTCTTTATCTCTCCCCCAGCCAATCCTCCCTGCAGGAGATCTCTGCTGTCCATGGCCACTGAGTGTCCCTGCATGGCTGATCCAATTCCAGCATCCCATGGGGAGATGCTGCATTGCCCAGGGCAGGAGCCAAGCATTCCTACCTGGATCCAATGGGAGCCTGGCACAGCCCAGCAGCCTTTGCCCAGTGCATTGCCAGAGGAGCAGCTTCTGCTGCCCTGCATGGCCAGAGGGAGCCCAGGCCCATCTCCAGCAGCCCTGGAGCTGCAGAGGAAAACTCCCCCCTTGTGCAGGATCCCTGCTCCAGCAGAGCCACAGCTGGCACTGCAGGAGGGCTGAGCCCCCATGGGACACACAGGGGGACAGGTTGTATTCTAACTCTGTCTGTATTGTTTTTATTTTATTTTATTTTATTTTATTTTATTTTATTTTATTTTATTTTATTTTATTTTATTTTATTTTATTTTATTTTATTTTATTCCCTAGTAAAGAGCTGTTATTCATGCTCTCATATCTTTGCCTGAGAGCCCCTTAATTTCAAAATGACAATAATTCAGAGTGGGGGGGTATTTACCTTTTCCACTTCAAGGGAGCCTCCTGCCCTTCCTCAGCAGACACCTGGCTGTTCACACCAAGACACGGCGTCCTCCAGAACTGTGGGATGCTGAGAGCAGGGAGAGGCCCAGAAGGGCAGCTCAGGACATCCTGCTGGGCTGTCTGGGTGGATTTGAAGTCTGGGACAGACTGAACTTGGTGTGGGTTCTAAAGAAGCCACAGCCTGAACAAGTCCTTTCTCCCCACCTGCAAGAGAGCAGAGGGAGAGAACTGCCCTGATTCCAGCTGCTCCTCTGCCTTGGAGCTGCTGGCAGGGCTGCCTGGGACACTGGCAGGAACTCCCAGGGCTCCATTTTAAATATTTTCAAGCCATCAGCCCCACAAAGCCTGGCTGGGGCTGGGTTTGCTGTGCTGCCCTCCATGAGTCCTTTGGGGACCTGCCCAGTCCCCTTGGGCTGGGAGCAGCCACCCTTGAGAGGGCCCTGGGAAACCATTCCCAGGGGAATGAGCAGTGCCAGAAGCCCAGAATAATCCTGGGTGAATATTCCCAGAGCAGGAATGGAGGCAGGAACACCTGGCCAGGACCAGCAGTGGGCACAGAGCCACAGAGGTGCCTCACCCTGAGCAGTGTGCCCAGCTCAGCACCCAGGCAGGACCCAGGCCCATCCCTGTCCCCAGGCTCTGCTGGGTTTAGATCATTAATTATCCACTTTTGTACTTTCCTCGGGAATTTGGACTCAGGAATTTTTACCTGCTGGGTTTTTACAGCTTGCTAAATAAGCAAATTCCTTGCCAAGGAACTTGGGAGCTGTGGGGAGCCGTGGGGCTTTGTGGACAAAACTTCTCCAAGCTGCTTTGTTGGACTTATAAAACACAGTTTAACTCTTTTCATCACGTTGCTTTGCATGAGGTGGCAGGGCAGTAAAATGCTCATTTCTCCATGGCATTCCCAAGGAGTTGCAGCTCAGTTTGTGGCAGGAACAATAAAGGAGATGGAGCAGAGGGGAGGGATGTGAGGGGAAGCACAGGCAGCTGCATGAGGCTCAGACTCACCCTGAGGGCAAAACGCTGCAAAACAGGAATAAAGCAATTAAATGAGATGAATATTTGAATGTGGGATTGAAGGGGCTGGAATCAAGGCTGGAGCAGTGCAGGAAGCTTGAAGAACAGGCATTTTAGTGCCTGTTTGTAATAAAAATTGAGAGATAAACCATGTGGTAACAAATTATTTTCACAAATCCTGTTCCCTTCATCTCCCCAAACAGCTGTTCAGCTCCATGGCATTTCCATTCCTTCTGTGGTTTTAAAACATAAAGTTACCAAATAAATTCAGAAAAAAGGTGGGTGGCTTCTCCAGCCTGGGGGCTGCTCCAGGCCCAGTGCAAGCCCTGCTGCTCCCTCCTCAGGGATGGAGGAGCCCCAGACTGAAGCAAGGGCTGGCACAGCCACTGGTTTGGGGGTTTTTAATGCCTTGGCATTAAAATCCTGCTGATTTTCTTTGAGAAATGGCATTTCCAACATGGGAAAAGCAGGGGCCTGGCATGACCACATTCCCAGGACAGGATCCTCCTTGTGTTCTAGTGATGCTGAAGGTTGATGGGGAATTCCCACTTTGTTTTTTCATGGATCAACAACAACAGGAGGTCCCTCACAGGGCCATGTCAGACCTGGGGTTTCCTGAGTGAGGCACAAGGGGACACCTGGATGTGTCTAAAGGAGGCCTGGAAGGAAGATGGGCACAGATCTTTTGTAAGGGCCTGGAGGGACAGGACACAGGGAATGGCTCCCAGTGCCAGAGGGCAGGGCTGGATGGGATCTTGGGAATTAGGAATTGTTCCCTGGGAGGGTGAGCAGGCCCTGGCACAGGGTGCCCAGAGCAGCTGGGGCTGCCCCTGGATCCCTGGCAGTGCCCAAGGCCAGGCTGGGCAGGGCTTGGAGCACCTGGGACAGTGGGAGGTGTCCCTGCCATGGCAGGGGTGGGATGAAATGACCTTTAATGTCCCTTGAACCCAAACCTTTCCATGCTTTATAATTCCTTCACCTTGGGACAGAGGTTTCTAAAGCAAAGTCTTACAAAACTCAGCCTCACATCCCTGAAAGCTGTTCCACACCCTTGGCCTTTGCAGGGACAAGTGGGATAGAGGAGAAGGTTCCCTGTAGGGATCCAGGAGATCAGCAGGAGGTTCCTCCTTCTTCAGGCTCCCTTCAGCTGCTCCATCCCTCCCTCCTCATCCCAGGCACCCAGAGCTGCTTCTCTTTCAGAGACCCCAAAAAATCCCCTCCCCACCCCACAGTGGTGGAAGCAGCAGCTCACTGGCTGGGGAGGCTCAGGAGATGCCTGTCCCTGCTGTCCCCAGCTCTCAGAGCACGTGTCTGCACCCAGCCCTGCCGGGATGACAAAGGCTGATAATGGGATTATCCTTTTAATGATCACCATGGTAACGAGCCCGCAGCTGCACATCCCAGGGGAGCCCTGCGAGGTGCCAGCTCCAGCCTGGAGCCACAGGGACACCTCGGCTCAGCCGGGGCCTGGAGAGGGCTTGGAGGGAGTTTGGAGCAGTCAGAGGAGCTCTGCAGGTGTTAGGGAGATCTGGGAGGTGTTTTAGTGGTTTTGGAGGTATTAGAGAGCTTTTGGAGGTGTTTTAATGGTTTTGGAGGTGTTGGAGAGGTTTTGGTGGTGCTGGGAATATTGGGAAAGTTTTGAAGGGGGTTTGGAAGTGTCGGAAGAGTTTTGGAGAAGTCAGAGGAGTTCTGGAGGTGTTAGGGAGATCTTGGAGGTGTTGTAGTGGTTTTGGAGGTGTTGTAATGGTTTTGGAGGTGTTGGAGAGATTTTGGTGGTGCTGGCAATATTGGGAAAGTTTTGGAGGGGGTTTGGAGGTGTCGGAAGAGTTTTGGAGAAGTCAGAGGAGTTCTGGAGGTCTTAGGGGTGTTGTAATGGTTTTGGAAGTTTTGGAGGTGTTATGGAGATTTTGGAGGTGTTGTAATGATTTTGGAGGTATTAGAGAGCTTTTGGAGGTGTTGTAATGGTTCTGGAGGTGTTGGAGAGGTTTTGGAGATATTATGGAGATTTTGGAGGTGTTGTAATGGTTTTGGAGGTGTTGGAGATCTTTTGTTGGTGCTGGGAATATTGGGGAAGTTTCTGAGGGGGTTTGGAGGTGTCAGAAGAGTTTTGGAGAAATCAGGGGAGTTCTGGAGATGTTATGGAGATTTTGGAGGTGTTGTAATGGTTTTGGAGGTGTTGGAGAGCTTTTGGAGGTGTTGTAATGGTTTTGGAGGTGTTGGAGAGCTTTTGGAGGTGTTGTAATGGTTTTGGAAGTGTGGGAGAGGGTGTTAGTGGTGATGAAAATATTGAGGAAGTTTTGGAGGGGGTTTGGAAGTGTCAGAAGAGTTTTGGAGAAGTCAGAGGAGTTCTGGAGGTGTTGTGGAGATTTGGAGGTGTTTTAATGGTTTTGGAACTGTTGGGGAGCTTTTGGAGGCATCAGAGAGTTTTCATGGTGCTGGGAATATTGGGAAAGTTTTGGAGGGGGTTTGGAGGTGTCAGAAGAGTTTTAAAGAAAACAGGGGAGTTCTGGAGATGTTATGGAGATTTTGGAGGTGTTGTAATGGTTTTGGAAGTGTTGGAGAGGTTTAGGAGGTATTGGAGAGATTTTGGAGATATGGAGATTTTTGAGGTGTTGTAATGGTTTTGGAGGTGTTGGAGAGGTTTTGGAGGCATTGTGATGATTTTGGAAGTGTGGGAGAGGTTTTGGTGGTGCTGGGAATATTGGGAAGTTTTGAAGGGGGTTTGGAGGTGTCAGAAGAGTTTTGGAGAAGTCAGAGGAGTTCTGGAGGTGTTGGACAGGATTTGGAGATGCTGGAGAGCTCTTGGAGACATCGGAGTGTTTTGGTGGGGTAGGAAATATTGCAGAGATTTTGGAGAGGTTCTGGAGATGCTGAAGTGAGTTTTGGAAGAGTTTTGGAGGAGTTTTGGGGATTTGTGAGAGATTTTGAAGGTGCTGAAGGGGTTTTGGAGGTGTTGGGAATGTTGAAGAGGGCTTGGAGAGGTTGCAGGTGTTTCAGAGGTGTCAGAGGGGGTTTGGAAATGTTTATCCAAAAGTTCTGGAGGAGTCAGAGGGGTTTGAAGCTGTTGGAGGAGTTTTGGAGGCAACAGAAGATTTTGGGAGTGGTGGAAATTTTGCAGAATTTGGAGGTGTTGGGGAAGCTTTGGAGATGCTGAAGATATTTTGGAAGTGTTGGGAGATACTTGGAGGTGTTTGAGGGGTTTGGAAGGGGGCAGATTTCAGAGGGTGTTGGAGGGATTTGGGAAGTTTCAGTGAGGTTCTAGAGATATTGGAGAGATTTGGGGAAGGCTGGAGGGGTTTTGCAGGTGCTCAAGGGGTTTTAAAGGTCTTGGAGGAGTTTTGGAGACATCAGAGACATTTTGAGGGCATTGGAGGGGTCAGAGAAGTTTTGGAGGCATCGGAGGGGTTGAAAATATCAGAGAGGTTTTGGGGAGGTACTGGAGACATTGGAGAGATTTTGGAGAGTTTGGAGGGAGCTTGAAAATGCTGGAGAAGTTTTGGAGAAGTTGGAGAGATTTTGGAGAGGCTTCAGGGGTTTTGGAGAGGTTCTGGAGGTGATGGAGTGGTTCTGGAAGTGTTGGAGGGGTTGAGGAGGTGTTGGAGAGGTTTTGGGGTGATGGGGAGGTTTTGGAGGTGATGGGGAGGTTTTGGAGGTGATGGGGAGGTTTTGGAGGGGTTAGAGTAGTTTTGGAGAGGTTGAAGGGATTGTGGAGGTGATGGAAAGGTTTTGAAGGAACTGGAGAAGTTTTGGAGGGGTAGGAGGGGTTGTGGAGGGGTTGGAGAGGTTTTGGTGGTGATGGAGAGGTTTCAAAGGGGTTGGAGAGGTTTTGGACATGATGGAGAGGTTCTGGAGGGGTTGAAGAGATTTTGGACATGATGGAGAGGTTTTGGACGTGATGCAGAGGTTTTGGACGTGATGGAGAGGTTCTGGAGGCGTTGGAGGGGTTGTGGAGGGATTGGAGGGATTCTGGAAGGGTTGGAAGGGGTTGTAGGGCATTTTGGAGGTCTCGGGGAGGTTTGGAGGCGATTCAGAGGCAGGGTTTGGAGCCTGGGCGTGCACACAATGATCCATGGGCACCTCCAGGCTGTGTCTCCTCAGCTGCTCCTCCCTGGGCAGTTCCACCCCCAGCCAGGCCCAGGGGCAGTGTTTTCCCTGGGGGATGAGCAGGGCTGGGGCTGGTGGGGTCAGTGCTCTGCTGAGAGAGTGGAAATAAAATCCATGGCAGAAAATCCTCGTGGAGACCCACGGGACTGCCCAGCCCTAAGCTCCTTGTGGAGCTGGGGACAGCTCCAGCCCCACAGATGGCTCATTCCCCTCCTGCTGGTGTTTAATCCTCTAAAGGAAGTGCCAGCCTTTGCAATGTCCCCACAGGGCTGCTGTCCCCTCTAAAGCCTGTTAAGCCACCAGGCTGAGCTGCCTCTTGTCCCTGCAGGTGCCACAGGAATTTGGGAGCCATGAGGAACACTTTGATCTGCATCAGCCTCACTGGTTTGGAGTTCCAGTGTGTGGGAATGTGCTCTTTGCTGATGGAGTAACAAAATTATCTTTTGTTCCTTGAAAAAAGGAAAAAGCTTAAAAGTTTTTTTCATTAATTAGGTAAAAAGACACTTCATAAGACTTTAGAGACTTTAAACTTAAAGATAGCTAATTAGATAGAAGTTAAAAAATTTTGTTTAAGTAATTTATTAGAAAAAGAAGAGAACAAAGAAACTAATAGCTTTTTGAAGTGTTTTACTAAGAGTAAGAACTTCTTACATTAGCTCATTTTTTTCTGTAAAAATCTTTATTATTTTGCCTTTTATTAAAACTTTTCTGTTTCCAACACTGCTACAAAAGCCATCCTGCTAATTTTATGCCATCTAAAGTAGCTAAGCTATCTCAAATGTAATAAAGATCTCCAAGAGATTTATATTACTCTCATAAAACCTAACTCAAAGAGACCCTTCTATCACCAGTGGTTCCCAGCTCTTTGATTTTGGGAGGCAGCAGTTGGGCCTGGATCTCAATTTTCCTAACATTAATGCCCTGGATGAATGAATGGCTCTGTTGATGTCTTCACTCCTGGCCAGGTCAGGCAATGGAAGAGTGATGGCCACAAGGAGCTCCAGGCTGAGGCAAACCCAGGACATGGGAGCAGCCAAAGGATCCCTGCCATGGAGCTTTGTGGTCCTTGCTGGGGAGGGCTGGGAGGGCTGGGGGTTTGCCTCGCCCTGGTTCGTTTAATTACTTAATTAATGACATGGGCACAAAGCCAGGAGCCACATCCGGAGAGCCCTGGGAGCTCCTCATGGGGCAGCAGCCAGGGGAGGCAGCGCTGGGGCAGGGTGGGGGCGAGGCCCAGGGCTGGATCCAGGGACAGCTCGAGCTGCAGGCTCAGGTCCAGGCCCTGGCCCAGGGCTGGGTCCATCCCCATCCCTATTCCTATCCCCATCCCATCTCCAATCCCATCCCATCCTATCCCATCTCCAATCCCGTCTCCAATCCCAATCCCATCTCCAATCCCAATCCCATCCCCAATCCCATCCCATCTCCAGTCCCATCTCCAATCCCATTCCATCCCATCCCATCTCCAATCCCATCCCATCCTATTCCATCTCCAATCCCATCCCCAATCCCAATCCCATTCCCAATCCCATTCCATCTCCAATCCCATCCCATCCATCTCCAATCCCATCCCGTTTCATCTCCAATCCCAATCCCATCCCAATCCCCAATTCCATCCGATCCCATCCCCAATCCCATCCCATCTCCAATCCCATCCCCATTCCACCTCCAATCCCAATCTCAATCCCCAATCCCGTTTGATCCCATCCCATCCCAATCCTATCCAAGCCCCGCCCACACCGGGAGTGTCCATACATAGCCACGCCCACCAAGGCACAGCCCAATCAACTCCCATTTCCTGCCGCGCGGGAAAGCGCCCCCAGCGCATGCGCACTGCTGCGGGGGCGGGGCCAGGCGCAGCTCCGGGCGTGCCCTTCCCTCAGCGCCCCGCACAGCGCCGCGCCCTTCTCCAAGATGGCGGCGGGCAGTGCGCTCCGCTGAGATGCGCATGCGCAACACCGCTGCCTGGCTCTGATTGGCTGCGGGCGCCGGTGAGCGCTTCCGGTGGGAGGGCGGGGCGGGCCCGGGATGCGCCTGGCGTAGCCCCGGCACCGACACCGGCCCCGCACCGCGCCGCCGCCGCTCCCGCCCGCCCGTGCTCGCGCCGCCCTGCCCGGCGCCCCGGGGCTCCCCGTCCCGCCGCTTGGGGAGGCCCGGGGGCTGGGTGCCGGCAGCTCTCCGGTGCCCGTGGCTGCGCGGCCGGCGGGGACTCGCCGGTGCATGGGCGGGGGGGCCCCGCCGGGCCACCGCCGGCCATGAGATGAGCGGAGCGCGGCGCCCTGCCTAGAGCCGCCCCGGGGCCGCCGCGGCCATGGTGAGCTGGGGCAGCGGGGACGGCAGGGTGGAGGGAACGGGGGATGGTCCCGCGGGGCCCGGACACCGGAGCATGAAGGGCCGAGGGGCGGCGGCCCCCACGGGGCACCGCGGGACAGGATGTGAAAGGCCGGGAGGGCACGGACCCCTCCTGCGAGCCGTGGTGCCCGGGGTGCTGGGAATTCCGGGTTTGTGGCGTTAAAGCCGAGGGGTGCCCTGGCAGCTGTGGCTGCCCCGGTCCCTGGCAGTGCCCAGGCCTGGCCGGGAGCAGCCGGGCACAGCCGAGCCTGGCACAGCCCAGCCTGGCCCTGAACGTGGCACAGGATGAGCCTCAAGGTCCCTTCACACCCAAACCATTGGGTGATTAAATTCTCCGGCGCCAGCTGTGGGCTTGCCCTCACGGCCTCCAGCCGAGCCTTGGGTAAGCCGGAGGAGTGACCTGGATTCTGTTCCGTGCTGGGGACAGCGGCCTTCGGCTGTGCCCGCAGTGCCGGGGCACCCGCAGGGCCAGGGACAGCGACAGGGACAGGCTGACCCGCTGGGATCTGCACAGTGCTCTCCTTCTCTGGATAAGATCCCCAGGAAAGGTCTCAGGAGCCATCTCTGACCGGGTGGGTGCCCGCAGAGCCGGGCTGGCAGCGCTGGCAGGGTGGGATTGCCCCCAGGGCATCGGGTGCTGCTCACTGCCACCAGCCCAGAGCTGCTGATCTTGTTTTCCCCTTGCTCTACCCACAGGGAAAGCTGCTATCCCAATATTGGTATCCCTCCTTGTATCCCAGTATTTCTTGGGGTGACCAAGGGCAGGCAGCAGTGGGGAGATGCTTTCAGCAGCCCTGGATCTGCCCCTGGGACCCTGCCCTGGCTCATCCAGAGACCCCACTGAGCTCAGGCTGCAGTTCCTGGCCTGGTTCTCACCCCACTCCACCTTAACCTGCCTTTGGTGGTTTAGGATCGGGCTTTGCACCCCTTTTCTTCCAGAATTTGGGGTCCTGGTTGTGAATTTCTTCACCCAAGAGCCGAGGTAATCACATTGCTCACCATGTGATGTGCTCCTGGTACATGACTGGTGTTTTATTGAAACTTTGGTCTCTGTAGCCCCTTTAGCTAACCCACTGCCTCTCTTCTTGGAGAGGCTTTGCTGCTCCATCTGGGATGGGCTGGGGTGGGACAGGGTCTTCTCAGTAAAACATATATAAATATAATATTATATATATAAATACTGGTAGTGTTTTATGGCAGTAGCCTGAGGGTGTTCAGGGTGGGTTCCTTATGTGCCTGCCACGTGTCCCAGCTCTTTGTGGCTTTAGCTTCAGGCAGAGGGTGATTTTTGAGGTGGATTCTTCGTGACCAGCCCAGGTTCAAAAAGGTTGAATAAATGGTTTGCAGGGTTTGGCAGGCCAGGGTGTGCACTTCACAGTGCAGCTGGCAAAAATTAGTTCTCCCTTGCTTCCCTGTGGACACACACATTTCTCCTGAATTACACCTTGTTTTCTTCTTTTTTTCCCTTCAACATCCACTGTTTGGCTGCCTGTGGAAGTTGAGCAGCAGTCCCTGGGCTGTGCTGCAGGATTTACTGTTGTAACTCATCATGTGACTCCTGGGCAAGATTTTCCTTCTGTTCCCATTTCCCTGGAGCCTACAGATGGGCATGTTCTGCTGCTAGAGCACCCTCCTTCCTGGAAACAGTTGGGAAAGTGTGAAGAGGAGCTGCTGGAAGGCACACAGGGAACAAATAAAACAGAATTAAACTCTGCTCCAAGAAGAGCAGGCTGCTGGGAGCAGGTTTTCCTCAGTGGGGCTGAGCTGGGTGGATGTGGAGGGTAATGAGCAGGGATGAATTAGAGCTTGATTAACTGGGCAGGGATTTTGGGAGGAAGTTGGGAAGGTAGGAGGGAATGCAGTGATGCACAGTGAGCTCAGGCACTGCAAGTGTTGTGAACAAACTCCTGTTTGCTGGGCTCAGCAATCTTAATGCCACTCAAAAGTTGGCTTCAGAGGAAGCTTTAGTGTTTCTGTGCTGTCAGAGGTGTTTGCAGAGAGCTCTGTGTGGGGGTTCTTGGGGCTGCTCCTGCCTGCTGTGTGTGTCAGTAGTGCTGGTGCACTGTTTTGGGGCCCCAAACTCCAGTCTGGGGCTTCCTGAGGGAAAGGAAAGGTGGTGATGCTGTGGTGTCTCTGTAGGGAAAGCAGGATACTGCAAAATCCAGCTGGGTTTCTCTGGAGTTCATCTCTGAGCTCACAGAGCACATCCAACTTCAGGCTTTGCTCTCACACACTACAAATTATTGTATTGTCTCCTCCTCACCTTTTAGAGGATTTTTGTGAACAGGTTCAAAGTAAATATTGTTGATGGAGCTATCCTTGGAGGGATTTATTTTCTGTCCAAATTAGCCATGTCTTTGTCTCATCACTCTTTCCTTCACCTCTGTTCCTTCCACTGGTGAAAATGGCCATCTTTTTGAAAATGAACCATCTTTGAAGCCCTGGGAGCCCAGCTGGGATCTCCTGAGCAAACCCCTCACCTGGGAATTGCATTTGCACCTCCCACATGAGGCTGGAGTTTCAGTGGTTGCCTCCTGGGAAACACATTCTTCACTTCTGTGGGATTTATATCCTGCCAGCAACCAAAGCAGCTCAGGAACAGGCACTTCCAGGAAATGCTGCTCTGTGGGGTTTGGGATGCAGGGATGCTGGAGAGCTGCAGGCAGCTTCTCCCAGAGCAAATCCCACTTCCCCCAGGCTGTCCCTGGGCCTGCAGAGGAGCAGACAATGGAGGTTCCCAGCTCCAGGGAGTCTCGTGGCCCTGTGCTGTGTGAGGCACTGAAATGGAGCAGGCAGTGGGCGGCTGCAGCTTGGCTGTTCCTGAGTTCCCCACAGCAGCATCCTGCCTTTCATTCCACAGCCTCTCTTCCCACCTTCACTCTAGCAGGGAGTGCTGTTGTTTTTTTGTGCCTGAAGCTGCCTGTGATGGTTGCAGCCTTCCTTCCATTCAGGAAGGAGGGGAGTGTGTGTGGATTGCAGCTTGTCCTGCCAGGTGAGGCTGCTGAGCCCTGGCTTATCCTGGTGCTCGTGGTTGCCAAGGAGCTGCTGCTGCTCAATTGCCAGAACAGCTCCTGTTTGTTCTGTGTCAGCCCTGCTGAGCTGGTGGCCCTGAGGCTGGCTCAGGCTGTGCCTGGGAGCCAGAGCTGCTCTGGGGGCACTCCTGCTCCTTGCAGGTGACCCAGGACATTGGGACAGGAGGGAGCAGCAGCTTCTTGCTCCTGCAGAGCCCCTTGGCCTGGCTGTCCCATCACCCTGGGGACACTTGGGCCCTGTGTGGGCTGTGCTGCTGTCCCTGGCCCAGGTGGGCTCAGGGGTGCTGTGGTGAGTTCAGGGGGGCTGTAGTGAGCTCAAGGATGCTGTGCTCCCTGTCCCAGCCCCAGGTGAGCTCAGGGATGCTGTGCTCCCTGTCCCTGTCCCAGGTGAGCTCAGGGATGCTGTGCTCCCTTTTCCTGGCCCAGGTGAGCTCAGGGGTGCTGTAGTGAGCTCAGGGATGCTGTGCTGTTGTCCCAGGCCCAGGTGAGCTCAGGGATGCTGTGCTCCCTGTCCCAGCCCCAGGTGAGCTCAGGGATGCTGTGCTCCCTTTTCCTGTCCCAGGTGAGCTCAGGGATGCTGTGCTCTCTGTCCCTGTCCCAGGTAAGCTCAGGGGTGCTGTGCTCCCTGTCCCTGATCCAGATGGGCTCAGGGGTGCTGTGCTCCCTTTTCCTGGCCCAGGTGAGCTCAGGGGTGCTGTGCTCTCTGTCCCTGTCCCAGGTAAGCTCAGGGGTGCTGTGCTCCCTGTCCCAGGCCCAGGTGAGCTCAGGGGTGCTGTACTGAGCTCAGGGGTGCTGTGCTCCCTGTCCCAGGCCCAGGTGAGCTCAGGGATGCTGTACTGAGCTCAAGGATGCTGGGGGTGCTCAGGGTGAGCTCAGGGGTGCTGGGCTCTGAGGAGATGGGGGTGCTGCTGCTGCTGCCCAGGCAGGAGTGCTGGAACATGGCCAGGTGAGCTCAGCTTCTCAGCAGGGTTTTGTGATGAAGAGGGAGCTGAGGGTGCTGTCCCCTGCCTCTGTCCCCCAGCTGAGGTGCAGCATCACAACCCCACCCCTAAGCCTGGGGTTCTGTCTGCTCTCAGGGCTCCCCTCCATGAGCAGCTCAATAAAAGCAAACCCTCTCTGGAACCCTTCTGACTCAAACCAGAGTAGGAACTCGGAAGTTCCGGCCTCAGCTCCAACATCTGGCTTCCTTTTTTGGCCAGCAAGTCACAGTGTGACTCTGTGTGCCCCCAGATCTCCCCTCTATTAAACCATTCAACTGGGCATGTTGATTAATGCTGGTGAACTTTCCCAACTCTGCAGCAAGGCCTGGGTAGCTCTGGAGATGAACCAGGGTGGGAACTGTGTAGCAGGAGAGCTGATCTCTGCTCAGATCTCAGCTTCCTCCAAAAGCAGAGCTTTTTCTCAGAAGAAAACAGCTCATTTAGCAGAATTCTTGCACATAATTCCTTTCAGGACCTATAATAATTCCAACACATCCATATTTCAAAGACCTGGGTAGCTAAATGTAGGCTGCAGGAGGACTAAAAGCTATCAAGGCAAAAGTGTTGAGCCTCCAGGTTCACTAAATGAGCTTGAAAAGCTCATTTCCACTGCCTGTTGCTGATGGATGGCTGCTGGTGGCTGTAATTATTTCAGCAGAAAAGCATTAAAATCTGGCAGGTACCACAAAGCTCCTGCCATGGGGCTCAGTGCTGTGCAGAGATCACTCCATGCATGGATACCCAAAAACTCCAAGAACTTTGGGTTCAGTTCAGTTCAGAACTTTGGGTTAAGTTGAATTAATTGCACATTGTTAGGTGGTGTCATTGAGGGACCATGTTGGATTTATACATTGGTGTATGCAAAGCAGAAGGAAATGGAGCTTTGAGGTGGATAGGCTGATACCTGCCTGTAGAACATGCCCTAAAATCCTTCCCAATCATTATCCTCTGTCACACAGCAGATATTTCCTCTTAGGAACTATATTTATATTTGGGTCACTGCTGCCTTGGCTCTCTCTGCATCCCAGGTGTCAACATGACAACCTTCTTCTTTGAGAGAGAGAGAAAAGGTGGTGTTTGCTGCTTTGTTTTATCAAAATAAAATGTTTAGACTCCCATTTATATAGAATCATTTTTGGAATCCCAGTTCCAGCATTTATTAAGTGTACAACATGTGCCTGTTCTCCCCTGTAGGCCTCCTTGTTCCAACCAAAATGTAAATATTGATATTTTGGTAGAGGAAAAGCAATTGGCTTTTCCCCTACTGATTCTGATGGTCAGGGACTTTCCTACTGGTCCAGGCACCCCCTGGGGTTTATTTGTGGGTTCTGTTCTCTGGAATTTTGGGGTGATGCAGCTTTTCCTAGGCTAAGAAGCTCCTACAGCTTATGGTGAAGCAGCTCTTTTCCAATCTTACCTTCCCTCCACACACATGTGATTCCTTTCTTTATCCATGCTTCTCTTTTCTGTTTACACTCAGGATACTTTCACTCCACCAGAGCTATTCCAGGCTCTTCTAGCAACACCACAAATTCCTTATTTTTTTCCCTCCCCCTGATCTTCCCTGACCCTTCTCCTATGTGGATCATGCCCAGAATTCCATTTCTTTTCCTATTTCCAACCCTTTGCATTCTCGCTCCAAATTATCTTTTATTTGTTCCAGCATCTCCAAGCTCGTGGCTGGATCTCTGTGTGTATTTTTAGCATTTTGACTTAATATTTTATTAGGGCTTTAATTGCAGCGTGGAGTTCTTCCCAAGAGGGATTGTCCTGGTTCCTTTTTGTCCCCTCTTTGGAGAAAGGAGTGTGCTCATCTGTTTTGTGTACTGCCTTGTCAGGATGCCAAAGCCAGCATTGGATGCAGCTTTCCAAAGGGGAATGAGGTTTTATTTTTTTTTTCCCTTTGGAGAGATGTTTTGCCTGAAAAATCTGTGTTGTGCTCAGCTGGTTCCCTGCTGCTTCATTGAGTAAGAACAGAGCAGGTTTCTTCTGCATGGCAATTCCACCTTTTCTTTGGGATGAGGAGCACTTTCATCCATGGAAGTTTGGCTCAGTGCTGGTTTCCCTGGTATTCAAAATCAGGGTCTGGAGAGGACACAGCACAACCAGCTCCTGGGCATGGCTGCAGTTGTTGTGGCTCATCCCATTCCCTAACTCTTGGGTTATGGGGGATAAACCTGTACTTTCTACAGTTCCTTGGCTTTCTTTTTGCAAGGGTGAAGGAAACCAAGAGAAGGACAAAGTGCTCCATGGCCTGTAGTCTCTGCTGTGGAAATGTGAGTCAGTGCTCAGGGGGTAATTCCTGCTGCCAGCCCTTCCCCTGCTCCCAGGAGCTGCTGGGTTTGGGACTGGGGAAAGCTGAGCTTTGGCTTTCCAAAGCTGCTTTTTCCTGTCTTCTGCTGGTGTTTGAAGGAGCTGCTTGGGTCATGGTGACCCTTTGGGTCCCCCAGGACAAAGATCCCCATGCTGGCCCAGCAGAGCCCCCTGTGGTGGGCAGGGAGCCTGGAACCCCCCCAGGGTGGGACCCCCAGAGCTGCAGGGGTGAGCAGCAAAGGGGCACTTGTGAAATCCCCCAAAGTGCAGCAGCAGCACTGCAGATGTCAACATCTTGTTTTCCTTTAATTGGACTGGATGTTCTCCCTGTGTGAGCTGTCCTTTGAAAACATTTTAATTAACAAAAATCTTAGTTATTCCCATGGTGTTTCCCATGGTGGTTTCATTATACACTCTTAAATGCCCAACACAAGTTTTAATGCTCTTGCCAGCAATGAAATTTCTGGAGTTTCATGGAATTTCAATTTTTAATTTTACAATCTTTTTTCCTTTTCTCTGACAGGGATTGAGGGTCTTAAAATTCCATATTTTCATGTAGTATAATCACACCTCCTTAGAAATCAGGTCTGGCTGCTGTAATGCATTGGATCAGGAATAATCCTGCCCCAAATTTGCCCTAAACCTTGCACTTTGTGTAGCCAGCTGTTGGGACAGCTTTCCCCCATGGAAATGGGTTTAATCCTGCCAGGCAGAAGTGGATGTTGGAGAAAAATCAGCAGGATTTGCATGCTGGAGTTTGCATCTGAGTAGAGGTACCCCTTTAAGAAATATGCTGAATAATTGGGTTTTTCTTACATTCACTTTCTTTTTTTGCTTGCCCTGGTGCTTCCCATTTCCAGCACTACATATGTGCATAATTCCAGAGCCTCCTTCACTTGGGGCTACAAACGACTGTGATTCAGAGCCTTCCCTGGGTATTATTGGGACTTGTCTGGAGGCTGAGATAAATAAGGGTTTATTTGTGGCTCTGCTGACAGTGAAGGATTTGAGAAGTGTTTTTAAAAATCTCTTCATGTATCTTGGACTCCTCAGAGCTGCTACACAACCAGGCCAGGTTCTCCACTCCTGTCACTTGGGCATCTTTCCTTGGCTTCTCTCTGGTCAAAGGAGCTGCCACGTTTGTACAAGTGGGGAGGAGCAAGGGTTTGGCATTTTGAAGTGTCAGATTTACACCTGTAAGAGCATGAAGAGTGTTCTCTGTAGGAAGAATCATTGTAACCACAGGAAGGACGTGGAGCTCCTGGAGAGAGTCCAGAGGAGGCCACAGGGATGCCCCAAGGGCTGGAGCCAGGCTGGGAGAGCTGGGGGTGCTCACCTGGAGAGGAGAAGGCTCCAGGGACACCTCAGAGCCCCTGGCAGGGCCTGAAGGGGCTCCAGGAGAGCTGGAGAGGGACTGGGGACAAGGCATGGAGGGACAGGACACAGGGAATGGCTCCCAGTGCCAGAGGGCAGGGCTGGATGGGATATTGGGAATTAGGAATTGTTCCCTGGGAGGGTGGGCAGGCCCTGGCACAGGGTGCCCAGAGCAGCTGGGGCTGCCCCTGGATCCCTGGCAGTGCCCAAGGCCAGGCTGGGCAGGGCTGGGAGCAGCCTGGGACAGTGGGAGGTGTCCCTGCCATGGCAGGGGTGGCACTGGATGGGCTTTAGGGCCCTTCTGGCCCAAACCATTCCATGATCCTGTGATAGGTGTGGGGTTTTTAAGCAGACTCCAGCTCAGAAGGCTGTACTGGGCTCAGTGTGAGTTCATTTGCCACTGCTGCTCATCTCTGCACCATTGGAGAGAGATGATGAGGGCATTTTTCTCAACACCTTTTACAAATTCTTTTTATAAGGATTTTTTTATTCCCTTCACAAATCCTTTCCTCACCAGCCTATTTGTTTCCAAAGGATTCCTTGGGTTCTTTTTTCCACCTGCCTGGTTAGAAGTTGGGTCACTTCCCCTAAACCTCTGGAGGAAGTGTTGTCTCAAAGTGAGTGAAGCTGCTTTTGGGGCAGCCCTGTGGTCCTGCCTGCTTTGTTTATGTAGAGAAAAGGGAAGAGATTTTTTCCTTGTGCCTGTGCTCCTGCACAAGCACTGCCCCTCAGGGAAGGATGGGATCTCCCTGCAAGGGCTCACAGCCTGGGTTGGGGTGTGGGGCATCCTGGGGAACCCAGCAGAGAGAGAGTGTGAAGTGAAAGGAACAAAGCAGCTTCAGAGGTGTGAGTTTCTAGACTTCACTGGGGGAATTTAAGTGAATTCTGAACTGAGACAAGCAGAGTCACCTTGCAGTGTTTTCACTTCTGGAAGCAGCTCCTGCCCAGCCCAGCACCCTTGGCAGATGCTCAGCTGTGTCTGTCTGAAGAGCAGATTTTGTTTGGCTGGTTTTGCTGATAACCCACAAAATGAGAAGTTATAATCATTGATGGCTTAAAAAGTGGTGCCCAACAGCTGAGAATGACTGAGCCAAGTGGCTGCTGAGGGAGGGCTGATGGCTGGGGCTGGATTCTCAGGTTTAAGTTGAAAGTCCAAAAAGTGATTCCAGAGCCACCTCTGCCTGCTGTGCTTTGGTGATGGGGTATTGATCTTGAGGAATCTGCTTTGGGTGCTTCTGCACTTCTCAGCTGGGTATTGTTATTTTAGCAACTGCTTGTTTGGGAAAATACTGTGTAGCTGAGGCCTTTCCAGCAGCTAAACCACAAGAAATCAATTAGGAAGTCAGCAGCACGTGACCAGCTGCCTTTCCTGGGTGTCAGGGACTCAGAAATTGCTCTTGGGCTCATCTTCAGCAAGCGTGGCTTGAACCAGCCCTGTGCTTAAACCACCCTTTGCTTTTTCCAGCCTGCTGGGATTGTTTTATTCCTTTGCTGGATTTCCAAGAGAGTTCCTGGGAACTGCTGGGTGGAGGACACACTGCCTGCTGGGCTTGGTTCTGTGGGTTAAGAGTTACTGGGTTAGAAAGAATCAAGACTCAGACACTTGAGCCTGTTAATCAAAGTTCAGCCTTCAAACCTGATGCCTGGTTAAGTGATTCTGCCTGTCCAAGAGGGTTTAAGAAATCAGATCCCTTGGGTGTTGAGAAAGGTGCTGATTACTTGTGGAGCAGGCAGTGTTCCAGGTAAGATGATCTGTGGTGCAGAAATCAGGTTGGCACTGCTGGCTCTCCATGGCCTGTTCCACACAGCTCTGCTCAGTCTGAGGTCCTGCTGAGTCCTTAGGTGATATTTCAATTAAACACTCTGATTCCTGAAGTGCAGCCAGGTTCCTGAAGGGGGGAGTTGTCCAGGCAGGAGGGCTTTGAGCAGCTCTGGAGCTGCCCTGAGCTGTGGGACCTCAGGGACACGGACAGGAGCGTGGTGCCTTTGCTCCTCTGCCATTTGCCTTGAGGTACAGCAGCAATCTGTGACTTTTATCCCACCATTGAAGCAGAAAATCTACTACAATGAGATTGCAGAATGTCCATGTTGTTGGTGATGTGCTGAGGTGGTCTCTGAGATGAGAGGGGGAGCTCTGCAGGCAGAGCTGCCTTGCCATGGCCACAGGAGCTGAGCTGTGCTGGGAGCACAGAGGGGGCCCAGTCTGCTTTCGGTTCTGGAAACCACAAAAACATCTCTGAGGTGCAACAAGGAAACTGAGAATGAAGGCTGAGCCCTGTCCTGATAGCATCAGCTGAGCACTGCTGGGGAGCACGTATGCTGTGGGCTCTCTCTCTGTCAGAGAGCCTGGAATGAGGGTGAACCCCCAAATTCTGCAGTTTTTGGTGGAAGGGATTAAATCTAATGAGTAACACTGTTTTTGAGCTCCCAGCTCTGCCTCCCTGTAGCATGTGTTTTTTCTGGAGGATGTGTTGGTGTCCTCCTACTTTTTTAAAACACTTCATAATTCTGCTTTTCTGGCTAAAAATAATAGTGTACTTCTTCCATGAATTTTACTGCCCTGAGTGACCCTGGGCTGTCCCAGGGGTTCTCCAGGGTTTTGTGAGCAGGCCTAAAGTGACCCACAAGCTTTCTGAGAGTGTGATTTCTAATTTACATGTTCATTACCATGCTGTATTAGGGCTGGGGCAGGGAGGGGCTCTGAAAGACACCCTGGTAATCCTTCAATGAGTAAATTACTACCTCAGTACCTGGAGATGTTAGTGTTGTTAATACTCACCACACATATGTGCATCATTTAGTTAGGCTTGACCATAAATAATAGAGAAAGAAGAAAATTCAGCAACTGGAGTGTGGTTGTTTGTATTTTTAGATGTGTGACTGTGCTGTTAATTAACTGCAAACACTGGGAGCAGAAGGCTCTGAGGTGGAAGAGGATGGGACATTGCAATTAGCAACAACAGGGTGATGATGAGTTATTTTATACAGGTGCTGTGGATGAAATTTCTTGTTTCTTGTCTGTTTTATTAACCCTGTGCACTTGCTTGTTGGTAGCAAAATAGCAATTCCAGCTGGGAATTTTTCCATCAGCCAGGATTCTCCGTGTGTGCTCCCCTGCAGTCCCTCCTCTCCTGGAGGAGCTGCCCACAAGCTGGTAGACATAGCTGATAGTGATGTTAACAGCTAAATGTGATAAAATCTGAATCTGATAGCTGGCAGGAGGCTGGGCTCTGCTGGGCTGTGTGTCTTGCACTGGGAATGGCAGGAGAGGGGGGATTGGGGTTGGGATTGGGATTGGGATGGAGAGGCAGGCTCCAGAAGGTGAGGAAGCTGCAGAGGGATCTGTGCAGGGTGTGGGGGCTTGGTGGGCTGGGAGTGTTCAAGAGCAGGAGCAGGAACAGCACAGGGACTGCAGGCAGGGATGGATGGGGTGGGAATCAGAGCCCAGACCAGGATGGGTGCAGGGGGTGGGAACAGCTCCCCAGCACAACTCCAGCTGTAAATGAAGAGTAAAGATGCAGAGGGGGAGTTTGATGTGCTCTGAGGGCTCCTGGGGTGCAGCAGAGCCTGGGCTTTTCCTCCCTGCCCCTGGAGGAGGCGTTGGGAGCTTGTGTGGTGGAAAATCCATCCTTCCACATCAGGAAGGTGCTGCCTGAAGGATGAAGTCACCTCTGTAACATTGCAGCTGCAATTAACATCTTACTAAAAAAAGCTCTGGAGAGGGAATGCCTTAAATTTGTCTTGGAGTGGTATCCATTTGCAAACACATTAGGGAAAAAGTGAACAGACCTAACCCTTCTCTCAGTTGTCATTAGCCCCAGTTGCTGTATTTAGAGCATCGTTTGTGTGATGGATGCTCTAATGGCAAACATTACAAGGTTAACAGCTTGTGTTTTTATGGCAAAGCAGTAGAGAAAATCTTTGCCCTCAACAAAAAAATCCCTTCAGAGAGCATAAAATGAAATTAAAAAAAAAAAAAAAAGAGGAAGTGAACTCTAAATGAAAGCACTTGTGGAGAAAATGGCTTTAGAAAGCACTTCCATGTCTTGCAGAATGAGCAGGTGCTTCTTTAAGGGCTGTGGTTGTGTTTGGTGATATGCTCACTAAAATTAGCATTGTATCTGCTCTTCAAGTGCATGTGCAGTGTCTGAAGTGCAACCCAAGGATGGCTGCTCTGGTGTTTGCTGGAGCTGCATGAGTAACTGGTTCTACCCCAGTGCTTTACTCATAGTCTGCATCTGAGCTTGTGATGGAGTCAGCAGCAGGGTACAAAGATTTTGCTTCTCCAGAGCCTCACTGAGGTGCAGCTGCAATATTGAACAGCCTGAAATGCAGGAGGTTGGCAGCTTTTTTTCCCCTTAATCAGCAGAAATCAGTTAATGACTCATACAGCTGAAAATGTAACTGCAGGAGAGCCCTGAAATCAGCTGGTGGGGTGGGTCCTTCTTGTGGTGCTTTGGTGGATGGAGAATGATGTGGGATGTGCAGGTTCTTGGTAGCAAATCTGGTATTTTCTGTCAGGAAAAGCTGTTGGAGCTCATTTTCCTGCTTGGAGGAGGGCACAGAGGGTTGGAGTCCAGAGGTGACTGGAGTGAGTAATCAGCTCCACCCCTCATCTGATAGTGCTGTGGAACACCTTTAGCAAACTGGGGAGGGAAAGGGATGGCAAGGACAGGCTGGCAGTGGCTCTCCCACCCCGATCCTCCCTGTCCTGCTCTGGTCACAGGGGACAGTTCCAGGGAGGGCAGAGCTGCTGCTGGGCCTGTCTGTGTGCTGTGGAGCCAGCTCAGCACTTGGAGGCACCAATCCTGGGCACAGTCACCTGTGACACACCTCCCAGAGATGCTGTTTTGACCCAAATTCCAGGTCAAAGTGTGGATGTGCTGCTGGAATATGGGAATGTGCAGCTGTGGCTGTGCTGGATTTAGCCCTGCTTGGATTTAGCCTTGCTTTCACCTCTCTCTGCCCTATTCCCCCAAGGGAGCTGTGACAAGGACATCACCTTTGGGCCCAGGATCTGCTGAATTTGGCAGCCAGGGCCCTCCCTGTGGGTCAGAACTCAGCCATGGTGTTGAGGCAGTGGAGCAGGGGTGGATGGTGATGTGGCACATCTGATCTCCTCTGCTTTTTGTGGGCTGCAGAGTTTTCTCTGCATGGGGAGAAACTCACATTACCTGCTCTGCAAGCAGGACTTGGAGAACTGAATATATTTTCCTCTCATGGTTGGCAGAAGAGAGAGATGGTATTTTCTGATGTTTGATCCAGCCCTGGGAGGTACTAGAGGTGAGAGGGGTCAGGTTTGACTTCTGAAAGAGTGGGAAGTATTTCTGCTTCAGTGGTTGCATATTTAGTAATGTCTCGTGGAGGTGAGGCAAACTGCCAGCCCTGACACAGAAAACTGGGGTAGATTCTGTTTCTCATGGTCCACACTTTTCCTGAAAAACCTTGGAAAATTAAATCTGTGCATGACCCAGAATTTCAGACCAGAACCTGAGCTCAGCACTGCTGGTTCTGCCTGTCCTTCTCCTCAATGCAGAGCAAACAGGGAGCCCTAAAAGAAAGCAAACTGCTTGTTAAGGTGGGAATCATGCTAGGAAATATTCCAGGTACAGCCCCAGGTGCTCCAAACAGCTGGGCTTTCATTGGAGTCTCCCTGATCAACCCCCAGGTGTCTGGGTCCAGGGGCAGCCACCTTTCCCTGCAGCTCTGCACAGCCCTGTGACCTCCTTATCTCAGTGGCCTCCTTATCAGAGCCTTGCTGGACAGCTGGGGGATGACCACGTGCCTCCAGGAGATGGGGAACTTCAGGAATACCCAAAGGTTTCAGCAAATACAGGTCCTTGGTAAGCCCAGCCTGGAGTTAGGAGGGGATCCTGAGCTGGGCTTTGGTTACCTCAGACAGTTTTTCCTTCTGGACCTTCCTTTGGCCAAACCTCCCAAAGAGGCACAAAAAGTCAAACAAGAGCACAGAACCATCCTGGAGGTCCCACTGTGTCTTGGTGGGCAAGGTGGCCTTGGGTGCTCTCCAGCCTGGGCTTTTCTGCTTGAAATCCTCCTGTTCTGCTCTCTGGTTTATTTTTTTTCCTGCTTTTGACACGTTGAGCATTGTGATCATGGTGTTCTGCTTTGGAAGATTGACTGTGTTCCTAAGGAATGGGATCTTCCAAATCTCAGCGCCGAAAGCAGTGGAGGACAAGGCAGATGCTCAGGATTTATAAGAACTCCTTAATTTATTTCCAAAAGCAGGATATAAATCTTGAATCTTGGAAGAAATGCACTGATGTCAACTGCTCTTGCTGAATTAAGTATCCAAAAACATCTGAGCCCTTCCACCCTGGGAAGAACTGAGAGTTTTCCATGGATTGAGGTGATCTTGGTATTGGGTGGTAGAAGGTGGAGTGGGCAGAGCTGTGCTGCTCTTGAAGAATTTGCATCAAATTGAGATTAGAAACTCATCTTTGGGGGTTTGGCACCAGAAACTGCTGGTGAGACTCACTCTGTGCTGAGCAGCAGAGAAGGAGAGGGCAGGGATTTAGGAAAATACTGGATTTGTATGTGTGGATCTGCTTGGGAGGAGCTTAGGACAGCTTAGCTCCCACAAAGGGCAGCGTGGCCATACCCTAAGTCATCAAGGATGCCACTTGGTCAGATATTTCTTTGGAAAGTGGGGCTCTTCTCCACAGAAGGGCTGTTACCTGGGAATGGTGACTGGCAGGAGGCTGAAGGGAAGTTTGCAGCCCAAGCAGAAATGGATTAAAGCTGGGAACTTGAGCTGCAAACATTGGATTGGAAACATTGGACTGCTCTGCTTGGGTTGTTGCTTGTTTTAAGCCAATTTCCCATTACCCACATATCTTGCCACAATAGTCCTTGATTTCTAGAGCAGGGCTTTAAAAAGCAAGAAAAAAAAGGATCAAGCAAGGCAGGAAGAGGAAAGGTAGGATGGAATTCAGCATTCCTTTGTAAATGGAAATGCTCAGTGTCCTGCAGAGCATCCACTTCCAGCTGCTGGGGAGTTGTTGGTGCTCCTGGGGGTTTAATCCAGTGAGGAGAGGCTCCTGCTTGGCCCTTGGGAAAACTGCTGTGCATGGAAATGGGAATTAGCAGAAGCCTGGGGTGTTTCTGCTGGATGTCTCACATGCTCTTCTCTGCAGGAGACTGCCAGGCATGGCTTGTGTTTCTGGTTTGGGGTTCTTTTTTGAGGCAGAAATTTCAGTTTTATGAAATGTTTACTTTGTTCCCGTTCTTGAAGGTTTGGGCTTGAATCTTGATGCATTTGGTATTGATAGCATGGGTTGAAAACATTGTGGACACGCCTATGGCATGGTCTGTGCTATAGCAGGACTGTTTCTGAGGCTGTTACCTTGCCAGAATAAAATCATCCCAACTCCAGAGCACTCCAAAACTACAGCTGGATGCCAATCTTGATCGTTTCTTTAGGACTTAAAACTGTAACAAATGATTTCCAGGAATAAAACCTAAATTGAGGGGGGGTTGCTGTTCATCTTGAATCAGATTGCTGAATACTGGTATATTGGTATGTACTGGTATATTGCTTTTTCCAGTGCTGGAAATTCCTGAATGTTTTGAGCTTCCTGAGCAGCAGGGTGGCACCAAGGCAAAGACAGGAAGGGGTGTCAGGGATCACAGGATCATGGAATGATTGAGGTTGGAAAAGACCTCCAGGATCATCAAATCCAACCTGTGACCCATCCCCACCTTGTCCCCAGCCCAGAGCACTGAGTGCCCCCTCCAGCCCTTCCTAGGACAGGGGTGGGGACTCTGCCACCCACCCAAGCTGCCCATTCCAATATCTGATCACCCTTTCTGGGAAGAAATTCCTCCTGATGTCCAAGAGAAATCCTCTCAGAGTTCATGCTTCCCATGATAAGATATTTACAATTTCTAAACATCTGAAAACATCTTTACCCGACCTTGCTGTCTTTGTGAGAATTATTTATTGCCTTAAAATTCCTGAATGCCACCAAAATCAAGGAATTCTGTTGTGTTCTTGTCCTTACTAATGGAGGTGAGCAAATGCTCCTTCATGTCAAAGCTTTCACCTGCAGTGGACAAATCTTGCTGCTCCCTGTCCCCAGTGAGCAGTTGGAGCTCCCAGTTATTTGCCCTGTACTGGTCCCGCTCATGTTGGATTTTGGTGCCCCTGTGCTGTTCTAATGCCACCCTCCTGTGTCAGAGTGGCCATGAGTTTTATTTCTTTCCTTCACTGTCCTTCCCAGGCATCAGAGGAGGCCTCCCTGCGGGCTCTGGAGAGTCTGATGACAGAGTTTTTCCACAATTGCACAACAAATGAGAGGAAACGTGAGATAGGTGAGTCCTGCCCCTCCAGGGCTGCTCCTGCCCAGCAGAGGGGACTGGGGTGTCCCACAGAGCTGTGCCTGCATTCAGCTGCCATCTCCCCCCTCCTGCTTAGGTGGGACAGGTTTCCATAGCTGGGGTTCCAGGGGGTCTTTGGCAGCTCCTGGGGGTGAGAAACCAGTGAGGTTCCTCTGTCCATTGTGCTGGGAATCCTCTGCCTGGAGATGGAGCACAGCCTTCAGCATGAGGAATGCAAAGCAAGGCTGGCCCAGTTCTTGTGGAATGACAGGCAGGAAAAACAGCAATTCCCTTTGGGTGGGGTTATTATTAAATATGTCCTGAAAGGCAGCAGATCCTGCCAGGTGCTCTGGGGGAGCTGCTGGTGACTGTAAAGAGGCAGATTCCTTTTATTCCCAAACAGCCACAGGGATGCTCCAAGGGCTGGAGCCCCTCTGGAGCCAGGCTGGCAGAGCTGGGGGTGCTCACCTGGACAGGAGCAGCTCCAGGGACACCTCAGAGCCCCTGGCAGGGCCTGAAGGGGCTCCAGGAGAGCTGGAGAGGGACTGGGGACAAGGCATGGAGGGACAGGACACAGGGAATGGCTCCCAGTGCCAGAGGGCAGGGCTGGATGGGATATTGGGAATTAGGAATTGTTCCCTGGGAGGGTGGGCAGGCCCTGGCACAGGGTGCCCAGAGCAGCTGGGGCTGCCCCTGGATCCCTGGCAGTGCCCAAGGCCAGGCTGGGCAGGGCTTGGAGCAGCCTGGGACAGTGGGAGGTGTCCCTGCCATGGCATGGGATGAACTTTAGGGTCCTTCCAGCCCAAACCATTCTGGGGTTGCTCTGTTTCTACCATCTCTGGCCAGAAGTGTGGTCAGCATGAACGACTTGCCCCAGAAATCCTGGAAAATAAGCAGCACAAGGTTTTTGTTGTGCTTTTTCTGACAGTAATCTCCTGCTGTGGAAAAGGTATCCCTCATTTTCCTGCTTAAATTGCAGGAAAGAAAACAATTAATTAAACCCAAAACTTGCTCAGCCTGTAAAGCAGCCCTTGTGGCTTTTCTCTTTGTCACATTGTCACCTCATGAGAGATGACCAATCCTCCCTGAGCGTTCAGGGAGGTTTCTGACCCTCTGAACTTCACCAAGTCAGCAGCTCTTGGAGCTGCATTAAAAGAAGGTGAGTTTAGAACACTGATCTGAAGTGCTCCTACTCTCACAGTGACCTGAAATCCCAACATTTGGCTTTTACAGATAAAATAACAGTGCTCATAATACAATTGCTGTGTGATTTGTTTTAATATTCACCTCTTATCTGCTGCAGTTATTTATGTCAAAACTGATTTGAAAATGACACATCAGTTTTGTTTTTATTAAAGCCTGTGGTTACATTGCTTTAAACACTGTAGAATGTGATTTTATTATATTTTTTGCCCTCCTCCAGGTTGAGTCATTCCCTGAACACAGGGTCTCTTCCCCGCTCAGTTGCTGTGCTATCACTATACATTGTTATGGCTTTGTTTACAGCTAAAGAACTTTAATGGAATATTTTACAGCAAAGTCAAATTAAAACTGAAGTACATTTTCAAGTAATTTATGTACTTTTATGGGTTTTTTTTGTTTTTTTTTTTTTTTGCAGAGGAGCTTTTAAATAACTTTGCCCAGCAGATAGGAGCCTGGAGATTCTGCCTGTACTTCCTGTCCAGCACAAGGAATGATTATGTGATGATGTACAGCCTGACAGTGTTTGAGGTGAGGCCTCAGCTCCTCCACTGCTCTGCCTGGTGCAGTTTGAGCTGGCAATCGATTTTTTGGGGGGAGATGTTTGTCTGAAATGGCATCCCTGGTAAGTACAGTGATGAAGGATGCTTTTATTGCTCTCTACCAGAGAGGTTGCTTAATGGCAGGCTCAGAGTGGGAGAATGTGAATCTTTGTACACAAATTGAAGAATTCATTTCCTGGCAGCTCTAAGCACAAATTACCTCCAGTTTCAGAGGCTGCTTGAGTTTCTGCATGATGCTTTTAAGGGTGTTATTGCTTTTATGCTGTTTTTATGATCAGAAATATGGGGGTGATTATCTGCTCCTGGCTCCTGCAGGCTTTGAGTGCTGAGAGGGAAGGCAAACCTGCTTTTATTTTTCTGACATTTTGTAGTTGTGGTTGCTGCTCTTGAACTGCATCCTGCAAACTTGTGCTGGCTGCAGAGGTGAGGTCTCTCTTAGCCAGCCACATCCCACTCTTCATCTAGTGATAAAAGAGGAAAATTTGGGTTAAAAGGTTTGATATTGATCTCTGTGTCCCCTGGAATAAGCAAAAGTGTTCTGTGGACAGCACTGGTGTGTCACTGATTTCTCAGTGACCAGTGCAGATGTCCTGGGCTTTGGCCAATGTCACTCCTCAGTCTGGGACATTTGTGTCATGTCCTTAGCTGGGTGTGCACTCTGAGCTGTGCCCCTAAATCAGAGGGGTTTACAGCCTTTGCACAGGGCCACTTTTCAGATCAAATACATGTTTAGATAAAAGCCCTGTGCCTAAAGTTGTATTCTTTTTACAAATTATCCACATCATTTTTGATTTATTCTCTTAAATATTAATTTTATTTATTAAGGATTGCAGAGGGAGTCTGGACCCCATCTGCAAATTGATTCTGCTTTACCTTCCCCTCAAAAAGGGCTGATGGGAATTATTCCTGCTCAGGACATGGTGTCCCACTGATTTTCCTGACAAGCAAAACAAGTGCAGGGCCATGAGGTGGATTCAGTGATCCTTGGGATCATCCTGTGTGGATCCCACAGCTCAGGATATTTTATGGATTTTGGTTACTGAGCCTCTCCTTCCCTGGAGGGGAAAAAAGGAGCATTGAAAACCCTAATTGTGCCCAGAATAAAGAAATTCCTGTGCAAGTGCAGAGGGAGGGACAGGAGTCCCCAGCCCAGCTGGGAGATGAGGATCTCTCCATGGAGGAGCTTGAATTCCCAAAATTAACTGGTGCAGGGCTGGACATTAACTGGTCCTCAGAGCCAAGGTCTGTCCCAGTGTGCAGCTTCCCCAGCCATCCTTGGCTGCTGGATCAGTCAGGGGGATGTGAACACAAAGATCATTCCCAAAACTGCCCAAGGACATGGATTTCCCAAACTGCTTAGGAAGGTAGCAGTGGATTGGGAATAAAACTCCTCCTGACTCCCTTCCAGATGAATTGTTTTCATCTCCTGCTTTTTGAAAATGAAAATATCTTCCCAAAAGCATTTACAGGGAGAAAGCTGCTGCTAGCAGGTGGAGGAGCAGGACAGAGCACAGTGGGCATGGAAGGATGGGTGTTAAAGCTAAAACATCTTCCAGTCTTATTGGGATTCTGGACTTGCATCAAGGAACCCTCAGCTGGTTGGGCCATTGTTTTCAAGCAATACTTGTGGGTTTTCTCTGCTAGGAAACACCAAAAACAACTTCTTTGAGGAATTTCTGTATAAATATCCCTGTGTGGCTCTGCACTGGGAGCTGGTGCAGTGCATCCTGCTGAGGATTGCATCTCCTTTAACCATTCATCATCTTCCAGTTTTGGATAGTTGAGGTTTCTTCCAGGCTGTGATTGTGATCTCCAGCATTCTCTTTCTGCAGGCTGAGTGCTGCAGATGGGCACAGACCTTCACCTCCTCTCTGGGTTATCCCAAGAGATTCAGCTCCTAATGCTCCAGAGCCCTAAATGGATCAGGGCAGGGAAGCAATTTGTAACTCTGCTTTCCTTTGGGTTTTGTCTGGCTTTAAGTGGACTGAAAGCTTTCTGTGCAGTGCTGCCTTGTCACTGCCAGGGCCTGCTCCAGTGACCTCCTAGCTCAGCTTTAGGGGACCTGGGTGCCATCAGAGGCCTGGAAAGCCAAACCTCCTTCCCTGATTTTCTTCTCCTGCTTCATCCAAGGCTGTGCTTCCCCCTTTAGAGAGGGAACCCTTGGTGCCCAGGGTTAAAAGACAGGAAATGGTTCTGTGCCTGCCACTATAGCTCTGCTTAACCCAAAACCAGTTAAACCAGTAACCTCAGCTCCATTGTGGCACTGCCAGTCCTGGGCCATGAGTTCAGCTGCTCTGCCAGGTGCTCTGTCCCTGCTTTATGTTGTTCAGCCTTTGAGAAGAGAAGGCTCCAGGGACACCTCAGAGCCCCTGCCAGGGCCTGAAGGGGCTCCAGGAGAGCTGGAGAGGGACTGGGGACAAGGCATGGAGGGACAGGACCCAGGGAATGGCTCCCACTGCCAGAGGGCAGGGCTGGATGGGATATTGGGAATTAGGAATTGTTCCCTGGGAGGGTGGGCAGGCCCTGGCACAGGTGCCCAGAGCAGCTGGGGCTGCCCCTGGATCCCTGGCAGTGCCCAAGGCCAGGCTGGGCAGGGCTTGGATCAGCCTGGGACAGTGGGAGGTGTCCCTGCCATGGCAAGGGGTGAGAACAGGATCATTTTTAAGGTCCCTTCCAGCCCAAACCAGTCTGAGATTCCAGGTTCTCCCAGTGTTTCTCTCATGTCCAAGATGAGCTCATTTGGGATGTCCATTCCTTTTGCAGAACCTGATCAATAAGATGTGGCTGGGGGTGCCATCCCAGGACAAGATGGAGATCAGGAGCTGCCTGCCCAAGCTGCTGCTGGCCCACCACAAAACTCTGCCTTACTTCATCAGGAACAAGCTCTGCAAAGTCATCGTGGACATCGGCCGCCAGGACTGGCCCATGTTCTACCACGACTTCTTCACCAACATCCTGCAGGTGAGAGCCCTGCCCATGCATGGAGCCAGCTTTTCCCTTAAAAACATCTTTTTTTTTCCTTGAGTAGGGGTAAAGAAACCCCTATTTGATGAAGATCAAATGGTAGATGTTGCTTTGTAAATTCCTTTTTAATTTTGTTGGAACTCTCAACTTTTTCCGTGTTATGTTTCTCTCTGGTGTTAAAAGTGTTTTGGGGAAGGAACAATACTGTGCCACAAGTATTCACTTTGAATTTTAAATATTATGGGCTAGGTCTTGAAAATACAAGGAGTATGGGTTGTCCTTTAAACAAAACAGAAGTCAATAAAATTATGAATGTGTCACTGATTCTGAAAGGGCAGTTTATCAATGGGGCTGGTGCAGATTTTTCATCCAACTACCAAAGACACCCCAAAATCTCTGGTACTTCATCAATAAGGTCACTAATGGGTGTTGTTGGGGTGTTCAGGAGGGCTCCTGCTGGAAGGCTCAGCTGTGAACTGGGGATCCTGACTGAATCCATGTCATTAGCTGGAATGTTGGGTGCAACTCAGCATCCTTACAGGGAATCCTGAGCCAGGCTGCTGCTGGAGCATCACCAGGCTGGTGCAAACCTCTTTTTGTTGGATTATTTTGTCTCCAGTTCCCTTAAAATTGTTCCTAATTGGCTTAAAGAGGCTGAGTGTAAACTGAAGTGCTGCACAGGCTTTTTCTGCTGACATAATTACATGATTTGAATGCAGCAAAGCCCACGGCCAAGCCACAAGGCAGTTACTGAAATCCAAGTCCTTGAGTGGCAGGAGTTTATTTGTTAAGGCAAATGGATCTAGTATTAATTGCAAAATTAAAAAAAACCCCCTGTCTTGGCTGCAGAGCTCATCACTGGCTGGTGTGATTACTTTTCTCACTGTTCTGGAGTGGGACATGCTGCAGTTTTGGCCTCAGTTGTCATTTTGACAAGAAATACTTGGAGATAACTGTGTCCATGTGGAGTTTTGCCTCTCATTTCACCTGGATGTGAACTGAAAGGCAGCCTGAGCTCTCCTGGCCCTTCTAGCACTCTGGGGTTATCTTAAGGCATTGCAGAGCTCACTTGAGGAATCTATTTTCCCTTAAGCCTCTCCTTGTGAGCTCAGCAGTGGAGGGAAATGTTTCCATAAATTAATTTATGTGGCAGACACATTCCTAAAATGTTCAGAGAAAGTGGAAGAAAACCAGTAATGCTGAATTCCAGGGCCTTGACAGAAGGCAGAGTAGCACAGGGGCAGAATGATTTGCTGTTAGAATTGCAGATGAGCCCTGTCTCAGGACTTTCTTCTGAGATCATTTGCAGCATGTTCTTTGTTCTTCAGCATGAAATTGTGTCCCAGTACTCTGAGTAGTCTCTAAACCTTTTACTGAACCACTGGAGGGGTGGAGAAGAAAGGTAAATTGGGATATTGTATTGTCATTGTGAAGAGCCAGTAATTCTACATAAAGTACTGCTTCCTTAGAGGTTTAAAATTTGTTTAGCCTGACTGAGGTACCAGTGCCTGGTCTTGCTAAAACTCCCTGGGTTTGTCAGAAAATAACCTGAGAAATGATTTTCAGTCCCTTCACAATTTACCACCAAGTTGGGTGTTTAACTGAGTTCTTTGCCATCTACTCCTGTGTCTGGGACTTCCTTTTCAAAAGCCAAGATGAAGAGCTCTTAGATGGGCTATTTTCTCCCCAAATATTTCACCAAACTCTCTGTTTTTAGCAGTGTTAACTCAGCCTGGCTCTCCTTTGGAGGGTCAAGGAATCAAGAGCAAAGTCAGCCTGTATTGCAGAATTATGGCTTCAAGGATTACTTGTAGCAACTGGGATTGGCTTTGGACTTTTTTCTCCCAGAGAGAGCAGTGCATAAATCACTTGGGATGTGTCTGGGCAGCAGTGGAGAGCAGTGCTGTCCTTCAGCTGGAAACAAAACTTTGTCCCACTTGGAGAAGTCTTTAGTAAGCCTGTGGCTGATGAAGGCACAAGTCAGCTTTTTGTCCAGTCCTGTTCCAGCACGGGGCAGAAGTTACTGTCTTTGGGGGATATTGTAACCAGGTGCAGGAATGATGCATCTGACTCCATGTTCTCAGAAGGTTAATTTATTATTTTATTGTACTATTTTATAGTAAAGAATACTATACTGTACTAAAGAATACAGGAATGATATTTCCTGAATGCTAGAAAGATAATAATGAAAACTCCTGACTCTTTCCAGAGTCCCAACACAGCTTGGCCCTGATTGGCCAATGAGTGAAAACAACTCACAGCAGAATCCAATGAAACAATCACCTGTGGTAAACAATCTCCAAATCCATTCTAGACAAGCACAACACAGGAGAAGCAAATGAGATCAGAATTGTTTTCCTTTTCTCTGAGGCCTCTCTCGCTGCCTTTCAGCTTCCTCAGAGAAAAACCCTGGGCAAAGGAATTTTTTCAGAGAATGTGAATGCCACAGAGGGAAATGCAGTTTTCAGTTTGAGATGCAGTGCAGGTGCAAGGGGAGCTCAGATCCCTCAGGTGGCATCTGCTCCTGGCTGCAGCCCCTGGGCTGTGTGGGAAGGGGGGGATTTTTGGGGACCCTGCTGGGCTGTGAGCTGTGAGCTGCTGTGCTGAGGTGGTGCTGGGCAGGGGATGCAGCAGGCAGAAGGGACAGGCTGTTCTGTGAGCCTGCTGGGACACAGATTGTATGCAATGACATTATGAAAGCTCTCCTGAAACCTCAGGGATTCCCACGGGGCTGGAGCTGTTGCCACATCAGAGATTCGGGCTGGGGAAGTCGAACTGGAGAGCCCTCAGTGGCGAAGCTGTTGTAAACTGGGAGTAGTGTTGCTAATCCCTGTGTGTCAGTGCATGTTGTCATCACACTGCTCTCCTCACTGTGCTCCTCAGCTGATCCAGTCTCCTGTGACCACTCCCCTGGGGCTGATCATGCTGAAAACCACGTCGGAGGAGCTGGCGTGTCCCCGCGAGGACCTGAGCGTGGCCCGCAAGGAGGAGCTGCGCAAGCTGCTCCTGGAGCAGGTGCAGACCGTGCTGGGGCTCCTCACAGGTACATGGCTCTGTTTGTCCTGCCTCAGGGCACATTTTGGAGACAACTTTTAAAGGGGCTCTTCTAGGAAAGCAGATTTAATTGGTTTCTTTTTTCAACCGGTTCGGGAGAAAATACTTTTTTGGAGAAAAGTGGAAAAAAACTTCTTTATTAAACAATAAAGCTTTAACAATATTAAACAATAAAATTGTTTGCTGCTCTAAAAGAGATGACAAACTCAGAAAGTCCCTTCCCTGGGTTGCAGCTTGGATAATTCAGTCTCTTATCAGTCTTTCTGGTGCTGAAATGCTGTGGCCCAGTGGGCTACAGGTGCGAGCTGCCAGTGCTCTTCTGATGTTAAGTTCAGAGTAGGTTTAAACAGATTTAAATAAAAGGGAAAAAAGACCTTTCAGTCTAAGGAACTTCTTTGCTTTAGTTAGTTAAAACTGACTAAAACAAAGGAGAACTCTCTTATCAGTCCCTCCAGTGCTGGAAATGCCAGACCCAGCCGTGGGCACAGGTGCTAGCTGCTGGTGCTCTTCTGGTGTTCAGTTCAGAGTAGGCTTAAACAGGTTTAAAGAAAAGGGAAAAAAACCCCTTAGTTTAGTTAGTTAAAACTAACTCAAACAAAGGAGAGCTCTGTCCTGCTGTCTGTTTGTCTGCAGACAACACAGTCCAGGAGCAGGAATGTGGAGGAGTGAGTGCAGTGTATAAAAACAAACTGCTGCTCCTTCTTTTTTTTCTTCACTTTCTGGAACAAGTCCTAAAGGCGTAAAACTTATTATTCAGCATAACCAGAACAGACAATTGGGGATAAAAAGCATCATATAGTCAGCCCAGGACATTGTCACACCTTGTGCCACTGAGCTGGCTGTCCCCTCAGCACCCACAGCTGGGCTGCCACTCCTGGGGTGATGAGGCCTTTGGTGTTGAGATGACTTGGAGGTGTTAGAAAGTCTCTTTTTTTCAGTTTCAAGACTGAAGAAGAAGACAGAATTTTTTGGTTCTCATTCTTAGGGTTGTTTATTTGCTCTTATTTAATACATTGTCTTTCTTTGACTTGTTGAGATGTGTTTAGCACATTGGTTCATGGCACACTGACTGCCCTCAGGGCAGTGTTATCTTTTTATACTAAAAACTACCTGTACATTATTTATATTTAATAATTTTCTAATACTTATCACTTATGTTACACAGTTTGTTTTTACTCTAATTTAAAAGCATTACTATTACAGCAGAAGATGGAGGCCAAGAAGAAGAGGGAGAAAGACAGAACATGTTTACATTTTTTTTAATCTTGTTTTTTGAACTCTCACTCTAAAACCTCTAAAATTCTACATTTTCACTTTGTGATAAATTCACTAACATTTTACTCAAACTCTTGTGGCTTGTAACTTTTCACACCAAGTTGGTAATTGTTTCCATGGGCTAAAATCAAAGGCACAGGTGGTTTTGACTCTGTGCCAAGGTCTCTGAGCCCCCTGCCAGGGTTTCAAGTCCTCACAGGAATTTCCTGGGTTCTGACACTGGGGGTCTGTGGAGCACAATGGGGGTGATGCAGTGGCTGCTGCTGCACTGTGAGCACTCAGCTCTGCCCTGCAGCACTTGGGCCAGCTTAATATGAACCAACTGGTGCAGCAGAGCAGCTGAGTTCTCTCCATGGAGAGGGATGGGGACTGTGTGCCCTTAGGGAGCCCAAAGCTGTTGTGCAGTGTTTCTGTCCCTCCCAGAGCACTGGAGCTGTGTTCTGCCAGAGCTCTCCTGCAGTCTGTGCTGTGTTTGTTGGATCAGTGTGGATCTTTGAGAAGGCACTTCTGAAAAGTCTCTCTTTGGCCAGGTATTTTGGAGAGCATCTGGGATAAGCACAGTGCTACTGCTGCCACTCCACCACCATCACCAACCTCAGGAGAAAGTGGTAAGGAAAAGCTACAAGATGGGATTTCCATGTACTTAAACCTGCAATATCAGGCACAGATTCCTTCCTTTACTGTCTGACCTCTCCTAATAACCCTTTCCCAGAGCTTTTCACAGGCCAACAAATTCCTGATTGGAAAGAAAAACCCTACACAAAGAAACAAATTGCACTGTGGGCTTGCCCCACTGCAAATGTCATTAAAATGTGCCCACAGAGCTGCTTGTTGTCCTCAGATGGCAAAAACCTCCCTGAAGTTTCAGTGCAAAACGCTCTAATGACAGTGAGCTAAAATCATGGGATTGTTAAGGTTGGAAAAGCCCTCTAAAGTCATCAAGTCCAGCTGTTATTCCAGCACTGCCAAAGCCACCACTAACCCATGTCCCCAGCTGCTACATATGCAAGGCTTTTAAATCCTCTCAGGGATGGTGACTCCAGCCCTGCCCTGGGCAGCTGTGCCAGGGCCTGACCACCCTTCTATGAAGAAATTTTTCCCAATATCCAACCTAAACCTCCCCTGGCACTTAAGGACATTTCCCTTTGTCCTGTTCCCTGGGAGCAGAGCCTGCTCCCCCCAGCTGTCCCCTCCTATCAGGAGCTGTGCAGAGCCACAAGGTCCCCCCTGAGCCTCCTTTTCTCCAGGCTGAGCCCCTTCCCAGCTCCCTCAGCCCCTCCTGGTGCTCCAGCCCCTCCCCAGCTCTGTTCCCTTCCTTGGACACCCTCCAGCCCCTCAGTGTTGGGAGTAGCCCAGAACTGGACACAGGACTGGAGGTGCCTCAGCAGTGCCAGCACAGGGGACAGTCCCTGAGTCTCTGCCCTGGTCCTGCTGCCACCTCAGTGCTGGTCCAGGCCAGGTGCCATTGCCCTCTTGCCCACCTGGGCACACTTTTCCTCTGAGCAACTTTGCAGCCCCCCTGCCCCAAGGCTGTGGCCTTGCATGGATGGGGTTGGCATTGTCCCCTGAATTCCAGCTGGTGGCACTTCAAAGCCAGTGGAGCAAAACTGAATTCTACCTGGGAAAAGGGAAGATAAAGGTAGCCAAGTCTCTGTGAAATGGAACAGGGTGCCCAGAGAAGCTGTGGTTGCTCCAGTTCTGGAGGTATCCAAGGCAGGGCTTGGAGCACCCTGGCACAGTGGAAGGTGTCCCTGCCATGGCAGGGGTGGCACTGGATGGGTTTTAAGGTCCCTTCCAACCCAAAGCATTCTGTGATTGTGAACATTTTTCTATCTATTCCTGTTAGACCTTTGTATGAGTGCTTATCTGGTGTTAACCCATTGACATCTCTACCTCTTAGTTACCTCTGAAATGGAGAGCACGTTTTTCTGTCCTTGTCCTTGGCACACATTTCCTTGTCCCTGGGACCTTGAGTAGTTCCCTGGGAGCTGCAGATCACTTCCTTGTGGCCAGATTGCAGCAGGCAGCTCTAGCCTGCTGCCTCTGATAAGCTGTTGGCAGTGTTTTGCTTAGTGCTAAACCTTTCACACTGAAGTTTGAGCAGCATTTTGAGTGCTCCTTTCCTGTACAGGAGCTTAAGATATTTCTATATTTATATACAAACCACAGACTTTAATGGGAAGAAATATTCCTCTGGCTTGCCAGGGGGAGGGTGGATTTTGCTGTAGCTGGGAAGAGTTTGGACAGGAAATATTTACAGAAAAGATCAAAGCTTCTGGTGTCAATTGTTAAGAATGGTGCTGGGGGAGGGAATTGGTGGGACAGATTCTGGACTGGCTGTCATGGAAGCCTGTTGGAGATGTCCCTCAGTCCCCTGGGGATTGCTGAAGCAGCTTTCATCCACCTGTGTGCTCCCCTTGTGACTGGGGATCAGATTTCCCAAACTGGAAGTTGGCTGCACTTCTGTGCTGGCCCTTTCCTTTCTCCCCTCTCAGGGAAAACAAACAAACTTTTCACACAGTGTTTTTTCAGGGTAATTGCTAAGAACCAGGACCACACAAGCTGTGCCTGTAGAAGTTTCATTTTGCCTGTGCAAACTTGTTTGTGTGAAACTCTCTCAGTTTTATTTTTCTGTGCTGTGTCTTTGCTGTGTCCATGTTAAAATGGGTTGTGCTTCCACTTCTTGAAGTCATCAAATCACTAAAGTTGGAAAAGACTCTAAGACTGAGTCCAACCATTAACCAGCACTGCCAGAGCCACCACTAAACCATGTCCCCAAGTGCCACATCCCCATGGCTTTTGGACACTTTCAGAGATGATGATTCCACCACTTCCAAAAGGAACACCAGGTGCTTCCCTCTGATCCATTCTTGCTCATTTTGTGTTCCCTGAGACTCAATTCCATTGTACTGGTGACTCTTGAATGTTTTCATTGTTGAGGCCACAACTCTTTACTCTTCCATTCAGATGAGATTAAAGGTATTCCAAGAGGCAGAACAAGCTCCTGAGTCCCCATAAATGTTTAATATCTTCCATCAGAACCCAGCTCTCTTTATGAACTTGGAAAACCCCTGCTTCCTATTTTTCATTTGCACAGGGAAGTGGAGTGAAATGGTTACTTGCAAGTCTTGCATGGGTTTTAAATAGCACATGAAGACAACATTAAACTCATTTCTCATATCACTTCAGCAAAGCAACTCTGATAATGACCCAAGCTGGACAACATTTGAGTTATTGCCATGGTGTAGGATTTACTCAGCAAGAGTCTCAGCTTCCAAATGTTGTCTTTGCATGATTTATAGAACATTTCCTGATGAATCCCTTCCTCAGGAATATTCCCTCACCTGTGGCAAACAAATGAGTAGCAGGAGCAGTTGTAGCAGAGGCAGTCACTGGGAGTTTCTTGCTTTGGCATGAATGCAGCTGATGCTGTGAATTTGTCACCTGTTTGCAAAGACACTGAAAATCCGTGAACCCCAGAGCTTCAGTGATTTAACTGTGTGCAAAGCACTTTAACCAGCTGCTGTGAGTTACAGGAATGTAACTGAGAGTTTCTGCTGTGGATGGATTAAAATATGAGAATCTTTAATTCTCATTGATTTTTGTGGAGTTGGCTGAACTGAATGTTTAAAAGAATAACAATACTTGAGGGTGGAAGGAACCTTAAAGATCATCCCTGCCATGGCAGGGACACCTCCCACTGTCCCAGGCTGCTCCAAGCCCTGCCCAGCCTGGCCTTGGGCACTGCCAGGGATCCAGGGGCAGCCCCAGCTGCTCTGGGCACCTGTGCCAGGGCCTGCCCACCCTCCCAGGGAACAATTCCTAATTCCCAAGATCCCATCCAGCCCTGCCCTCTGGCACTGGGAGCCATTCCCTGTGTCCTGTCCCTCCAGGCCTTGTCCCCAGTCCCTCTCCAGCTCTCCTGGAGCCCCTTCAGGCCCTGCCAGGGGCTCTGAGGTGTCCCTGGAGCCTTCTCCTCTCCAGGTGAGCACCCCCAGCTCTCCCAGCCTGGCTCCAGAGCAGAGGGGCTCCAGTCCTTGGCCTCCCCTGGACTCTCTCCAGCAGCTCCAGGTCCTGCTGCTGTTGGCCCCAGGGCTGGGGCAGCTCTGCAGGTGGGGTCTCACCTGAGGGGGCAGAGGGGCAGAATCCCCCCCTCCTGCTGCCCACACTGGGGCTCAGCCCAGCCCAGGGGTGTTTCTGGGTGCTCACAGCCAGGGCAAGTCCAGCTCTCACCCACCAACAGCCCAAATCCTTTCCCAGGGCTGCTCTCACTCTGTTCCCTGCCCAGCCTGGGTTTGTGCTTGGGATTGCCCCAGCCCTGGTGCACTTGGCCTGGTTGAGCTTCAGGGGCTCTGTAAAAGCACAATATGAGCAGTACAGATGTGCCCAGGTGTGAATGTCCCCACAGGAGGTTCAGTGCTAAGGTTGAAGGGCAGGATTGTCTTGCTCAGCCAGAGCCACGTGATGCTTTCAATTTCTGGAGCACAGGAGAAAGAAGCAATGATAAGGCTTGGCAGGGAATTATGAATACAGTGATGTAAGACATCAATCTTGGTGAAAAATGAGGACTAAGGAGGGATGTGTTCATCACTCAGGCTCTTGTGTACATTGGAAGTAGCTCAGTAAATCATAGCTGTTATTTTGGCACTGCTGGTGTCAGGATGTTTCACTTCCATAAAAAATCACTCAGATTCTCCAAGAACTTCAGATTCTGTAGCACAGCAAGTGCCAGATTTTTAAAGATGGAAAGGTTATTAAAGATGAAGTACTCAAGGAAAAGAAGTGTGTTGAACAACTTGGGGAAGGTGAAGAGTTTTGCAGCAGGTGGAAGCCTGGAGGTTGTGGGCAGCATCTGTGGGAAAGGCAGCCTGGCTGGGGCTGCCCCTTGGGTTCCAAAAGCTTTTGAGGAAGCAGAGGCACCAGGGATAAGGGAGTGTCTGGGTTGTTGGTGGCTTTGTCAGAGGTGGCACATGGAAGGTGAGTGCATGTGGTCCCCTCTTGCTGTGAGGGGGGAGTTCACCCTGGGCTAGGCAGGATTAACTGCAGAGCTTCTCCACATCCTTCTGCAGGGAGCTCACAGCAGTCAGGAGTAATTCCCTGCTGTGCTGCTCTGTGGAACTGGTGCTTTAAGCAGCTGGAACAGAGGCTAACCAGAGTTAAGGGAAATAAAGAGGATATTTATTAGAAGAGCCTTTAAAGGCCACACCCTGGCAGTACCAGAGCCACAGTCATGGCTGTGCCTGGATGTCTTCAAGACGGAAGCAAAAGAGGGCTTGGCCCCAAGATCTCACATTTTTGTAAGTTTTGGTCCATTTGCATATTGGAGTTAATTGTCCAATTAGCCCCAGCCCATGCAGTCCCATCCTCCTCGTTTTTTCTCTCTTCAGCCCACATTGTTTGTGCTCTTGGGCCTGAGATTTGGATCCTTTGTCCTTGGTCCTCAGCTAGAGAAGGAATTGTTGTGTCTCCCTACCCTGTGAAGAGAGAGCTCACCATCCCCTTATATGAAAGCCTGACCCACACACCAAAGCAGCACAAAATTGAAAAAAAAGAAAAAATTAAAAGCTAAAACCTGAGGTATCAGAACTAAGGCTCATCTGCACCCTGAGTGGTGGCTGCAGTTCTGCTCTTTCAGTAGCAGTAGGTGCAGAGGAGCAATGAAGGCTTTGTAGAAAGGCACTAAAGGTGATGAAGGGGTTTGAGTGGCTTTCTGTAAATAACAACAGAAGCAAAATCTTCTTTCTGTCTAAGAAACTGGGCAGGAGCTGCGTTAGAAGCCTACTGACACAAAGAAAGTGAAAGCAGGGGTTATTTCTGTTTCCTGTTTGGGTAGAAAGTGAAACTAGCAGCTGGCATACCCCAAACACAGCAGCTTCATGGTGAAGCTGTGAAACTCTGTCACGAGATATTGCAAATATTAACTTTCTGTGGCTTCAGTTGGAGGCTGGAGGAAGTCATGGGAGACAAATCCTGAGGCTGTGACAAACTTTTCAGACTCCACCTTTCTAGGGAAGCTTTTGTCATGTGGCTGGGGGATGTGATCTGTGCCTGCCTGAGTGAGCTTTTTGGGAACATCACCACAAGTGTCACAGGCCAGGAGAAACCTCTGTGACATTCAGTGTAACAGGGATGTGCCAAGCTTACATCAAGGATGCTCAGCCTTGTAGGGGGATAGAATTTTATAATAAATTCCTAAAATACACCCCATGGTCTTGCATTTCCTGAAATACCGTGAGAGCCCTGCCTAGTGAGGCCAGAAGTGCTGTGTGAGGCTAATTCCCAAACAGAAATCACCAATTCCTTTCAGCCAAATAACCCAGTGGATCACAGGATGTGCTGAGCTGGGAGGGATCCACAAGGATCCTCAGAGTCCAGCCCCTGGCCCTGCCCTGGGCTGGGCAGCTGGGGGTTGATGCCCTGCCTGACACCCCTCTGTGGTATTCACATGTTCTCTGAACAGAGAGAAGCTGTGAGAGGAGCAGAGAAAAGAATGATCAAAACAATTCTTCTCTCATTTGCTGCTCCTGTGTTTTTAACCATGTGGAATGTGTTGGAAGAGTATTTACCTGAAGGGATTGCTTGATTGGATTCTAGTGATGGTGTTTTGATTCGTTGACCAGTTAGATCCACATGTGTGTGTGGGGACTGTTGGCAGACAGCCACGAGTTTTTCAGTAGTTAGAAGTAAGTATGATGTAGTGTAGTTATAGTATAATATAATGTAATATAATATCACAGAATCACAGAATCATGAGGTTGGAAGAGACCTCTAAGGTCATCAAGTCCAACCCTCACCTAGACTACAGCACCAAATGCCATGTCCAGTCTTTTTTTAAGCACAGTCAGAGATGGTGATTCTACCACTTCCCTGGGAAGAGCATTCCAGTACTTTGTTATTCTTTTGGTGAAAAAATTCTTCCTAATATCCAACCTGTCCCTTCCCTGCTGTAGCTTGAGACTGTGCCCTCTGGTTCTGTCAGTGCTGCCTGGTGGGAGAGACCAACCCCACCTGTCCTCAGCCTCCCTTCAGGAATTGTAGAGAGCAATAAGGTCACCCCTGAGCCTCCTCTTCTCCAGGCTGAACAGCCCCAGCTCCTCCAAATGTTCCTCACAGGATTTGTGTTCCCAGCCCCTCACCAGCCTTGTTGGCTCCTCTGGATGCACTCAAGCATCTCAACATCCTTCCCAAACTGAGGGGCCAGAACTGGACACAGCACTCAGGGTGTGCCCTCCCCAGTGCTGAGTACAGGGGCAGAATGAGCTCCCTGCTCCTGCTGGCCACACCATTCCTCATGCAGGCCAGGAGCCATTGGCCTTCTTGGCCACCAAGGCACTCTGCTGGCTCATATTCAACCGGCTGTCAACCAGCACCCCCAGGTCCCTTTCCACCTGAACAGTGTCCAGCCACTCTGTCCCCAGCTTGTAAAGCATTCAGCATTCCAAAGCTTTAGAGTCAGATCTCAATCATCTCTTGCCCCACTAAAAGTAGGGGTAGCCTATTTTTACTGTACCCCTACTTTACTGCACCCCTCTCTCCTCCAGGTGACCTCTTGAGTAGCCTCTTGCAGAGCCCCAGCGCAGCCAAACTGCTGAACCAGCCCATCCCCATCCTGGACACAGACAGTGAATACATCTGCTCCTTGGCACTGGAGTGCCTGGCTCACCTCTTCAGCTGGATCCCTTTGTCCACGAGCATCACCCCGTCCCTGCTGACCACCATCTTCCACTTTGCGCGCTTCGGCTGCGACACGCGCGCGCGCAAGATGTCCTCGGTGAACGGCAGCAGCCCGAGCGCGCTGCTGGGCCAGGAGCGGGGCCGCCTGGGCGTGCTGGCCATGGCCTGCATCAACGAGCTCATGTCCAAGAACTGTGTGCCCATGGAGTTTGAGGAGTACCTGCTGCGCATGTTCCAGCAGACCTTCTACCTGCTGCAGAAGATCACCAGGGAGAACAACGCGCACACGGTCAAGAGCCGCCTGGAGGAGCTGGATGAGAGGTAGGGCTGGCTCAGGGCACCGTGCTGCCTCTGAAGGACTGGGGGGGTGGGTTTGGGCTGCTGCATGCTGTGTCCCATGGCCTTTCTTTCAGAGCACTGAGCCAGGGCAGCCGGGCAGACAGGTAGGTGTGCCCAGGTAAGGGCTGGGTGCTGAGGGAGCTGCTGGCCCAGGTTTGTGTCCCCTGCTGTCCCTTCCCTCCCCTGTCCCCGTTCGTTGCTGTTTGAATGCAGGTCTGAGGTGGCACCAGAGCTGAAGCTGTTGTCACAGAGCACAGAAGAGGCTCAGTGAGGTAAAGGCACTGCAGTGTCCCCTCTGTCCCTTCTGGTCAGTATCTGCCACTCACTCTGCCCACAATGGGGACACATCCTGTGAGGCATGACCTGGGAGAAGACAGCAGAAGCTTCCTACCCTTCACTGAGCCATGGCCATTTCTGATTCTTTTTTATTTTTGCTTTTTAAATTTATTTTTAAACAGCACCAAACACAGCTTGGGGAGCTCTGTTCAGTGGTGAATGGCTCCATAATCCCCTTATATGAAACTCAGACCCACACACCAAAGCAGCACAAAATCGAAAAAAAAGAAAAAATAAAAAGCTAAAACCTGAGGTTAAGAACTTAGAACTAGAACTTAGAACTAAGGCTCATCTGTACCCTGAGTGGTGGCTGCAGTTCTGCTCTCCACAAGCTTGGCTGGAGGCAGCAGGGAAGCAGCAGCACCTTGGGAAGCTGTGTATTCTTTGTATTCTTTTTCCAGGGTGTTACTGCCACCTTTTGTTCCCTGGGACAGCTCCACTCTCTTCTGTCAGATATTCCTACCTGTAGGGGACAAAGTGAGACTCCTCCTGCTGTTGTGTTGGGTGACTGAGCCTGGCTGTTGGCAGGGTGGTGCCTTGGTGCTGCCTCTTGTCACAGGGCTGCTGGCAGTGGCAGAGAGGTTGGAACTGTGTGAAAGTGCTGAGTATCTTACTATGGGTACACAAGGGTGGGAATAAATTTCCACTCAGGAGAGAAAAACATTTAGGAAAAAAGCTGTGAGTTCATTTGTAGAGAGGAGTTGGGACATTTCTGCTGCAGAATTCTCCTTTTCAGTATCCTTAGATAAAGGCATAACTTTGGGGTGGTAAATCCAGACTCACAGGGAATTCTGCTGCTCATTTTTTGCTATCTCTGACTTGTGTCACTCTCTGCCTAGAAATGAGACGTGGGGATGGCACACCTTTGCCTGCAAGGCACAGAGAGCCAGGAGTTCCCCTCTGGATTTCAGAAAAGCTCTCCTGGAAACCCACAATCCCCTATTTAACTGTTCTTTCTTTTATGGACACTATCAAGCAGCCTTTGGGGCCAGCCTTCAGTGGAGGGTGTGGAGCTGTGCTGGCCTGGGCAGAGGTGGTGCTGCCATTCCTTAGACCTGTTATCCACAGGGCCTGCTGGTGTCTGGGGCTGGGAGAATCCTTTCATTCATTGCTGAGGTTTGAAATGGAGATGGAACAGAGGTTCTGGAGACTGGAGCTGGCTTCTGGGGGGAGTGGAGCTTTCTTTTCTCCTTGAATTCTATGTGGAAAAGGCCATGGGGATTTTCCTGTTGTCACTTAAGGGCACAGCTGTACTATTTGTGTCCAAAACTGAAGGACTCAGTGCATGGAAGTGTCATCCTGGCTTGGATGACAAAATCCTGAAGGAAAGGGGCACTGAAGAAACCCCCTTCAGTAGAACCTGCAGGCCCTGGAGTCCTTCCTTGCCTTCCTCTTGTGCTGCTGGTTATTTTTGTTCTGTTAAAAATCAGTCTGAACACTTTGGACAATCCAGGAGAGACTAAGTTCAGGTTGCCTTTTGCTTCATTTGTGTTTGGCTTTGAAAATCCCAAAAGATGGGAGGTGGCTGGTAAGGATCCAGGCAATGGCTCAGTGGTGGAGAAGGGGGCTGGGGGCCAAGGAAGAATTTCACTGGTCTCAGGTCAGAGGCTGTTTAGAAAATAAAAATTAAAAGGATGGAGATGTTTGAGTTTCTTTTTTTAAATTCTTTTTTCCCCCTGGCTTTGATTTTTGAAGTGTTTGATCTGTGCTCAGGTGTGCTCAGTGATCTCCTGTCAAGTAGGCAGTGCCAAATAAAGAAGGAACTTCATCTTTTTTGCATGTTCAAAGCAGTGTGTGCTTTTGAAGGCTCACAACAACCCCCAGTGCTGCAACTCTGTCATCTGGCAGTGCTGCTGGTCGTGAGGGAGTTCTTGTTAGAAGGAGTGGGGATTCCCAAAAAAACCCAAATCCCCAGAGTTTGCAGCAGTGCAGAGCAGGCAGTAGAGTAAAACCAGGCTGCTCATGCCTGTCTGAAACTCTGCTGAGCCCAACTTTTTATTTAAAATACAAACTTCAAGTAGTTTGATGCATTTCAGAGCTCTGGGCATGAGGGAGGGCTGGCACTGTCTGTGTGTGGTGCTGCCATCCCTCCTGGGGCTGTGGAGTGTTTAACCCTTGCTGCACAGATGGATCTGGAGCTGAAGTTCATGCTGTTGTTCCCCAGTAAAAGCTCACCTCACTGGGGGCTTTGCTGGTTTTCCCCCAAGAACTCTCCCTGCTGCACTGAAGTGGGGCCATTGCTGCATTCCCTGAAGATTTGCTGGCAGATTCCTTTTGGGAACTTTGCACATTCCCTGAGGAGCCCCATGCTTTACAGGAAGATTCCTCTTTCATTTCCCAGTGCAGGCCCAAGCCTGGGCTCAGCTCAGAAACTCTTGGACGGCTGATCTCCACTGCAGGAGGAATTTTCCTTTCCAGCTCTCAGCTCCCTGGCTCTCCCACCCCCTCCTGTAAATGTAACCCCTCTGTTGCTGATTCCTGCATTAACTTCCTGCTTCCAGCTGAATTCCTCAGGGGTACAGTTCATTTCACTAATCCTGTCTCCATCACTACAATGACCTTTGCTATCAAATTATTTCTGCAGGGTGGAGGGGGTTGTGTTCATTTGCAGGCCTGGTTGAAGTCAATATTTATCTGAATATTAAAGTTGCTTTTGACTAGATTGTCTTTTCTGCTGTTTCAGGTGTTAATGGAGTGAAGGGTTGCCCATCCTTGTAGGTAATTGTTGCAGGGCTTTATATTTAATTGTTCTACTGATGGGTAATTGTAACTTTGGTTTGAATATGAAGATTTTGAGTGGCTTTTACCACTATTTCAATGCAGTTGCTTTCCCTTGGGGCACCTTGGCTGTTTTTTTCAGTGCTTTCTCCTTTCCCTTGCAGCTACATTGAGAAGTTCACAGATTTCCTCCGGCTCTTTGTGAGCGTCCACCTGCGAAGGATCGAATCCTACTCCCAGTTCCCTGTGGTTGAATTCCTGGCCCTGCTGTTCAAATACACTTTTCATCAGGTACAGCCCCACATCCTCATTTTCTCCAATCTGTTCTGTTGTCCAGGGCCAGCTTGTTTGCCCCAGTAAACCCAAAAAAAAGAGAATTTAACTGGTGTTACTGGCACTCCCCAGTGGTGCTGGGGATTTGGAGATGGCTGCATGTGCTCTTGGATTTAGAGGTCACAGGTGGTCACCCTGCAACAACAACTTGTCTGATGTTTAACTTTGCTTCTGCTTTAATTTTTTTCTAGTCTTTGGAATGGACAATGTGTGGAAAAGTCTCTCAGATTTGCTTGGTTTGTGTTTGGCGATTTTATTCCTTGTCCTCAATCTGTGGCTTTCTTCTAGCTTTTAGTTTTTGTATTAAAACCCCCAAGCCCTGTGGCTTTAGGTTGCTCTAGAAGCTGTCAGTGCAGCTCAGCCCCATTTACACAGGAACAATGACAAGGAAAGAGCTTCATAATATCACAGAATCATGGAATTATTTGGGTTGGAAGGGACCTTAAAACCCATCCAGTGCCACCCCTGACCCAGAGTGGTTCAAGCCCTGCCCAGCCTGGCCTTGGGCACTGCCAGGGATCCAGGGGCAGCCCCAGCTGCTCTGGGCACCCTGTGCCAGGGCCTGCCCACCCTCCCAGGGAACAATTCCTAATTCCCAAGATCCCATCCAGCCCTGCCCTCTGGCAGTGGGAGCCATTCCCTGTGTCCTGTCCCTCCATGCCTTGTCCCCAGTCCCTCTCCAGCTCTCCTGGAGCCCCTTTAGGCCCTGGAGTGCTGGAAACTGGTGTAACCAGCCATGAGATGGGTTAGCACTGAGACCAGCCTTGTAATTCCTGGGTTCCTGGCCTTGTACAAAAGCTCTTGTTCATCTTTGGACAGCCCTGAATCTTTCCGGTGTTTTCAGTAAGACAAGAAGCTCTTCCCATGGATTGAAGTGGATGTTTACTCCTGTTTTCACTGTGTGAAATCCATCTTGCCATAACTTGTGGTATTCATTGGAAATTTTGGTGTCTTTCAGCCTACACATGAAGGTTACTTCTCTTGCTTGGACATCTGGACACTCTTCTTGGACTATCTGACCAGCAAAATCAAAAGTCGCCTGGCAGACAAGGAAGCAGTGCTCAACAGGTGAGGGCTGGGGGCTGCCAGGGTGGCACAGCTGGAATCATGGCATGGACTGGGATGAGGGACCTCAAAACTCATCTCATTCCACCCCTGCCATGGCAGGGACACCTCCCACTGTCCCAGGCTGCTCCAAGCCCTGCCCAGCCTGGCCTTGGGCACTGCCAGGGATCCAGGGATCCACCCTGTGCCAGGGCCTGCCCACCCTGCTAGGGAAGGATTTTTTTCCTGCATCAGCAAAGAAGCTTTGTGGTCACCATGGAAGAGCTGTGAGAAATAAGCTACTGCTTACAGCAGCCTCCTGTGTGGTTGAGTCCTTTCTTTTTCTAAAATCATGAAGTATAAAAAGCATAAACCTTAATGTTTCACATTCATTCACAAGAACTCAGGCTGAGCAGGTTTGGGTAGACAAATTGGCACTTACATATGTTGCATGTGAACCTTGCAGGCAGAGGAAGGAAGCTTTGTACTCTAAAATAGAACTGGAGCACATTTTAGCACAAATTAGAGGAGGAAACTACAACACAGGTTGCTTACTTAGTGCTCACACAGCTCATACAACTAATTAATGAATTAGGAAACAAATTTTATTTAATTAGGATTTTAAATTTCCTCTTTAAATAGAGGATGTGTTTCTGAGAAATACAGATGAGACTGGAAGTCAAAAGTTGCACTTGCTTACCACTGTGTGTATTAGTTACAGCAGTGGTTGGCAGCTCTTCCTTGGCAGATGCTGACCCTGAAAGGGGTGGGTTTTGTTTGAGAAGAGTCTCTTTGCTGCCACTTTAAAAATCTGGTAAATATCCTGGTGAATTGTTTGGGTTTTTGAGGTTTAAAAGCACCATGGTTTGTGCCATGTTTAGTTCTGCTGAGTTCTCTTTTCCTTGAGCACCCTGAATAGCAGCAGTTGGTTTTGTAAAGCCAGCCTGGCATCATAACCACAAGGAAAAGTGGAACTATTCTTGAGCAGAAAGCTCCTTCTTTCAACATGGGAACTGTGGGGTTTGAATTTCTCAAGAAGTAGATTTTGGGTTGGAACTTCATGATTTGCTCCTAACGTGCATGTCGTGTGTTGTCTTGGTGTCACCCAGCTTGTGATGGAGCAAATTGTAACAAAAAGCTGTCTCTGGGTCTGTCAGACTACAAAACCCTAAATAAAGCTTGGGAGTGCTTGGGGCTGTGCTGTTTGTCCTCAGTGGAGCTCTGACATCTGCACATCCCTGCCCACCCTGAGCCGTGGGAACCCTGAGCTGGGCAGTCTGGGAGTGGTGACACCACAGGGCCACAGAGGACATTTCCTGTTCTGTGCTTCAGAAGCTTTGCATTTTGTACACAGTGCTGCTTTCACCACTGCAGAAGTTGCCAAATGCAAGGTTACACCACCTTGCCCAGAGCTTGCAGCTGCCTGGCTGGTGGCACAGCTGACTGTCACATCTGACACTTGGCTTGCGTCATGCTCTGCGTCTGTTACTCTTTTTTAAGGCCTGTTTTTCCAACCTGATTTTCCCTAGGAAAAAAACCAGGATTTTTTAATGAGATCCCAGCTGTTTTGTGAAGGAGGTTTTTCAAGGAGAAATCAGCTTGAAATGCCTGAAGTTTGGTGTTGTGGCCCCAGGAGTGGTTGGGTGCTGTGCTGGGTGTGCAGCTTGGCATTATTTCTGTTGGCTCTTTGCTGTGCTCTGTCCCAGCTGCCTGGCTCCCAGAGGTGCAGGGACATTTCAGTGACATGTTACAGTGCAAGCAGAAAAGGGACTGCCTTTGTTTCAGGGGAGCAGGGCCTGAATTTCAGTGTGGGGAAGGAGACAGCAGCACAGACATCTCAGGGGTCTCTGAGGTCAAGATGGCCCCAAAATGTGTTAGAAAATCTCTTTCTCCCAGCCTGGCAACTGAAGAAGGAGTCAGGATTCTTCTGTTCTGGTTCTCAAGGTTGTTTATTCTCTGTTATCTGTAACATTCTTTCCCTGACCTGCTGAGATCTGTCTGGCAGGTTGGTTGGTGGCACACTGATCACCCTCTTGGCAGTGTTATCTTTTTATACTAAAAACTACCTGTTCATTATTTACAATCATTTTCCAATACCTATCACCTATGTTAGACAGTGTGTTTCTACTCTAAACCAATCCAAAAGTGCCACCGTCACCCAGAAGATGGAGGCCAAGAAGAAGGAGAAAGAAGGACAGAACATGCCCAAATCCCTCCATCTTGGAACCCCAAGCTCCCATTCTAAAAACCCCAAAATTCTGCTTTTCACCCTGTGACAAACTAACTATCATTCTACTTAAACTTTCATGGCTTGTAAATCCTCATATAAGGTTGGTAATTGTTTCCATGGGTTAAAATCAAAGGCACAGGGCTCTTGGGCTCTGTTGCCCAGGTCTCTGAGCCCCCTGGCAGGGGCTCAAGCCATCCAGGGCAGCCAGAGGAATTTCCTGGGTTCTGACACAGGCAGGCTCAAGGCAGCAGAGGCTGCTGAGGACAGCCCAGGCTGCAAGAGGCTCTTGGTGCCTCCTGTTTGTGGACACCTGGTGTTGTTCCTGGCAAACTGCTCCTGCTTTTCCTGTTTTGAACTCTGGGGCTGCTCCTACTGCTGACAATCCTCCCTTTCCCTTCCAGAGGCAGAGGGATATTGGGTATTGCCTAGGCTGTTTCCTTACAGCTACCGTGTGACCTGAAATGAGCTGATACCTTGAATCCCAGGCTCTGCTTGCTGTAACTGCTCTGTTTTACATTTCCCTTGCTGGAAGGGTTTTACCCAACCCTGTGTGTGTCTCCCTGGTGGCTGCAGGTACGAAGATGCCTTGGTTCTGTTGCTGACAGAGGTGCTGAACCGGATCCAGTTCAGGTATAACCAGGCACAGCTGGAGGAGCTGGATGACGAGACCCTGGATGATGATGTAAGCTGAACAGGACAGGGCCACCTGCACTGCTGCCACCTGCAGTGGCTTTTCCAGAGCTTACACTCTGGACGATGGGCTGAGCAGCTCCTTCTCCCCTCCCTTCTCTGTGGGGTTTGAGCTGTAAAACAGCTTCAGATGCTTTTCACCAAAAGTCACACTGGAGATGTAACCTTTGGGTATAACTTGGTTCTTATTGGGGGAAAAATTTAGATCCTTGTGTTCTGATTGTCAGAGGTGTTAGATGTCCATGTCTAAACACCTTTGGAATTTAAAGTGTTTAATTAGTTGGGAATTTAAATGCTAAAATGTCTCTGAAGCAAAAGCTTGAAGTTGTGTCTTGTTGGGGCTTGTGTTTAAGCTTATTTCTCCTAAGTTGGTATTGATAAAAATCACCTCAAAGCTGATAAATGTCAAAGGGGAGTGGTGGCCAAAGTGGGTGGGGCCAGAGCCCTGGATGGGCAGGTCAGCTGTCACAAGAGGGTAGGTGAAGGAGCAGAGGGAATTTTATCACAAATGGCATCAGACAGATTTTTAAATTCTGGAGTGAGAGTTCTTGGTCTGCTGCCTGGGATGTGACCTGCTGGCATCTTCCCATTGTCATAACCATGTAATGAGAGTGATGCTGGAAAATCAAACAGCTCAAGGCAGTTCCTCAGCAGCCCTGTCCCGTTGGTGATTTGTACACAGACCCTGGCTGGCGATACAGCACCATTTCATAAGCAAAATAAATTCATTTCTGGATTCATTTGACACTTGTGTCATCTGGATAATTAGCTGCCATACCTCTGTAAAGACCATGTTGGTGTTTGGATGCCTTTCCATAGTGATAATAATGTCACAAATAAAGGTATAAATTATCTAGAGCAGTCCTGATGAAGTTGTCTTTGTGCTTCCAAAACAGGGTGGCAAATAGCGATACTTGAAAAACTTCAGACTTTTGGTATAAAACTTGAAAAGGGTTTTAGTTCATTATTTAAGGACAAAATGGAGTCAGGATATGGTGCTATTGATTCTGTTGCTTATGTTGCTGTGTGTGTTTGTTGTTCCATTTTTCCCTTCTCATTAATGGCAGGTTTGGGCTATGATGGTAACAGGCAGCTTCTTTCTCAGTCACCTGTGTAGCTGAGCATGGAAAGAGTCTTAAACTGTTAAAATAATTGTTTAATTCACCTTTAAATTTAATGTAATTGTTTAATTCACCTATCAAGTTCTTACCACTCTTTTCCCTCCCTTCTCCTGCACCGTCCCCCCGATTTTATCAATTCTGTATGAAAACAGAACAAATTCTATATGAAAATAAGTTCCAGTGGAGTGTGCAAGTTACAATTCTCTAAGATCCTCTTTGTGAGGGGGGGTTCTCCCTGCTGTCCCTCCCTTCCCAGGGGAACACAGAGCTCTAGGGACCCAGGGAAGGGCAGTGCTCACCCCATGTCCTTCTGTTTGCAGCAGCAAACGGAGTGGCAGCGGTACTTGCGCCAGAGCTTGGAGGTGGTGGCCAAAGTCATGGAGCTCCTGCCAACCCACGCCTTCTCCACACTCGTAAGTCCTGCCCCAGGCCAAAGTGCCACGTGGAATCAGCACCAACTGCTGTCGATTTTTTTTGACAGATGCCTCAGTGCCAAAAAAAAAAAAAGGGAAATTTGGGGTTGGATGCAAAACTTGGCAAGGGGAGATTAGAAATTGAAGAGAAAGAATTGTTTCTTTGGCTTTGTTGCATTTCTTGGTGTGTTTTGAAGAGAGTGGTTCAGTGTCTAAGTCCAGCTTGGTGGTCACTCTTTAGAAATTCCCACCTCTCAAAGTGTGAACATTTGGCAGCAACCCCTCTGGGCTGTTTATCTTGGCCTTTATCTCAGAGGCAGGGCTGTGAATTGGGCAGATAAGTGTCATTATTAGGGCTTTCAAGAGAGTGGAATCTTTATTTTAATTAAAGATTAAAATAGATAGATAAAAATGCTGGAGAGAGGCCTTGGACTATTGGGAAGCAGATCTGATCTGGATAAGTGCTTTTCTTTAGCTGCTGTCACTACCTTTGGTGGTGTAAAAGTTGTCTGGGCTTGTAGCAATTTTGAGAAGGATATCTTGGGGATTGAAGTGTGGCCCAGAATTCAGAGCAGTCCAGGTGGGGTTTTGCTGGGTGAGGAGAAAGGGAAATAACAGCAGTGAGATCTCAGCAAGTGCATTAATCCTGCTGGGAACACTGTGCAGCTCGACCTCAGAACTGTATTCCCAAGGAGCAGAGAAAACTGGGCTGCTGCAGAGGCAGGAGATGCCTGACCTGAAGTGTCTTTGCAGTTGCTGTTTTTCTTGAGGCAGGGAAGCAGAAGCCTGTCACTAGCAGGAGGGAACAAAGCAGAGGCTGCTGTGCAGCCCTGCCGGGAGCCAGCGGGAGGCACCAAGGAGCAGAGCAGTGTTCAGGGAGCAGATGGATCAGATGGAGCAGAGCATGTGGCTTCCTTGGAGGAACACATCCACATGAGGAAGGCTCTGTGGTTTTTTAACTCCCCTCAGGCAGTTATGCAAAGACACTCCACTGTTAATTAGGCCCAGCATGTTGGAAGCTGAGTAGGGAGTGCTTTCCTGAGCCTTGCATTGTTTCTTCTGGGGGACTGGGGAATGAGGCAGCCTCTCCAGCAGTTCCCAGTGGCTGCAGGGCTGGTGGGTGCAGTGGTTAGTTTAGGGGTTTTAGCAGTGGGAAATAATTAAAGCAATGGACAGCAGCTGCCATGACTCCATCCCATGCTGGGCAAGGAAAGGCTGCAGCTCCTTCTGCTGATGGGCAAGAGAACTTCCATCAAACCAAACACCAATTTCAGCCATTTTCCCCAACAGAAATTAAATAGAGCTGTGCCAGGCTGGAAGGGTTGAGAAAGATTGTTCAGCTGAAGTATGAGCAGGACCTGGCATGTTTGCTGCCACTGCTGAGTGATGGAGCTGGGCTGACACTCTGCTCCCACACCGGGGTGCATGAGGACTGTGGTGTTTATTCCTTTGGCTGTTTTCCCCATGGAGTTTCACTGCTGCAGCTTGCTGGCAGAATGCTGCACTGCTTCCCTTCTGTACCCTGGTAGAGGCACTGAACTCAGCTTTCTAGTTGCATAATATTTTGGGAGATTTTTAAGGCTCACCTCTTGAGAAGGTGATACCTGCAGGTGAGGTGGGTGAACACAGACCTCCTGCACTTCAGACCCTGCCACTCCTCTGCTCCTTGGGCTGAGTTGTGCCTCCAGCTGTGTATTCCTGGTGCTGGGCCCTCACTTGCACTGTCAGACCATTATCTTGTCAGGCTGATTGCTGGGATTAGAGGCAAAGGAGAGCTGCCACAGGGAAATGCCTTCAGGGGAGTGATCTTTGTTTTCCTGACAGCTGTCGGGACCTAGGAAGTTGTGGGATGCAGGATCAGCCCAGAGCCCATCCTGCCCTTCTTCCAAATGTCTGTGTGAAGGCACTGGGGAGAAATGAGAGCACTCTGCTCTGGCAGAGCAATCAGTCATTGGCTGTTACTGTCACTGTCTGCCAAGCCCCAGGATCACAATCAGTTCTTCTCTCTTTCAGTTTCCCGTTCTGCAGGATAACCTGGAAGTGTACCTGGGGCTCCAGCAGTTCGTGGTCACTTCAGGAACAGGTAATAACCACCCTCTAACACTGTGCTCCTCCCTCTTTCATCACTGCAAAACCACTCCAGACCTGCTTTGGTGTTGTTTTTTCTGTATTCACTTGATCCAAACCTGTGTGGAGTCTCATGGCTCAGTGTTAAACTCCAGCAGCAGACAGGAATCTCATAATATGATTTATTCTTATTGTCTTGGTTCTTCCCTTGTTCTGGTATTTGAAATGAAGATACCAGAATGTTAAGAGCAGGTGTGCAGCACCAAATACTACAGCTCCTTCCTGAGAAGCAGGGGAAGCAGCAGTGGTGAGATCTGCCTTAGGGCAGGCTGTAGTTTAAGGTAGTACTCAAATTCCCTGGTGTGACCAGGAAAGGAATCTGTCACATCTCCAATACTGCTGGACATGGCAGAATGGTGACTGTTGTGTAGCCAGTTTTAGAAAAAATATTCCCAGTTTTAGGATCATTTCAGCCCTAGGATAAGCAATGTGTGGGGGTTTGGTGCTGTGACACCAGCCTGTGTTAGAAGCTGTCCTGGGGGCTGGATCAGCAGCAGCAGCAGCTCAGATGCAGCTCTGGATTGAGCCCTGGGTGGTGGCACAGAATCCCAGAATGGGTCTGGAAGGGACCAGAGTGATCCAGCTTCCCTGCTCATCCCAGAGCACATGGCACAGGATTGTGTGTTTGTATTGATGGCACAAAATGGAGAGGTTGCTGCTGAAAGCTTGAGCTGTCAGTGGAAAGAAAATTTATTTTCTTCAAAAGGTGGTGTTGGAGAACATGAGAACATAGTTGCTTTCAGGAGGATTGTGTGGGGCTGGAAAACCTCATTAGCAGATTGTTTCTTGTACCTGAGAAACATGGAAGTGCACAACACACCTCACACTAGAAGTGAAGTCACAAATTCTCTGTCCCAAATCTGCTGCTGGATCATGGAACTGCAGCCAGCAGAGGGAGTGTGGAAAACCACCTTCTCCACGTGGAAAACCACATTTTCCACCTGGAAAACCACCTCTTCCATGAGAAAACCACCTTCTCCACCTGGAAAACCACCTCTTCCATGAGAAAACCACCTTCTCCACCTGGAAAACCACCTCTTCCATGAGAAAACCATCTTCTCCACGTGGAAAACCACCTTCTCCCATGTGGAAAACCACCTTCTCCAGAGCAGGGAATGCTCCTGATGGCAGCAGAAAACAGAAAGGCTCCTGTTTGTGGAGGAATTAACTCCATACAGAAGGAAATGAAGGTGTAAAAGGCTGGAATAGTCATTTATCAGCCCTTGAGGTGTTGTCAGGAGAGCTGAGCTTCCTTTCCAGAGTGCTGCAGTGCCTGGGCCAGTGCTGCCATCTGACCTGTGGCCCAGAGCTAGTTTCACAATGGAATTAGAGCAAACTTGGCACTTTGTGTCACTTTGTCCCCAGGTTTCCCATCCCCAGGAGCAGCAGGGATCAATCCCAGAGCCGTGGTGCTCTCCCCTTGCGCGAGCAGCAATTTCCAGCTCTGGGGGCAGCCCTTAGAGAAACTCAGCTTTGTGGCTGTGTATCTGATGGGCTGTGGTGTCCCTGCAGGTCACAGGCTGAACATCACAGCAGAGAATGACTGCAGGAGGCTGCACTGCTCGCTGAGGGACCTGAGCTCGCTGCTGCAGGCCGTGGGCCGCCTGGCCGAGTACTTCACCGGGGACGTGTTCGCCGCCAGGTTCAACGACGCGCTCACCGTGGTGGAGAGGTGGGTGCAGCTGTGCCTCTAAGGGAGGGCACCAGGATCAGGCTAAGAAGGGTTTATTGCTTAGAGAACATCATCTCAAAGACATGAGGTTTATAAGGCAGCAAGCAGTTGGCCATAGTCTAAGATGGTCCCAAGTTCTTTGTGATAAACTCTAGAAAGTTTATAAATTTCTAATCCAGTGGACAGTCTCGGTTTGGAAAGACAGGAGTCTGCTAAGGAAGGCAGGAGCCTCCCCTGAAATGGAGAATGTAAACCCTCCCCACCCCTCTGAATTGCTATAAATTTTAAATTAAGGGGCTCTCAGGCAACAAAAATTATGGGAGCAGGAAATAACAGTTCTTTACTAGGGAAGAAAATAAAAGGATAAAATAAACAATGCAGTAAACTAAAGCAACACTGACAGTCAGAACCCAACCTGACACCCTGTGGGTCAGGGTGTTGGCACAGTCCCATTGGAATTGTGGCTCAGCCCTCCTGCAGTGTCAGGGGTGGTTCTGCTGGAGCAGGGATCCTGTAGAAAAGGGTGGAGTCTTCCTCTGAAGATCCAGTGGAAGAGGCAGCTGCTGTTCCTCTGGGAAATCTGGAGGAGAAGCTGTGCTGGTGTTCCAGGATCTCCAGATTATATCTGGGTAGGAATGCTTGGCTCCTCCCTCTGGGCTCACATCTCCCAGTGGGATGCTGTAGTTCTTATCAGCCATGCAGTGACATTCAATAGCTGTTATCAGCAGATGTCCCCTCCCAAGGCAGGAGTGATTGTGGAAGAGATCAGGAAAAACTGCCCACCTGGCAAAAGACAACTGCCATACAGATGGTAATAGAATACATCTTGCTTTGCAATCTGGAACATCATCACAGAGTGTATTTGGCTTTGCTGTATTTGGCTTCTTTCTACTTCAGTGTATCCACATTATCAATGTGGATACTTTGGCCCAGTAAGGTCTGAATACATGTACACACATATGTTGTGGGTCCCAGGATGAGGTGAGAGATGAGAATTTGACTTCATGTTCTCAGAAGGCTGATTTATTATGATATGATATGATATTTATATTATATTAAAAGAGAATGATATACTAAAACTATACTAAAGCAAGAGAAAGGATGCATCAGAAGGCTAAAACAAGAATGATAATAACCGGTGACAGACTCAGCGAGTCCAACACAGCTGGCTGTGATTGGTCATTAAATTAACAATTCACATGCTGAGTAAACAGTTCTCCAAATCACATTCCAAAGCACCAAAACAAGGAGAAGCTGAAGCTTCCCAGCTTCCCAGGAGGAGAAATCCTGGTGAAGGGATTTTTCATAAAATATCATGGTGACAATGAGGTTAATAAGGCAGCAAGCAGTTGGCCATAGTCTAAGATGGTCCAAGTTCTTTGTTGCAAGACAGTGTGTAACTTTCTAATCCAGTGGACAGTGACCACAGAGTGTTTGTCTTTTCTGACCTGTCACTTTTTGATGCAGTTGGTTGGAGGGGGCTCCTCGGGCTGAACTTTGTGATCTTCAAGGCCTTTTCCAACCTTAATGTTTCCATGATTCTTCTCTTAAATGAAAAGACCTGTGAGAGCTGAAGGGGCAGATGTTTTATTATCCTCTCCTAGGTACTTAATTAGCTCATAGTTACAAATGGGAGAATTTCAGGCTTTTACACGGGTTTTATGTTTTCATTTCTGTGCAGGAGCATCTGACTTGTTCCATTTTACCCCAAACAGTGCAGTAGGCTCTGAATTATTTTAAGCTAAATGGTCAAAATCTCATTTGTGTATTAACTAAATATCCACTCAGACTGGGGAAGAGCTGCACTAGCTCAGGTGCTGGAGCAGATTTGTACAATCCCTTTGCTGCCATGTGTGTTTGCCCCTCCAGGCTGGTGAAAGTGACGTTGTATGGATCCCAGATCAAACTGTACAACATCGAAACCGCTGTTCCTTCCGTGCTGAAACCTGACCTCATCGATGTGTGAGTGGGGCTGCACCCAAACTGGGCACTCACAGGGTGGGCAAGGCTTGGAGCTGCTGCTCAGACCCCTCCTTGGCAGATCTCTGGGAAACAGCCTCTCCAGCTCTTGGCAGCTCCCCAGGAAAGCACCTTTTTCAGCTGAGGAAAGTCAAGGCTGCTGCCAAGATTTTGGACCAGTTTTTGCTCTAATGGAAGTACCCAGGTCGTTTAAGGGAAAACATGTTTGTGCTGAGAAGGAAAAATGCCCCTTAAATCATCTCTGAGAGCAAACTGGGATTGTGCCCTGTGCTGGTGGCTGTAAAAGCAGGGTAATTAATGAGGAAATAAGTGTTACAACAGTGATATTTTACAGAAATGGATCCACTGTGTAATGTGTAGTTTATTTATAAATCCAGTTGATGGATTTTTTGCTACCAAAGTCAGACCTGTGGCTCAGGTAAAAGAGGTTTTTCCCAGTTGAGGGTTTCAAATCCTTGTCTTCCAAGACAAACATAAGCCTTGCAGCCGTGCAAGCCATTTCTGGGACAAACCATTCGGTGTGAAATCTTGGTGCTGCTGGTCACAGATCACCTCCCTCTGTGACAGACTTGTAGGGACTCTCCCTTGCTGATGCTGTGCACACAAACCTGTTCCCTGCCAGCTGGAGCACTGTGGGCAGAATTTAAGGTTTGAACACTTGTTCTGGTTTGTAATTGCACCTTAAGCAGCTCCTTGAAGACCTCCTCTAGATTTCACCATATCACTGTATAACTAATGGGATTTCTCCTATTAATCCCAAGTTAGAGGCACTGAAATTTGTGCAGGGGTTGTTGTTGTAATGGTTTTTCTGGTTTACAATAACTGGGGAGGTGTTTTCCATGATCTGTCAGCAAGGGTTAACCCCTTTCCCTGTCCCTGAAGAAACTTGTGATCCATTTTCTAATGCTTGCCTGAGAAAGCAGCACTGTCCCACATTTGGGGGCCACCTCTCTGAAACTGAGGGACACCCTGACTGAACCCTCACCTGACAGGAGTGTGATTATCAGCTGTGGTTACAGTCAGGTACCAGTTGCTGATAACTTGGCTTTATCAATTCCCACCTTTACCTTGGTGGGTCCAGAACCAAAACCAAAACAGAGTAAGGATTTTTTACAAACCCTGCTGCCAGATTAGCCTGAAACACCACTCCTGTGTCCTGTTGCACTGCTCACTGTGTCCCCTGGTGTCCCCAGGCACGCCCAGTCCCTGGCAGCCCTGCAGGCCTACGCTCACTGGCTGGCCCAGTTCTACAGCGAGGTGCACCGGCAGAACCCCGAGCAGTTCATCTCCCTGGTGTCCACAGCACTGGAGGCCATCACCCCCCTCATCAGCTCCAAGGTACTGCCCCCCTGGGGGCTGGGGGCTGCACTCTGCTCAGCTGGGGTGGGCTGGGAGCTGGGCTGTGCCCCAGAGCCATGGGAAGTGTCCCAACAGCACTGGGAGTCAGGCTAATACAAGCATAAGCAACTTAAAGGCATTTAAACTCAGTCTAAATTCAGATTTAAACTTCTAAACTCAGATTTAATGGCTTGAAAGCAGGGAAGTCTCTCTCTCTCACAGTATTAAGGGAACTCAGCTATGCTCTGGTTTACAAATAAATCATAGAATTGTTTAGGAAAAGCTCTCTAAGATCAAGTCTAACCATTTCTCCAATACTGCAAAGGCCACCACTGACCCATGTCCCCAGATGCCATGTCCACACAGCTCTTAAATGCCTCCAGGGATGGGGACTTCACATTGCCTTGAGCACTCTATGCCTGACCACCCTTTCCATGATGAACTTTTCCCAAAACCCAATCTAAACCTTCCTGGGCACATTTCCTCTCATCGTGTCCCTGTTCCCTGGGAGCAGAGCCTGACCCCCCAGGTCCTGGCAGCTCAGAGAGCTGAGCCTGGCTGTGTGTGCTGGTGGGACTGACCACCCCTGTCTGTCTCAGGTGCAGGAGAAGCTGCTGCTGTCTGCGTGCCACCTGCTGGTGTCCCTGGCCACCACGGTGCGCCCGGTGTTCCTGATCAGCATCCCGGCCGTGCAGAAGGTGTTCAACAGGATCACTGACACCTCTGCCCAGCGCCTCCCCGACAAGGTCAGTTCACCCAGAGCTGTCCCACAGGGAAATGAAGGCTCTGTCCTCGGGAAGATGTGCCTCAGGTGCTGAGGGATTGTCTTGGTTTCAAAAGCAGGTGTTTGCTAAGGAAGGCAGGAGCCTCCCCTGAAATGGAAAATGTAAACCCCCTCCTTCCAAATTGCTCTAAATTTTAAATTAAGGGGCTCTCAGGCAACAAAAATTATGGGAGCAGGAAATAATAGTTCTTTACTAGGGAAGAAAATAAAAAGATAAACAATGCAGTAAACTAAAACAACAGTGACAGAGTCAGAACACAACCTGACACTCTCTGGGTCAGGCTGTTGGCAGCAGTCCCATTGGAATTGTGGCTCAGCCCTCCTGCAGTGTCAGGGCTGGTTCTGCTGGAGCAGGGATCCTGTAGGAAAGGGTGGAGTCTTCCTCTGAAGATCCAGTGGAAGAGGCAGCTGCTGTTCCTCTGGAGAAAGCCATGCTGGTGTTCCAGGATCTCCAGATTATATCCAGTTAGGAATTCTTGGCTCCTCCCTCTGGGCTCACATCTCCCAGTGGGATGCTGCAGTTCTTAGCAGCCATGCAGTGACATTCAATAGCTGTTATCAGCAGGTGTTTCCCTCGTTGTAGAGGAGGTAAGGAAAACTGCCCACTAACAGAAGACAACTGCCATCCAGGTGGTAAATAGAATACAATTTGCTTGGCAATGCAGGACAGAGATAACCTCAAAAATCAGCCACCTTCTCTATATTGTGTATATCCACAAATTTCAGTGATATTGTATGTAATTAATGATCTATTTTGAGGAACAGCACAAGGAAAAAACACAATTGCACCTCTTAGATCTGATTCTTTTCTCATTTGTTGACACCATCCCCAGTTCTGCATCATCTTCACAGTACAGGCACGTTGATTCTGACCTACACAAAGAGTTTTTTGTGAAACTGGAGTATTTATATTGCAGCAGCAATGTAAATAATATAAATATATTCCATTTATAGCGCTGAACGGCCACAGTGCTGGGATATGGTTATGTTGTGTGCTGGCAAGGAAGCACAAAGTGCTGCACAAGTGCAGAAGCTCAGCATGTAAACCAGACAAGGAGATGAGTAATGAAAGTAAAATCATCTTTGTTTTTATAAGCACCAGAGATTTACTGCTGCAGGGAAGGGCTGGCAGAGCTGGGAGCTGCTTCCAGGCCTTAAATCCTGGAGCTTTGCTTCTCTCTGTCTTTGCAGGGCTGGTTGTTTTCACTTGGGCTCATGTTCTGCTGTTGAATAGTGAGCACCTGTGGTGTCTTGGACAGCCATGAAATATCATTTCACTCCAGCTTGTGCTCTAGCAAAAATTAACTTGGGAAAAAAGTTAAAACTTTGTCTCTTTGATTGATGCTGCCCAGAGAAGTTGTGGCTGCCCCATCTCTAGAAGTGTTCAAGGGTAGGCTGGACTTGGAGCAGCCTGGTCTGCTGGAAGGTGTCCCTGCCTGGGACAGGGGGTTGGAAGTTTGCGACCTTTAAGGTCCTTTCAACCCAAACCATTCCATGATTCAATAGTTTTGCTGTCAGTCCAACCCTGCTGCTGTCTGGGCTCTTGTGGGTGGCTTTCTGCTCCCACCTCTCATTGTGAGTACCAGGAGCTCAGGGTTGATACCCACCTGTGTGGATATTTTGGGAGCTGCAATCCATCCTCAGTGTCCAAGCAACTCTGCAGAGCTCACCCCACACACCAGAGATGCACAAAGCAGGGGTGGAACACCACGAGCTTTCCCCTCCCTTCCCACCCAAACCTTTCAGTGGCTGTGATTGCTGTCCCTCCCAGGCCCAGGTGCTGGTGTGCAGGGCTCTGTCCAACGTGCTGCTGCTGCCCTGGCCCAACCTGCCTGAGAGTGAGCAGCAGTGGGCTGTGCGCTCCACCAACCACGCCAGCCTCGTGTCCGCCCTCACCCGCGACTACCGGCAGCTCAAGGCCACGGCCAGCCTGCCCCAGAGGAAGGTGCAGCTGGAGGACAGTAAGTACCAGTGTCCTGCTCACTCCTGCTGCACTGGGGAGTGTCATTAAGCTGATTTGACAGTGGTTATTTTAGCTGAGAAATTGTTTCGTATATGGGGAGGGTGGGGAAGGAGCGGGTTGGGTTTTCTTTCTGTTTTTAGAGGCTTTTCTGCTCTGTACAGGGCACTCTCATCCCAGGTCACCTGTAAACTCTTCCATTAGAGTGCTGTCTTCCTGGGATCAGGGTTGGGATAACAGTTTAAATAGTAAGGATTGCATTGGGAATACTGAACAGCCTCTTGTGTAGTAATAGAAAACTGGCTGGAAGCAGCATTAACAAAGATCGTGGTTGTAAAAAATGAAGGGGGAAAATAAGAATTTCTTCCTTGGGAAGTACTGGAGAGGGTTTGTTTATATAGGAGGAATGCAAAGAAACTCCTGGCAAGGGGGCAGGGAAACTTTATGCTTTGGGCCTAGTTTGGGGTGATTTTGGGTTTTATTGAGGATCACTTTAAAAATCATTCAGAAATCTGCAGTGTCACACGTGAATCACACACATGTTGTTTTAATTACTTTGTATGTTAGCTTAATTTCTCTTCCTCTTACCTGTGAGCAGTTTTGGCACATGCTAGAAGCATCACTCCTCTCGTTTTGCAGCCAAAGTGATCATCCACCAGACACTGAGCGTTCTGGAAGACATTGTGGAAAGTGTCTCTGGAGAATCCACCAAGTCCCGGCAGATCTGTTATCAGTCGCTGCAAGAATCCGTGCAGGTCTCACTAGCCCTCTTCCCAGCTTTCATTCATCAGTCAGGTATAACCTCAGGCCAGGGGTCATGCTGTGAGTAGCTTTCTGAGCTCCTGGTGACACCCAGAGCAGCAGCAGAGTTGTGGTGTGGGTGTGGAGTGTGTGGGTTTGCTGTGCCTGGGTGTGCTGGGAGAGCTGGGCTGAAGGGACATCCCTGCCAGCCAGGATCCAGGCAGGATTGTCACAGTTTCAAAGAGGAGCTGGTCCTGAGCACAAAAAAAAAAAAAGCTTTAAAATACCCTCTCTGGCTGTATTTACCATTAAGAGGAATAGTTGTCATCAGATTGGGTCAAATGATGTGGGATTTGGGGGTTTCTTTCCCTGAGATGGAGCCAGGACTGTCACTTGGCGGCCTGCTGGCCAGCAGCTTGCATTTTGTGTCACATCAGGTGCTTCCTCCTGTTCCCCTTGGAGCTGGGTGGGATTTTCTCAGTGGTGGGGGTTGAGGGGAGACAAAAGCAGTGAAATGCAGAGGATCCAAGGCAGCAGTGTTGTGACTCCAGGGAGCTGTTGTCTTCAGAACAGCCTCATCAATTGCCATTTATTGGCTATCCAAGGCTGTGTGATGAGGGAGGAGTTGAGCAGCTCCAGCTTGGTTGTCCAGTTTTATTGGGGTGGGTGAAGGATCAGCTGGGTGCTGATCAGCTCACTGCACCACCATGTGCTCACTTCTGAGGAGAGAAGAGTCTTCTCAGTTCCTGCCAAAAAAACAAGCTGGATTCTGTCTCCTCCACCCCAAGCTCTGTGGGTGTTTTGGATTTCCTGGTGTTTCCTGTTAACCCTGTATGAGCAGTGAGCACTGGAGATGGGCCTGGAGCTGCCCCTGAGCTTTGTCCCAGCACTCTGAGCACACTGAGGCCTTGCTGGCAGGATTTTGGTTGCTCTGAGGGGTTGGGTGCTGCCTGTGCTGGTCATCCCTGGCAGGTTTTGGAAGGGGATGAACAATCTTGAAGCCCTGTAGGAACCAGCTGATGGTTTCAGTTTCTCAGACAACCCTGTTGGTAAATTCCCAAGAGTAAGTGGGGTTCCCTGAACAGGAGGAGCAAACTTCAGACTTAAACATAAAAGACTTATTGATGCACTTGGATGTTTCCTTAGCATGTTCTTGTTGCTTTTCTCCTCTCTTAGATGTGACAGATGAGATGCTGAGCTTCTTCCTCACCCTGTTCCAAGGCCTGAGGGTGCAGATGGGAGTGCCTTTCACTGAGCAGATCATACAGACCTTCCTGAACATGTTCACCAGGTACTGCCCAACCCTGGTCACTTCTTTCTTACCCCTCAGGATGGTTTATCTGAGGAGCTGCTCAGACAGCTGGTCCCTGTCCCTAAAGTGGGCTGTTTGCAGCCTTTGTGACTTTTGTCACATCCCAGGGGTGAATCTGGGGAAAACACTTCCAAGTCTGGAGAGACCCAGTGCCCATCAGTCACAGCTGCCATTGTGCAATCCCAGCTCTCCCACCGACTTGCTGGCTGTGTGGGGTGTTGAACTGGACTCTCACATTCCCTCTTAGCTCCTGCCCAAGGTCTGAGAGTGTCCCCTCACTCATCTTTTGTTGGGGAGGGGGATCTGTCAACCCTCAGTCAAACCTCCCTCCCTTCTGTGCCTTCACGTACTTGGCCACTATTAATGGAGCATTTTAGAGGCAGCACTTATTTTCCTGTAAACCAGGTGAGCCTTTGGATCCCTGGGGATGTTCCTAATGCCTGTTTGTGTCCCAGGGAGCAGCTGGCAGAGAGCATCCTGCACGAGGGCAGCACGGGCTGCCGCGTGGTGGAGAAGTTCCTGAAGATCCTGCAGGTGGTGGTGCAGGAGCCAGGCCAGGTGTTCAAACCCTTCCTGCCCAGTGTGATCTCCCTGTGCATGGAGCAGGTCTATCCCATCATTGCAGAGGTATTCAGCTCCCAGGGCAGGGCAGGGGAGGCATTGCTGGGGGGGTGTGAGGGTGTTCACAGGGGTCCCAGGATAAGGGAAGAGACCAGGATCTGACTCCATGTTTCAGAAGGTTTGATTTATTATTTTATTATAATAAATAATAATTTATATTTTAATATTATATTAAATTTATATTTATATTTTATATTTATATAAAATATCTAATATATAAAATATATAAAATATTATATATAATATATAGTATATATATTATATATAATATATTTAATTTAAATATAAATTCTATATAAATATATATAATTTAAATATAAATATAAAATATTATATAATATATATATTATATGTTATTTTATATTTATATTTAAATTTATATTTATATTTTAATATTATATTAAAACTATACTAAATTAATAGAAGAAAGGATTTCATCAGAAGGCTAGATAAGAATAGAAAAATAAGAATGATAACAAAAGCTTGTGTCTCTGACAGAGAGTCTGAGCCAGCTGACTGTGATTGGCCATTAATTAGAAACAACCACATGAGACCAATCACAGATCCACCTGTTGCATTCTACAGCAGCAGATAACCATTGGTTACATTTTGTTCCTGAGGCCTCTCAGCTTCTCAGGAGGAAAAATGCTAAGGAAAGGATTTTTTCAGAAAATATCATGGCTACAGGGGGGTGGTGATGCCTTATGGAGCTGGAACAGAGGCTAGATGGAGTTAAGAGGAATAAAGTGGATTTTTATTGAAGGGTCTTCAAAGGCCACACCCTGGCAGTACCAGAGCTCAGGTCCTGTCTGGGCATGGGAAGAGGTTGGAGCTGTCCTGCTTTTAAACTACTTGGAAATCCAGGTCAGGATTTGAGGGTTCTGTGCCACAGCCTTTGTGTGGTTGGAATGGAGTTACCACCGCCCTGATACTGGGAACTGGGAATGGGAGGGATCCCAACTCCACTTCATGCTCTGGCAGTGAGGGAGAGCAGAGAGCACCCAGTGCCAGTCAGGGGTGTCTGGGGGAGCAGGGACAGTGAGGGGTGTCTGGGGGAGCAGGGACAGTGAGCTGTGTCTGGGGGAGCAGGGACAGTGAGCTGTGTCTGGGGGAGCAGGGACAGTCAGGGGTGTCTGGGGGAGCAGGGACAGTCAGGGGTGTCTGGGGGAGCAGGGACAGTGAGCTGTGTCTGGGGGAGCAGGGACAGTGAGGGGTGCCTGGGGGAGCAGGGACAGTGAGCTGTGTCTGGGGGAGCAGGGACAGTGAGCTATGTCTGGGGGAGCAGGGACAGTCAGGGGTGTCTGGGGGAGCAGGGACAGTGAGGGGTGTCTGGGGGAGCAGGGACAGTGAGCTGTGTCTGGGGGAGCAGGGACAGTCAGGGGTGTCTGGGGGAGCAGGGACAGTCAGGGGTGTCTGGGGGAGCAGGGACAGTGAGCTGTGTCTGGGGGAGCAGGGACAGTGAGCTGTGTCTGGGGGAGCAGGGACAGTGAGGGGTGCCTGGGGGAGCAGGGACAGTCAGGGGTGTCTGGGGGAGCAGGGACAGTGAGGGGTGTCTGGGGGAGCAGGGACAGTGAGCTGTGTCTGGGGGAGCAGGGACAGTGAGGGGTGTCTGGGGGAGCAGGGACAGTCAGGGGTGTCTGGGGGAGCAGGGACAGTCAGGGGTGTCTGGGGGAGCAGGGACAGTCAGGGGTGTCTGGGGGAGCAGGGACAGTCAGGGGTGTCTGGGGGAGCAGGGACAGTGAGGGGTGTCTGTGGGAGCAGGGACAGTGAGCTGTGTCTGGGGGAGTAGGGACAGTGAGCTGTGTCTGGGGGAGCAGGGACAGTCAGAGGTGTCTGGGGGAGTAGGGACAGTGAGGGGTGTCTGGGGGAGCAGGGACAGTGAGCTGTGTCTGGGGGAGCAGGGACAGTGAGCTGTGTCTGTGGGAGCAGGGACAGTGAGCTGTGTCTGGGGGAGCAGGGACAGTGAGCTGTGTCTGGGGGAGCAGCAGTTGGGACCCTCAGTGGCACAGGCAGTGCCTGCAGCATTCCCAGCTGGGCAGCTGCAGGTGTCTGCTGTTCCCAGCTCACTGCCACTGGGAGTCTCCATCTCCATGGACCCATCCTCCACAGTCGTGGCTCTGCCTGGGGGGCTCCATGATGGAAACAAAAGAGCTTGGTCACAAGATCTCACATTTTTATAAGTTTTAGTCCATTTGCATACAGGAGCCAACTGTCCAATTAATAGCTTCAAATGATGAAGTTTCATCCTCCTTGCTTGCCCACCCTCCTCTTTTCACGTTGTTTATGCTTTGGGCCTGAAGTTTGAAGAGTCCTTGAGTCTCCAGCTAGAATAGGTTTTGTCTTCACCACCCTATGAAAAGATCCTAGTAACACTTAATATAAAGCTAAAAGCTGCACACCAAAACAGAACAGAAAAACTTAAACCCCAGGTATCAGTGGCAGCTGTGAAGCTTTGAATTTCCACAAGCTGCAAGTGTGGAGAGAAAACACCCTGGGGGGGAACAGTCAGTGGGATTGGAAACAGAGTGGGTGGAGGATTTTGTCAGGGATTTCAAGAGAAGCTAAAATTAGGGAGGAGGTCAAACCAGGAGGTACAACCCAGAGTCAGGGATGTGTTTTCAGCATGATCCTACAGCTGCTGGCTCTGGTGCTCCCTTAGAAGTGCTTTGATGTGTGGGTGGGCCCAGGTGTGGGTGGGATCCCAGCAGAGGAGCCTGCCCTGAGCTCTGTCCCCTCTCCTGGCAGCGCTCATCCCCTGATGTGAAGGCAGAGCTGTTTGAGCTCCTCTTCCGGGTGCTGCACCACAACTGGAGGTACTTCTTCAAATCCAGTGTGCTGGCCAGTGTGCAGAGGGGAGTGGCAGAGGAGCAGATGGAGAATGAAGCCCAGTTCAGTGCCATCATGCAGGTAACTCACCTTTCCCACCACTGCCCAGAGCCTGTCCTGCAGAGGAGCACTAAACAGGGAATCACAGAATCATTAAGGATGGAAAAGCCCTCTGAGATTGACTCCAGTCATTCCCCCAGCCTGCCAAGGCCACCACTAAACATGTCCCCAAGTGCCACATCCACATGGCTTTTAAATCCCTGCAGGGATGGTGACTCCACCACTGCCCTGTGCAGCTGTGCCAGGGCCTGACCACCCTTCCCATGAAGAAATTTTTCCCAATATCCAACCTAAATTTCCCCTGGCACTTGAGGCCATTTCCCCTTGTCCTGTCCCTGTTCCCTGGGACTCCCCCAGCTGTCCCCTCCTGTCAGGAGCTGTGCAGAGCCACAAGGTCCCCCCTGAGCCTCCTTTGCTCCAGGCTGAGCCCCTTCCCAGCTCCCTCAGCCCCTCCTGGTGCTCCAGCCCCTTCCCAGCTCTGTTCCCTCTCCTGGACACACTCCATCCCCTCAGGGTCTTTGTTCTTGTGAAGGTCCCACCTGGGCACATGTGGGTGATGGGTTTAGATGAGCTTGAGTGAGGTTTTGCCTCCCTAAACTGCTGAAAATGAGAATTGCTGAGGAGTGACCCAGCTGCTGAGCTCACAAGGCACAGAGCCATGCAGGCATGAGGAAGGAATGTTAATTTTTTTGCAAGCCTCATCCTGCTATAAAAATACATTACTGCCACTGACCCATTTAATTCTGAGTGTTGTGATTGGCAGTGGGGAGAGCTGCCAGTGCTGGGAAGTTTTCCTGAGTTCCCATGGTCTTGTTGAGTGCTGTACCACAAGCCCTGGTGGGGAAGGCTCAGGGGGTAACACCTGACAGGCTTTGCCCTGGGGAATGGAGAATCATGGACTGGTTTGGGTTGCCATGGTCAGGGACATTCCACCATCCCAGGTGGCTCCAAGCCTCATCCAGCGTGGCCTTGGGCACTGCCAGGGATCCAGGGGCAGCCCCAGCTGCTCTGGGCACCCTGTGCCAGGGCCTGCCCACCCTCACAGGGAACAATTCCTAATTCCCAATATCCCATCCAGCCCTGCCCTCTGGCAGTGGGAGCCATTCCCTGTGTCCTGTCCCTCCATGCCTTGTCCCCAGTCCCTCTCCAGCTCTCCTGGAGCCCCTTGAGAGAGTGTGTGCCCAGAGCCAGCTCCAACCTTCTCAGGTTGGAGTTTTTTGGAATTTTTAAGAATAACAGGCTGTGTTCCAAGTGTTTCTTCAGTCAGAGCTGGCCAGATGAGTTCCCCTGCAATTCCTAGATCACCTTAGACTGCTGGTGGAGGACTTTGGGAGAGTTTCCCCCTGGTGGAGTCCCTGGAGAAACTGGGTCCCCTGTGGTGCACATGTGGAGAGGGAGCTCTTGCACTGACACAACCTGAGCCATGTTTCTCTCTGGCCTTTTCCTTCTCCTGCCACCTTTTGGTGTCACTGCAGCCCAGGCTGGTTCCTGTGCAGGGCTGTCCAAGCATCTCCTTCACCTGTAGCTGTGTAACATTTCCAAACTCTCTTGAATGCCTTATTCTGGAAGGTATTTATGGAATAATCTCAGTTCAGGCTGGGTGACAGCACTGCACTGCTTGTTTTGCTCCTTGGCTCTTGTTGCTCTGATACAAAACTCCCATTTCGTGTTCTTTAAGTGTTCCCACAGCCAGGGCTCTGTGTGGGGGATATTAATAGTTCCTGTGCTGATTTCCACCTGAGATCTAAGGCCAGAACTGGCTCAGTCTTGATGGGATCTGGGTCATTTTTGTCCATTTGACAATAAATGGGTCATGTGGGAGAATAAACTCTTCTGCTTACAATGCCTTGAAGAGGAGCTGTTAAAATCCTGCTGCCTGTCTCTGTACAGAGCTGACCTCACCCACCTTCATCCCCTGTTCTCTGCTTTGGAGGTGTTCAGGGTGGAAAAGATGTTTGATCACACACTGTGCAGCCCTGCCAGGCCAGCTCAGCCTCCAGCAGGTTTTGTTCTGGGCTCTTCACTGCACAGGCTCCCAAGGCCTAAATCCCTAAATCATCTCCAAATCCTAAATCAGGGCAGTGGCACTGCTTGGGCTCCTGGCTGAGACTGAGAGCCCCCCCTGGGCTGTGTCCTGCTTTGTTCCCTGTACTGTGGTCCCTCAGGTGACACCCCTGAGGAGCATCCCTGGCCCTCTCCACTGCCAGCTTGGCCTGCCTGTTCCCAGTGGAGCCTGCTCTGCAGGAATATGCCATGTTCTCACCAAAGTGTCATCCCCATGGACCTGCTGGCAGCACAGCTGATCTGACCTGCCTGTCTCTTGTGATCTTGCTGCACTGAGGCTGCCAGGAGTTTCTCCTGGGCTCAGGGTGAAAATGCTGTTGTTTTTCCTGGCATCTCTGATGTTTGTGGTGCTCTCCATGCCCTTCTTCCCTCTGTGCTTTGTTCCCAGGCGTTTGGCCAGTCTTTCCTGCAGCCTGACATTCACCTGTTCAAACAGAACCTTTTCTACCTGGAGACACTGAACACCAAGCAGAAGCTGTACCACAAGGTGGGTCCTGCCTGGGCCTCTGCTCTCTGGGCATGGGAAGAGGAGGGAGCTGTCCTGGGACTGCTTTTGAACTACTTGGAAGTCCAGGTTGGACTTAGGGGTTTGTGTCACAGCCTTTGTGTGGTTGGAATGGAGTTACCACCCTCCTGATACTGGGAACTGGGAATGGGAGGGATCCCAACTCCACTTCATGCTCTGGCAGTGAGGGAGAGCAGAGAACACCCAGTGCCAGTCAGGGGTGTCTGTGGGAGCAGGGACAGTGAGGGGTGTCTGGGGGAGCAGGGACAGTCAGGGGTGTCTGGGGGAGCAGGGACAGTGAGGGGTGTCTGGGGGAGCAGGGACAGTGAGCTGTGTCTGGGGGAGCAGGGACAGTGAGCTGTGTCTGGGGGAGCAGGGACAGTGAGCGGTGTCTGGGGGAGCAGGGACAGTGAGCTGTGTCTGGGGGAGCAGGGACAGTCAGGGGTGTCTGGGGGAGCAGGGACAGTGAGGGGTGTCTGGGGGAGCAGGGACAGTGAGGGGTGTCTGGGGGAGCAGGGACAGTCAGATCTGTCTGTGGGAGCAGGGACAGTCAGAGGTGTCTGGGGGAGTAGGGACAGTGAGCTGTGTCTGGGGGAGCAGGGACAGTCAGAGGTGTCTGTGGGAGCAGGGACAGTGAGCTGTGTCTGGGGGAGCAGCAGTTGGGACCCTCAGTGGCACAGGCAGTGCCTGCAGCATTCCCAGCTGGGCAGCTGCAGGTGTCTGCTGTTCCCAGCTCACTGCCACTGGGAGTCTCCATCTCTCTTTGGACCCATCCTCCAGGTCTTGTAACCTACCCTTAGCTGCTGCCATGGAGGACTAAATCTGGAATCCAGGGAATCTGCTCTGCCTGGGAAAGCAGAGCTTGCAGTTTCCCATCTGTGGTCACACCTGAAGGGCAGCCCTTTGTGTTCACAGGTGCCTGGGGCAGATTTCAGGCCCCTGGCCACATTCCCTGGCTCCCAAGAGTGCAGGGACCACCTGGCTGGAATTGGAGTGGGACTTGAGCTGGTGGCTTTGCCCATGCTTAAAACTTGAGTCATAGCCTGGAATTGTGGAATGGTTTGGACTGGGTGAGATTGTAAGGCTGATTTATTTTTAACCCCCTGCCATGGGCAGGGACGCCTTCCATTGTCCCAGGCTGCTCCAAGCCCTGCCCAGCCTGGCTTTGGACTCTTCCAGGGGTCCAGGGGCAGCCCCAGCTGCTCTGGGCACCCTGGGCCAGGGCCTGCCCACCCTCACAGGGAACAATCCCATCCATCCCTGCCCTCTGGCAGTGCTTTGCAGAGCAGAGCAATTCCCTGTGTCCTGTCCCTCCATGCCTTGTCCCCAGTCCCTCTCCAGCTCTCCTGGAGCCCCTTCAGGCCCTGCAAGGGTCCCTGAGGTGTCCCTGAAGCCCCAAACCATGAGGTAAATGTGGCCAAATTCAACATTAACCCTCAAGCTGATACTAATTGATCTTATTTTGGCCATTTTTGATCTGGGTTGTTTTAGACAATCATCTCAGTGCTCACCAGCGTGTGCAGATGCCACTGAAGCCGTGGCTGCTTTGTCCTTGCTGGATTTGTCCTCCTGTGGGAGGAGTGAAGTCCCCTGACCCTGTGCCCCTCTCCCTGTGCAGAAGATCTTCAGGACCACGATGCTGTTCCAGTTTGTGAACGTGCTGCTGCAGGTGCTGGTGCACAAGTCCCACGACCTGCTGCAGGAGGAGATCGGCATCGCCACCTACAACATGGCCTCGGTGGACTTTGATGGCTTCTACTCTGCCTTCCTGCCCGAGTTCCTGGCCAGCTGTGACGGTGTGGACTCCAACCAGAAGAACGTGCTGGGGAGGAACTTCAAAATGGACAGGGTGAGGAGGGGCCTGCAGCATTGTGGTATTGCCAGGATGCATTGGAGGCCATTATCCAGGGAAAGAGAAGTGTTTTGGTTTGGAAAGACAGGAGTCTGCTAAGGAAGGCAGGAGCCTCCCCTGAAATGGAGAAGATGAACCCCCCCCACCTCCAAATTGCTATAAATTTTAAATTAAGGGGCTCTCAGGCAACAAAAATTATGGAAGCAGGAAATAACAGTTCTTTACTAGGGAAGAAAATAAAAGAATAAAATAAACAATGCAGTAAACTAAAACAACACTGGCAGAGGCAGAACACAACCTGACACCCTGTGGGTCAGGGTGTTGGCAGCAGAACCATTGGAATTGTGGCTCAGCCCTCCTGCAGTGTCAGGGCTGGTTCTGCTGGAGCAGGGATCCTGTAGGAAAGGGTGGAGTCTTCCTCTGAAGATCCAGGGGAAGAAGAGACAGCTGCTGTTCCTCCTCCAATCCAGTGGAGAAGCTGTGCTGGTATTTCAGAATCTCCAGATTATATCCAGTTAGGAATGCTTGGATTTCAGAATCTCCAGATTATATCCGGGTAGGAATGCTTGGATTTCAGAATCTCCAGATTATATCCGGGTAGGAACACTTGGATTTCAGAATCTCCAGATTATATCCAGGTAGGAATGCTTGGCTCCTCCCTCTGGGCTCACATCTCCCAGTGGGATGCTGCAGTTCTTATCAGCCATGCAGGGACATTCCATAGCTGTTATCAGCAGATGGCCCCTCCTGAGGGAGGAGTGGTTGTGATCACTCAGAGAGAGATAAGGAAAACTGCCCACTTGACAAAAGACAGCTGCCATACAGATGTATGGCAGAATACAGATTTAATATAATATTATATATTTAATTAATACAGAGGTAATATAATATTATATAATTATATTAATACAGATTTAATATAATATATATTTAATTAATACAGATTTAATATAATATTATATAATTATATCATATTATATAATATATCATATTCTATTACAGATGTAATAGAATACATCTTGCCTTCAACTTGCCACAAGAAGTCCTTTCTCAGGGTCTGGATATCAGCTCAGAGGTGGCCTTTGGGGCTCTAAGGACTTGCAGGGTCCTGGTTCCTGGATGCTTTAGTTTTGGAGAAATCCAGCAAAGTTTGCAAATTTCTTGCTTGGCACCGTGTTATTGGCAAGTGCGAGTGGCTGCAATTGGAGGCCGTTTTCCAGGGAAAGAGAAGTCCTTTCTCAGGGTCTGGTTGTCAGCTCAGAGGTGGCATTTGGGGCTCTAAGGGCATGCAGGGTCCTAATTGCTGGCAGCTTCAGTTTTGGAGAAACCCAGCAAAGTTTGGAAATGTTCAGGTTGGTACCCCAGTGTCATCCAGTGGGTGTGGCCACATAGGGAGGCCATTTTCCATGGGAAAAAGAAGTCCTTCCCCAGGGTCTGGGTATCAGCTCAGAGGTGGCATTTGGGACTCTAAGGACTTGCAGGGTCCTGGTTGCTGGCAGCCAGAACACGCTGGCAATGTCTCCAGGCAGTGCCTTCTGCTCCCAGCACTTCCATGCTCAGCAATCCCCAGCCAAGGGGTTCCCAGTGCAGGTGGCAGAGCTGCCATCACCCCTCAGGCTGCAGGGTGCTGTGGGAGTCAGGGAAGGTGGTTCCTGGAGGAAGGTTTCACTGGAATAGGCTGATGTGTTCCCAAGTGGGACACTCATGTCCTTGCCTAAATCTCGCTCCAGCTGCTGGCCAGATGTTTGAGGGTTTCAGTAAGGACAGCAGAGTCCCTGCACAGGCTCAGAATTCCTGCAAACCCCTCGTGTGTGGGAAGGAAAGGTGGAATATCATGGCAGATATATTTCAGGGAAGGAAATGTGTGGAATACCATGGCAGAGCAGCAGGTTCTGGCTTCCATTTACTGAGGGTTGTCCATTGAATGTTCCCTGTCCTGAGGGAGGGAGTGGGAATTTGAGGGTGAGGGTTAGAATGGAACCCTGGGGGAGTTGCTTGGCTCTGGAAGGTGACTGTTCTTCAGGAATATCAGCCCTTGTTAGGGAGTGTGTGACACCCAGGAGCCTTGGCAGGAGACCAGCAAGGAATTAGTGCTGAAACTGGCCATGGAGCCAGGCTGGGAGAGCTGGGGGAGAGATGGATCCAGGGACACCTCAGAGCCCCTTGCAGGGCCTAAAGGAGCTCCAGGAGAGCTGGAGAGGGACTGGGGACAAGGCATGGAGGGACAGGACACAGGGAATGGCTCCCACTGCCAGAGGGCAGGGCTGGATGGGATATTGGGAATTAGGAATTGTTCCCTGGGAGGGTGGGCAGGCCCTGGCACAGGGTGCCCAGAGCAGCTGGGGCTGCCCCTGGATCCCTGGCAGTGCCCAAGGCCAGGCTGGGCAGGGCTTGGAGCCGCCTGGGACAGTGGGAGGTGTCCCTGCCATGGCAGGGGTGGCACTGGATGGGCTTTAAGGCCCTTCCCAGACCATTCCATGATTCCATGCCCATTCCTGTGGGGCCTCACTGCACAAAGCTGAGATGGGAGCAGAGCCTGGATCCCTGCAGTCAGCTCTGCAACCATCTCTGCCCCAGAGCCTGGAGTTCCCTGGGCTCAGACTGAGTCAGGGTGGATCTGTTCAGGTGTGAACACCCACTGGGTGCCTGCCCCTCTCAGTGTCCCTCCGTTCCCAGCAGTTTTTGTTCTCTCCCTTGCAGGACCTGCCCTCGTTCACGCAGAACGTGCACAGGCTGGTGAACGACCTGCGCTATTACAGACTGTGCAACGACAGCCTGCCCCCGGGCACTGTGAAGTTATAGTGACTGCCCTGGAGTGAGTGCCGCCCCCGGGGCACAGCCCCGCTCTGCCCCCGGGCCGGGCCGGGCCGGCGCTGCCTTCACCGCGCTCCACCGCTTCCTTTGAGTTCTCCCTGCCCAGCCCGAGGCCGCAGCTGGAGCCGGCAGGATGTGTCTTAATGCCCACCCCGGGGCATCCCGGCTGTCGGGAAATCCCTCTCCCGGGGCGTTCCCTCTGCTCCTGTAGCACTTTGTTGCATCTGGAGGTGTCTGGAGAGATCATGTCCGTATCAAACACGAGGCAGAAGCGCCAAAGACCACTTCAGACATTCGTACCTTCGTGTCATTCCACCTTCCTGCCCCGCCCAGCTCTCGGAGGAGGAGTCTCCTGACGTTGGGACTGGTTTGGCACTTCTGTCACTCCCTTTGTTTTTAAATTGCCTTGAAAACCTCCCCGATGTTGGCGGGGATTTAGAGACTTTTTTTGGGTTTTTTTTTAAACGTAAACGTTTTCTCATCATTCCATTGTGATACTAAAACAACATGCTTAATGGGAATAAAGTGCTTACTTTGTTGTTTTAAATAGCTTGGGGCTGGGTTAGTTTCCCTCTAGGTCATTTTGTATAAATGAACACGCAGTGATCCACAGCTTTTCCCAGGATCAGGAATGAGGAGCAGCCAGCAAGGATCCCAGCAATTCCAGCAGCTCCAGGAAGGTGCAGATCAGTGGTGGCCTCTTCTGCTGTCTCGTCATTGTTCTCCTCCTGTGTTTTTTGTCACATGTTGTGGTGATCCATTCATCCCCTCCAGCACAAGTGTCTGGATCGATCATGAGGTGCCTGCAGGAAGAAAAGGAAGAAATCCCCCATTCCCAGGGAGCCTGGAGCTGAAGTTCACCCTCTGCCCAGTGACACAGTGGTGGCATCTGTCTGGTAAAATCCCAGACTCCAGTCAGGCAGGAGCTGATTGTGTGGGGCTTGTGGATCTCTGATCATGCAGCTGGCAATGATTTCTTTTCCCTGAGGTCTCTGATCAGGAAGCAGTATTATATCAGTCCCAATTTTTATTTTTAATAGATTAAATTGGAAAGGCATGGAGTAACAGGAAAAGGGGAAATGGCTTTAGGCTGAATGAGGGCAGGGCTGGATGGGATCTTGGGAATTAGGAATTGTTCCCTGGGAGGGTGGACAGGCCCTGGCACAGGGTGCCCAGAGCAGCTGGGGCTGCCCCTGCATCCCTGGCAGTGCCCAAGGCCAGGCTGGGCAGGGCTTGGAGCAGCCTGGGACAGTGGAAGGTGTCCCTGCCCATGGCCTGGGCTGGGATGAGCCTTGAGGTCCCTTCCAACCCAAACCATTCCATGATTCTGGGGAATCAGTCTTAATTCCCTGTGGTTAAGTGGGCAGCTGCAGTGGCAGGAGCAGCACCAGGCTCTGGGAAGGGAGCACTCCTGGGGATGTTCTCCTGGGAATGTTGGGAGATGTGGCTGTGCTGTGGCTGCACCTGGACAGTTTAGAGGTGTCAGGGGTGAGCTGGACTGTGGCAGCACTTCCTCCATGGTTCCTGTGTTTCAGTTTTGTGGACAAGCCCCTTCCCTGTGCTCATGTGTCATGGGGAGATGGTGGATGCTCCTTGGATGATCTGTGCCATCCCTGCATCCAGGCTCTGACCTGGCACCAGCTGGATCTTTGTGCTCCCATCTGGAGCAGAGTCCAGATGCCCAGGATGTGCCTCACCTGCTCCAGGCTGTGCAGGTGAGGGCAGAGCTGCCTGCAAGGGGTGAGGGAGGAGGGGAGGAAGGGGGGTGGTGGTCAGTGCCCAGCCTTCCAGACTCCCTGCCAGCCACACCTGGAGCAGCACTTGGAGTGCCCCTGTCTCCATGTCTCCCCTGTCCCCTCGTTGTTCCTGCTGGTGACGCTGCAGGAGCCCCCAGTGCAGGGTCCAGCCCTGGCCCTGCTCCTGAGCTCCTCCTGGGCACCCCCAGCAGCTCTGCCCTGCCCTGGGGGGCACGGGAAGCTGGCAGCCTCCTCCTCCACCACTTCCCCTCGGGGCTGAAGGGATTCCATCCCAGCACAGCTCTCCAGGCTCATGCTGCTTCTCTTTCTTGGCTTCACACAGGATGAAAGTAGATTTCCCTTGGTCAGTGCCAGCAGCTGCCAGGTGGCCAAAGCCCAGCCTCCAATCTGCCACCCCTTGTCCTAAAACCTCTTTCCCCTTTGCCACCCTTCTGTCCCATTCCCCCAGGCCTGGCAGACCCTGCACAGGGGCCTTTCCCCACCCCCAGCCCCTTGTCTGGGGCCAGAAAAGTCTCTTTTCCACAGCCTATTGAATCCATTTGCCCATGGGAAAGGCACTGGGGTGTTTTTTGTCACAGTGCAGAGCACAGCAGGTCCCCAGAGCCCCCCAGGCTGTGGCAGGGGCTCTGTCCCCCCATCCCTGTGCCTGGGGAAGGCAGGGTGGGAACAGGGACAGAGGGATCAAGCCCAGCCCTCAGTTGTTTCTTCAGGATATTCCTCAGTCCTTCAGATCGGCACGGATTTGGGAAGCAGGCTCCAAGCAGCCAGGCTGTTCCATGAACCTGTCAGGCTGCTCTCCCATGAGGTGTCTGAGTGCAGGGAAGCCCAGTACAGAGTGATTTCCCAAACTGGGGTCTGGAATGGGCCTTGGAGAAGTGATCACAGAGGTCCCACCTGGCAGTTCCTCTGTCCTCAGGGCCTTGCAGCCCTTCCCCAGCACCCCCTGTGTCCAGGGCAGGTCTGTGCCCCACAGGGGGACCCTGCTCTGGCTGCCCTTGTGCCCCAGCTCAGCCTGGCACGGGCTGACCCGGCCTCTCCCTGTTGCTGAATCGAGGGCAAAGCATGGCCCAGGTTTGGGTCCTGGCAGGGTTTGGCTCCCCTCGGGGTGGGTGTGGGCTGTGCTTCCACCCTGGCAGGACTTGGGCTTCCAAACCAGGATGTTCCGTGTCAGGATGCTCCGTGCTGGAATGCTCTGCATGGGGAGGATGCTGCGTCCCGGGATGTCCCGAGCAGGCGCGGCGGCCTTTAAGGGGAGGGACGGAATCCTGACCCATCCCCGGGCCCTTAAAGCCTCCGCAGAGCGACCGAGCCCGGCTCGGACCCGCCGGGGCCGCCATGGGCTCCCTGGGGCGCTGCCTGGCCCGGAGCCTCCCGCGGGGACAGCCCGGCCTGAGCCCCCCCGCACCCCGCTGCTACGGCTCCGGTGAGCACGGCCCGTCCCTGTCCTGCCCCTGGGGACCCTGTCCCCACCCTCGTCCTGCCCCTGGGGACCCTGTCCCCACCCCTGCTCCAGAGAACCCGGTCTCCATCCCTGGGGGCCTTCAGCCCCTTCCCTGTCCCTGTCCCTGCCCCTGGGGACCCTTTCCTCATCCCCGTCCTGTCCCCGGTCCCCTGTTTGTGCTGCCCCTCAGAGCTCCCGTTCCCACCCTGTCCCCTCTGTGTCCCATCCCCTCACAGTGTCCCCGGTCCCCCCGTGCCGGGCGGGCGGTGGCTCACGGGCTCCTGTCACCCCTTCTTGGGGTGAGTCTGTGCCAGGTCCTGCTGTCCCCAGCCCCGTGTGCCGGCATGGGACAGAGCCCGGAGCTGGTCCCAAGGGGTTCAGTGTTCCTGGGGCGGTGCTGGGGGCACCTCGATGCGGGGGACAGGGACAGGGCAGGGCCCTGGCAGAGCCGAGCCGTGCCCAGCAGTGCCCGGGTGAGCTCACGGGCTCGGTTTGTCCGGCTCTGTCCCCGCCAGCACCGGGGCCACCCGGCCCCGCAGCCCGGGACGGGTCCCCGGAGGGATTGGCAGTGAAGTGTCCTCTCCCTTCCTCCTCCCTCCCTCTCCCTTCCCCTCCTTCCTGTCCCCTCTGTCCCTCCAGCGGATGGGATGCGCTGTCCCCTGGGGCTTCTGTCCCCTCCTGCGGCGCAGCCGCGGCAGAGCCAGCGGCGGGATGAGACCCTGCTGTCCCTCGGGTGACAGCGGGACTGGACCCTGCCATCCCTCGGGTGACAGCGGGGCCGGACCCTGCCGTCCCTCGGTCACCGATTTTCCCCTCCAGCAGCGGAGCGCTGTGACCGGGCGGGGGAAGGGCCTGGGGCCAGGCAGGGGACAGTCCCCAGCACGGGGACACGGCACAGACATGGCTGGCTTAAAGGCTGTTTCCTGGCCACGGACATGTCCCCAACACCCGTCAGGGCTTTGTGACACATCCCCTGGGACCCCAGCAGCCTGAGAGGCACAGCTTGGCCAGGGGACAGCGATAGGGACAGGGATGAGGACAGCGAAGGGGACAGCGATGGAAGCAGGGATGGGGACAGCGATGGTGACAGGGATGGGGACAGCGATGGTGGCGGGTTCCCATCGGCACCTCGGGGCCGAGTACAGCCCGTGGTGCCGCGGGGACAGCTCGGGCCCTGCTGCCGCCGTGCCGGTGTCGGGTGGGTGCCGTGTCCCGCGGTGGTGACAGGGACCCGCGCAGCCCCCGCGGCGCTGCAGGAGAGGACGCTGCTGGTGGCCAAGCCGGACGCGGTGCAGCGGCGGCTGCTCGGGGACATCATCCAGCGCTTCGAGCGCCGCGGCTTCAAGCTGGTGGCCATGAAGCTGCTCCAGGTAGCCGGGCCCGCGGGGACACCGCTCCGGGAGCGGGGGTGGCCGGGGACACCGCCCGGGTGTCACTGTCACCGCCGCTGCCCCAGGCGGACCGGAGGCTCGTGGAGCAGCACTACGAGCAGCTGCGGCTGAAGCCCTTCTACCCCGCGCTCGTCGCCTACATGACATCGGGGCCGGTGGTGGCCATGGTGAGGGGACAGCCCGGGGGTCCCGGGGGGTGCGGGGGACTCAGCTGTCCCTGTCCCTGTCCCTGTCCCTACCCCTGTCCCTGTCCCGCAGGTGTGGGAGGGCTACAACGTGGTGCGGTGCACACGGGCCATGGTCGGGGACAGCAGCGCCGTGGGGACAATCCGCGGGGACCTCAGCGTGCACATCACCAGGTAGGGCCGCGGGGGCGGGACCCTGGGGCCGTGGCACTGTCCCCATCCCTGTCCCCTCGCAGGAACGTGGTCCATGCCAGCGACTCCGCAGAGACGGCCCAGAGAGAGATCGGCTTCTGGTTCCGGCGGGACGAGCTGGTGGCCTGGGACAGCAGGGACAGGGACAACATCTACGGGCTCTAGGGCCGGGCCCCGGCCGGGGACACCCCCACCCCCAATAAACCCCGGTGTCCCCAGCTCTGACTCCGGTCTCCTCCCTCGGATGTCACCAGGAATCTCTGGGAGGCACTGGGGTGGTACTGGGAATCTCTGGGATGTCCTTGCAGAGGCACTGAGAAGCTCTGAGAGGCACAGGGGAGACTGGGGAGATACTGGGAAGCTCTGGGATGTACTGAGGTGACACCAGAGGGCACTGGGAGTGTCACAGGAAGGCTCTGGGAGGCACTGGGTGATCATGGAGGGCATTGGGATGTCCCCGGAGGGCACTGGGGTGGTACTGGGAAGCTCTGGGAGGCACTGGGATGGCACAGAGGAACCCCAGAAGACCCTGGGCTGTCTCTGGGGAGTACTGGGGCTGTACTGGGAAGCTCTGGGATGTCACTGGTACATCTGTGGAGGTACTGGTTGGTACTGGAAGCTTTGTGAGGCACTGGGATGTCCCTGGGAGACTCTGAGAAGCTCTGGATGTTCATGGACTGTTCCTGGGGGGCACTGGATCGGTACTGGGAAGCTCTGTGGGAAACTGGGATAGTGCTGGGAAGTTCTGGGATGGACTGGGATGTCCCTGGGAGCCCTGGAACTGTACTGGGAGGCTCTGTGAAGAACTGGGCTGTGCCCAGGGGGCTGCAGGGGCTCTGCAAGTGACGGGAAGAGACCGGGGTGGGGTCTGAGCTGTAAAACTGGGGGCTCCCTGCGACGCTGGGAACCACTGGGAACCACTGGGACACCACTGGGTGGCAGCGGGACACCGCTGGGAGGTGCTGGGATGCCACTGTGAAACACTGAGACACCACTGGGTGGCACTGGGGGCCGCTGGGACGCTTTGGAAAGCACTGGGACGCCACTGGCACGGTGGATGTCACTGGGATCACAGGGACAGCTCTGGGATATGTCTGGGATATCTCTGGGAGCACTGGGACAGCACTGGGATATCTCTGGGATCTCTGGGATATCTCACTGGGATATCTCACTGGGTTATCTCACTGGGTTATCTCTGGGATATCTCACTGGGATATCTCACTGGGATATCTCTCTGGGATATCTCTCTGGGATATCTCTCTGGGATATCTCTGGGATCTCTCTGGGATATCTCTCTGGGATATCTCTCTGGGATATCTCACTGGGTTATCTCACTAGGTTATCTCACTAGGTTATCTCACTGGGATATCTCTCTGGGATATCTCTGGGATATCTCTCTGGGATATCTCTCTGGGATATCTCTGGGATATCTCTGGGATATCTCTCTGGGATATCTCACCGGGATATCTCACCGGGATATCTCTGGGATATCTCACTGGGATATCTCTGGGATATCTCACCGGGATATCTCACTGGGGTATCTCACTGGGATATCTCTGGGATATCTCTCTGGGATATCTCACTGGGATATCTCTGGGATATCTCTGGGATATCTCACTGGGATATCTCACTGGGATATCTCTGGGATATCTCACTGGGATATCTCCGGGATATCTCTGGGATATCTCTGGGATATCTCACTGGGATATCTCACTAGGTTATCTCACTGGGATATCTCTCTGGGATATCTCTGGGATATCTCACTGGGATATCTCCGGGATATCTCTGGGATATCTCTGGGATATCTCACTGGGATATCTCACTAGGTTATCTCACTGGGATATCTCTCTGGGATATCTCTCTGGGATATCTCACCGGGATATCTCTGGGATATCTCTGGGATATCTCACTGGGATATCTCACTGGGATATCTCACTGGGATATCTCTGGGTTATCTCTGGGATATCTCACTGGGATATCTCACTGGGATATCTCTGGGATATCTCTGGGATATCTCACTGGGATATCTCACTGGGATATCTCACTGGGTTATCTCTGGGTTATCTTTGGGATATCTCTGGGATATCTCTGGGGTATCTCACTGGGATATCTCACTGGGATATCTCTGGGATATCTCTGGGGTATCTCTGGGATATCTCACTGGGTTATCTCTGGGATATCTCACTGGGATATCTCACTGGGATATCTCTGGGGTATCTCTGGGATATCTCACTGGGATATCTCACTGGGATATCTCACTGGGATATCTCACTGGGATATCTCTGGGATATCTCACTGGGATATCTCACTGGGATATCACTGGGATATCTCACTGGGATATCTCTGGGATATCTCTGGGATATCTCACTGGGATATCTCACTGGGGTATCTCACTGGGATATCTCTGGGATATCTCACTGGGATATCTCACTGGGATATCTCTGGGATATCTCTGGGGTATCTCTGGGATATCTCACTGGGATATCTCACTGGGATATCTCACTGGGATATCTCCGGGATATCTCTGGGATATCTCTGGGATATCTCACTGGGGTATCTCACTGGGGTATCTCACTGGGGTATCTCACTGGGATATCTCACTGGGATATCTCACTGGGGTATCTCACTGGGATATCTCTGGGATATCTCACTGGGATATCTCACTGGGATATCTCTGGGATATCTCTGGGGTATCTCTGGGATATCTCACTGGGATATCTCACTGGGATATCTCACTGGGATATCTCCGGGATATCTCTGGGATATCTCTGGGATATCTCACTGGGGTATCTCACTGGGGTATCTCACTGGGGTATCTCACTGGGATATCTCACTGGGATATCTCTGGGATATCTCACTGGGGTATCTCACTGGGATATCTCACTGGGATATCTCTGGGATATCTCCGGGATCTCTCACCGGGAGCCCTGGGACGGCCCCGGTCTCCCCGCGCTGCAGTTCCCGCCGTGGCCGCTCGGTGTCGCTGTGTCCCGAAGCGCTCCCCGTTGCCAGGCGACGGCGGCGGCGCCCGCGCAGGCGCAGTGAGCAGCGCCGCCCCCGCCATGGCCGAGGCCGCTATGGCCGCGCGGGTGCCCCCGGACGAGGACGGGGACGAGTGCCTGCCGCAGTACCGGCACCTGCTCAGCCCCGACCTGCTCCAGTGAGTGCCGGCGCTCCGGGGGGCCGCGGGGGGCCCCTCCCCGGGGCCCGGCTCTCACCGTGCCTCTGTCCCACAGGGGCCAGGTGGCCTTCATCACCGGCGGCGGCTCCGGCATTGGCTTCCGCATCGCCGAGATCTTCATGAGGTGCGGGAGCCCCTGCCCTCGGACCGTCCCCTCCTTCCCTTCTTTTTTTCCCCGTTACCTTCTTCTCTTCCCCCCTTTTCCCTTCTTTCCCCTCACTTTCCTTCTCTTCTGTCTTCTCTCTTCTCTTTCCCCCGTCCCGTCGTTTCCCCGCTGCGGTGCCCGGCCCTGGCAGAGCCGGGATGTGCAGCCGAGGGCGGCAGAGCCCTCAGAAGGCCCCGGGGTCAGGGCCCTGCCTCTCCCCGTGCCGCGGGCTCGGAGCAGCAGCAATTCCTGCAGGGAGCACTCGAGCTGATCCCGAGGTGCTGCTGGGGAGCCCGGCCCGTCTCACCTGCCCCTTCCCCGCAGGCACGGCTGCCGCACCGTCATTGCCAGCAGGAACCTGCAGCGGGTGGCCGAGGTGAGTGCGGGCTCCAGCCGCCTGCGAGCCCCCGAGATCCTTCTGCTCTCTGCCGGCGGAGCCCGGAGCCCTGGGAATAGTGCAGTAGGAGGAATGGCTTCCCAGTGCCTCACAGTCCTTCCCAGAGCCTCCCAGTGCCTCCCATTGCTTCCCAGTGCCTCCCAGTGTTTCCCAGTGCCTCCCAGCCTGCCAGCCCCGGGCACTCTGTCGGTGCTGGGCAGGGTGGGTGCAGGTTTGGGGCTGCACCCGCCGCACCTCCAGCACAGCTCCGTTAACCTGGAACCTGCTTTGTGGGGGCTATTCCACGGTCGTGATGGCTTTTTGTAGGGGAGAGAGACAGAAGTGAGATGTAGGGGAGGTTTGTCAGCAGGGCAGAGCCCAGGGCTGGACTGAAAGCTCAGTGTGGAATAGGAGCAGATGCCAGGGGCTGTGTGGCTTGTGTGTTGCACAGGTATCCTGTGTTTTGGGGCAGAGGGGATGGTGCAGGTGTGGTTGGCTGTCATTTCCCACCCCCTCACACTCATGTGCCAGAAGAAGCTGGCTCAGCAGGTTTTTAGTCCTCAGGGGCCTGAGTCTTCTGAGGCCACAGAATCTGCAGTCCAGGACTCCAGCTACTCCTGCACCTGTGTGTTGTTAGGGCTCAGGACCTCTCACACAGCCCAAAACAGAAGCTGGAGCAGCTCTGGGTGTTGTGTGGAGTTGCTGCTGAGCTTGTGTGTCCCCTGTGCTTAATTTGCTGGGGAAAATCTTACTCTTAATGAGCTACAGGGGTGGCACGTGACAAACCCTGAGCTGCAGAGCTGCTCTGTCTCACAGCCTGACACCTGGCTGCTGTGTCCTTGCCCTTTTGCCCACTGACTTTTTGGATCTAAAGGGCAATTATGCCTGTGCTCCTGCCAAAAAAACCTTGCTGGGGTCCAACCTTTGTACTTGCCCTGCAGAGATGTTGCCTGGGCTGTGCTGTGTCCATGGCAGCCCACGCAGGTACCTGGGCTCAGCCTGCCCAGCGTGCTGGGTTACACCATGCAGGAGCTTTCCCTGGCTACCCCAGGGCTAGCAGGGTGCAGCCAGGCTCTCTCAAGTGTTTTTTTTTGTTGTTCTTTCAGGCCTCAAAGAAGCTGGTGGCAGCCACAGGGCAGCAGTGCCTGCCCCTGTGCATCGACGTGCGGCAGCCGCAGACCATCGCGGCCGCCGTGGACGAGGCACTGCAGGAGTTCAAGAGGATTGACATCCTCATCAATGGTGAGGCTGCACAGGACACTGGTTTGGCAGCAGTTTGGGCTCTCTGATGCCATGATGGAATGTGCTTCCCCAAAACTCAGCCCTGCCTGAGGGGTTTGGCTCACTCATCAGCAGAGTGCTGGTGCAGCCCCAGAGGATGGGAAAGACCTGGAGCTCTTGGACTAAGTCCAGAGGCTATGGAGATGCTCCAAGGGCTGGAGCCCTTCTGCACTATCCCTCCTACTGCCCTATTCCCAGGGCTCCTGGCTGTTTGGGCTCACTGTTGGGCAGGGTGTTTTCCTGGGGGCTCAGAGGAAGCAGAGATCTCTGTGTGTACATGGCCATCCCTGTTTGTCAGGGTGTGGATCATCCCTGCTCCCCTTGTGCTGCCTGTGCTGCTGGGCACCCAGAGCCACCAGTTTACCCCTTAGCAGGGCTGTCTCCATGTGCTCTCCAGCATGCAGACATTGTCCCTCACCCTCGCTGTCCCAGAAGGGCCCTGACACCTGTCCCAGCCCTGTCTTGCCTGTCCCCGTGGTTCAGGTGCTGCAGGGAACTTCCTGTGCCCAGCCAGTGCCCTGTCCTTCAACGCCTTCAAGACAGTGATAGACATCGACACCATGGGCACCTTCAACACCTCCAAAGTCCTCTTTGAGAAATATTTCCGGGTAAGTGGCAAGAGCCAGGGGACTCTGAGGAGAGGCTCTGGTAGGCAGGGGTAGTGTCAAACCACACTGTGCTCCTGGGGAAATCAGGGAACTGCAAGGACCCAGAGCCTCCCTGCCCAGATCCCTTCCAGGGATCCCAGCCCTGAACTGGGGCTCCTCCTGTCCCTTGTCCTGGGGCTTTGTGCTGTTGCAGCACCTTTCCATGCTCTGTCACCTGGAGAAGCTGATCTCCTGCTCCCTTTCCAGCTCTGCCACTTTCCCTTGGCCTTTCCTTCTACTCTGCATGTCCCACCTCTCCAGCTGGCTGCCCCACCCCTGAGATTCATCAGAGCTGCCCCAGTGATGGCTTGGCAGTGCCCGTGGGTGACTGTCCCTCCAAGGCCAGCTCTCCTGTCCCTCAGAGCCCTCTGTGAGCCTTTGTGCTGCTCCCTGCCTAACTCCACATCTCCCTTCCTCCCCCAGGACCACGGCGGGGTCATCGTTAACATCACGGCCACGCTGAGCTACCGAGGGCAGGCCCTGCAGGTGCACGCTGGGGCTGCCAAGGCTGCCATAGGTACCTGCACACACCCTGCTGGGGCTCTGAGCCACGTGGGAGCAGTCCTTCCTAAATACTGGCATGGAAGATACCTTGGGGAGGGGCAATGGGGGTGAATTGGTGTGGCTGCTGCATGCCTGGGTTTGGGATGAGGCTCTTCTCCCCTCCAGGGCCCTTTGCTCTCAGCCAGACTGTTCTGTGGCTTTTTTTTTCCCCCTCCAAAGAAGTTGTTGGCATGGCTCTGCTCGCTGTTTCTCACTGCTGTTGCAATCCCTCCCCAGATGCCATGACCCGTCACCTTGCAGTGGAGTGGGGACCCAACAACATCCGTGTGAACAGCCTGGCCCCCGGCCCCATCTCGGGCACCGAGGGCTTCCGACGCCTGGGTGAGGCAGCCTGGGCTCACAGCCCTGCCCTGGCACTGCCCTGCTGGGAGGGGACTGGGAGGGGACTGGGAGGGACCCCCAGTGCCACACAGCTCGTGGGGATTGCTGCTGTGCTGTGCCTTGGCTGGCACAGCTCTGTGGGAACAGCCCTTCCCACATCCCTGGTACCTCCCAGGGCACTGCTTTGGCAGCAGTTTGGGCTCTCTGATGCCATGATGGAATGTGCTCCCCCAAAACTCAGCCCTGCCTCAGGGTTGGCTCTTGTAGTCCATCAGCAGAGTGCTGGTGCAGCCCCAGAGGATGGGAGAGACCTGGAGCTCTTAGAGTAGGTCCAGAGGCCATGGAGATGCTCCAAGGGCTGAAGCCCTTCTGCTCTGGAGCCATGGAGGCCTCAGAATCTCTTCCGGAGCCTAAAGGGGCTCCAGGAGTGCTGTACTGGGCTTCCCACTGCCAGAGGGCAGGGCTGGATGGGATATTGGGAATTAGGAATTGTTCCCTGGGAGGGTGGGCAGGCCCTGGCACAGGGTGCCCAGAGCAGCTGGGGCTGCCCCTGGATCCCTGGCAGTGCCCAAGGCCAGGCTGGACAGGGCTTGGAGCCACCTGGGATAGTGGGAGGTGTCCCTGGACATATCAGGGGAGGAGAAGGAGAGATCCCTCCCAACCCCAACTATTCCATTGTTCTAAAGCTTTCTGAGATCCTTGAGCTCGCTGGGTCAGTACAAAATCCCTGCTGGGCTTGGGCTCCCCTCCTTTCAATCTTCCCAGGTTTTTATCCCAGGGCTGTGCCAGGATCTCCCTGGAGCACTCAGCCAGCCCTATGGGCAGTGCTGCAGTGCCTGGCCAGCCATGGTGGTGGACAGTCTTCCCATGGTCCAAATGGACTCTTTCCTGCTCCTTTCAGGTGGGAAATTTGCAGAGAAATCCAACCAGTTCTCGGTGATCCCGCTGCAGCGCGCGGGGAACAAGACGGAGATCGCGCACAGCGCCCTGTACCTGGCCAGCCCCCTCTCGTCCTACGTCACCGGCACCACCCTGGTCGTGGATGGTGGCAGCTGGCTCACCTCCCCCAACAGCTTCTCTGCCTTGCTGGGTATTGCCTCCTCCTCCTCTGCTAAACTCTAGGTGACTGCATTTCCCCCTCGTGGGATTGGAGCAGGGCTCCTCAGGGAAACGCTGCTTTTCCCTGGGGCGTGGGGTCTGTGAGGAGCAGCTGAGGGAGCTGGGAAGGGGCTCAACCTGGAGAAAAGGAGGCTCAGGGGGGACCTTGTGGCTCTGCACAGCTCCTGACAGGAGGGGACAGCCGGGGGATCGGGCTCTGCTCCCAGGGAACAGGGACAGGACAAGGGGAAACAGCCGCAGGCTGTGCCAGGGGAGGTGTAGGTTGGGTGTTAAGAGAAAATTTCCTTGTGGAAGGGGATGGTCAGGTGATATAATGGTCTCCTTGAGCCAGCTCTTATGAGCTCTTGGAGATTTATATCACACCCAAGATAGCTCAGCCACCTCAGATGGCATAAAATCAGCAGGATGGCTTCTGTGGTAGTGTTGGAAACAGAAAAGTTTTAATAAAAGGCGAAATAACAAAACTCTTTACAAAGAAAATCTGAGCCAGGTGCAAGAGGTTCTTGCCCCTGGTAAAACACCTCACAAAAGCCATTAGTTCCTTTGTTGTCTTCTTTTTCTAGTTAATTGTTCAGGTGGGACTTTTTGGCTCCTGTCCAGTTGGCTGTCCTTAAGTTTGAGGTGAAGTCCCCCAGGTCCTATGAGGTGTCTTAACCTAATTGAGGAGAGAAACTTCTGGGCTTTTTTCCTTTTTAAATTTGTCACTCCATCAACAGGGGCACATTCCTGCAGTCAGGCACTGGCACAGCTGCCCAGGGCAGTGGGGGAGTCCCCATCCCTGGGGGGATTTAAAAGCCATGTGGATGTGGCACCTGGGGACATGGGTTAGTGGTGGTCTTGGCAGTGCTGGGGGAACAGTTGGATTTAATGGTATTAGAAGGCTTTTCCAACTTCAATGATGATTCTTAACCATGATTCTCCTGGGGCATGGCTGCTGTAGCAGTGGGTACAGTGTCCTCATGGCCAGTCCTTGGGATGAGCAGAACCTGCTGGATTTTCCCTTTGAGCCTGGCTTGTGACATGGTGTCTTGTGGACACTTGTCCAGACACCTTGAGCTTCCCCCAAAGCAACCTGATGCCCATTTTCTGTGCCCCAGCAGCAGGATTGAGCACAAAGAGCCCCAAGAGCCTCTTCCTTCCATGGATTCCTGCAGCCTGGCAGGGAAGGGGTGTCCTGCCTTCCTCTCCTCCCTGCCTGTGTCCCACCTGGCAGCCTCCAGGAGCTGGGCAGGCCCCAGCAGGGCTCTGTCCCCACCTCCACCCTCTCTTGCAGATGTCTGGGCTGCAGGAGCAAACCAACCCCACTGATGGACAGCCTGGGACTGACCGATGGACAGACGTGACCTGGGACACCGTGTGGGGACATCTCCCAGAGCCAGTGCTGACAGCCACAGCCTCTCCTTGGCCACTGGTGGCACTGGTGGCACTGCCAGCCCCGTGTCTGCCTGGGGGACACAGCTCTGGGGTGCTGGGTGGGGACCAAGCCCATCCTGTGCCATTGCTGCCCTCTGAGCTGCTGTGGCTGTGGGTGCAGAGACAGCTCGGAGGGCTCAGATGGTCACTGGCCCTTTGTGGCTCCCTCCAAGCTGCTCCTGTGGCCTTTCCCAAGCCCCAGGCAGTGCCACCCATGGCTACCCCTCCTCTTACTCCTCTGTCTTAGCCTGAGAACTGCACAGGAGCCCCAGCAGCAGCAGCAGCAGCTCCTTTTTGGGAGGGGGAGCAGCTCAGCCCACCTGGGGTCGGGGTCACCCAGTGTGGTGGGCTCAGTTCTGCCTGGCAGGGGGGGTGGCTGTGTCCCCTGAGGGGTCCTGGGTGGGACAGTGCTCCCAGAGGCTGCCAGGGGTGCAGCTGGGATGCCCCTCTCCCGAGAGCAAAGGTGGTGTGAGGGCAGATCCCCAGGGCCAGCTCTGCCCCTCAGCACTGCAGGTGTCCAGTGGTCTGTCCACAGCCATCTGTCTGTCACACCAGTGGCACACTGTGCCTGCAGACACTGGGGCTGAGGCCAAGTGAAGGGCTAGAGCTGGAATGCAGGCCTCTCCTCCTGCTGGGCTGCAGGGATGGCACTGCTGGAGCCAGCCTGTCCCTGCTGCCCCTGGGGACACACACTGCCCGTGTGCACCCTCCTGCTGCTGCTGCTGCTGCTGGTAGTTTTTAGGCTCACTCTGGATTCAATGAAGCTTGTTCTCCCACTTAATTGTATTTCCTACTTGATTGTAGACTTGCCAGGTTTTACTTCTTCCTCCAGGCCACAAATAAAGAACTTGCCCCCTGAAGCAGTGATGCCTCTCTCTGCTGCACGAGCACCAGTGCCCTGCCCAGCTGACTGGTCCAAACTGGGCACTAAGGGAGGGGAAGAGCCACTGCTGCCACTGCCAGGGCCTTGTGTGGCTCCAGTCCTTGGCTCTGGTGCCCCAGTGCTCCACGGAGCTTGGGGACCTGCCAGCTCCTCAGCCCCAGGGCTCTGGGAAGGTGCTTCCAGCAGCAGAGGTGGTGGGAGGTGCTGAGGGCTTTGGTGAGAGGCCCAGCCCTTCAGGGGGATGGGGATGCAGTGCTTGGGCTGGGATCTGGGTGCATCCTTTGCCTGGGCTCTTGGGATTTGGCTCTGGCTGCAGTATTCCTCTTGCTGGATCCCAGGATGTGTTTTCTCCTGGAGAAGGTGCTTGAGTGGTGTGTGCTGGCCCTTCTGCCCAGCTGCAGCCTCATCTCTGACCTGCAGCCCTGCTCTGGGAGGCTCCATGGATTTCACTGTTCCACCATGACCAGGTGACTTAGGCACTGTCAGGGCTGTCCTGGCTCCGTGGCCACCCCAGGAGGAGGGAGCTGAGTTTGGCCACGTGTCCCCAGCACCAGGGCAAGGACAGAGCTCTGGGCCCAGCCTGGAGCTGCAGGAGCCCGTGCAGGGCTGCAGAGCTGCCTCTCACAGCATTGGGCTGTCACCTCCTGCCCTGCAGGGACCTCTCTCCCTGCCAGCCCCATCCAGGGCTGTCACCTCCAGCCCTGCAGGGACCTCTCTCCCTGCCAGCCCCATCCATGCAGGAACCCACAGCTTGAGCTGTCTGGAAACTGGGAATTGTATTGCCCAGGGGATTTTGCAGGGGATGCCTGAGGCAGGTGCCGTTGTGCTTCCCTCTGTGGGACAGACCCAGGAGCCCCTTCCTGCCCCGCTCACCTTTAGGAATGGCTGTGCTGAGGAGCAGGATTTGGAGTGGAGGTTTCCATCCTTCCAGCAGTGGGGTGACTGGACAGGGATGACATCCTCCCTGGGGATGCTGCTGAGCTCTGGCTCTCGGGGCTGAGTGTGCTCAGGGACATTGTGGCCCAGCCAGGCTGCTCCTGAGATGTCACACACATCCGTGGCCTGGGCAGGGTCACTGGGGCCAGGGATGCTCTTGCTCATCAAGTTTGCTGCTAATTATACCCAGGGGCTGTAATTCCACCTGCTGGGCCAGCTCAGGGGTGTGTTAGCAGGGTCATCCCTGTGCTCCAGCAGAGACTGCAGCTGCACCAAGCCTGCAGGCTGTGAGCCCTAAGCACGGGCACTAATTAATTAATTAACCCATTGACGGTCCCAGGGGTGTCCCGGTGCTCAGGTCCCCCCTGGAGCAGCTCAGGCATCCCGGGGCACACAGTGCTGCCCCACTGGCTCATCTCCCCGGGGCGATTTGGGGCTCACACCTGGAGCAGCTGGGCAGTCCTGTGGCACGGCTCCCCCCACAGGGGTTTGTGGTCCCGGAGCGCGGTTTGGGGTCCTAGAGCATGGCTTGGTATTGGGGCTCTGGAGCGCAGTTTGGGTTTGGGGTCCCAGAGCACGGTTTGGGTTTGGTCCCAGGTGGATGCAGCTCCATCTTCACCGCTGCCGCACTCCAGGTCCCGGAGCGCAGTTTGGGTTTGGAGTCCCGGAGCACGATTTGGGTTTGGGGGTCCCGGAGCACAGTCTGGGGTCCCGGAGCGCGGTTTGAGGTCCCGGAGCGCGGTTTCTCAGCAGGGGGATTTGGGGGTCCCCATTCACGGCACCCCCCGGTCCCACGTGCTCGCGCTCCCCTGGCCCCGCCCCTCTCCGCCGGCCCCGCCCCGCCGCGCGCGAGCCGGGGAGGGGGCGTGGCCTCGGCACGGGCTCGCGCCGCGGAGGGGCGGGGCGAACCGGACCGGCAGGCGAGTGACGTCACCGCCCCGGCTACTGCGGCGGCGGCCGGGCTGGAGCTGCCGCTTGTCCGCGGGCGGCCCCGGAGCGGCGGCGCGGGCGGGCGGGCAGCCCGCGGGGTTGTTCCTCGGTGCCGCCGCCGCCTCCCCCAATCCCCGGTCCCGGGCAGGACCCGCGGCCCCGGCGCTCGGAGCCGCCGCTCCCCGGGCAGGGCGGGACCGGCGGGGCCGCCCCCGGTGGCGGCGGGCGGGGCCGGCGTTCTTCGCACAAAGCCGTGAGTGCCGCGGAGACCGCACCGGCACCGGCACCGCCCCGATGTGAGCGGGGCATGGCCGCGGGGCATGGCCCGGGGCGGGCGGCGGCGGGCGCGGAGCGCCGGCGCTGAAGATGGAGCCGCGTCCGCCTGGGACCGAGCCCCCGCTGCCCCGGGGGCCGGGACCGGGGCCCGAGCCGGAGCTGGAACCGGAGCCGGAACCGGAGCTGGAACCAGAACCGGAGCCAGAGCTGGACCTGGAACCCGAGCTGGACCTGGAACCGGAGCCGGACCTGGACTTGCAACGGGAACCGGAGCCGGAGCTGGAACCAGAACCGGAGCCAGAGCTGGACCTGGAACCGGAGCCGGACCTGGACTTGCAACGGGAACCGGAGCCGGAGCTGGAACCAGAACCGGAGCTGGAACCAGAACCGGAGCCAATGCTGGACCTAGAACCCGAGCTGGACCTGGAACCGGAGCCGGACCTGGACTTGCAACGGGAACCGGAGCCGGAGCTGGAACCAGAACCGGAGCCAGAGCTGGACCTGTTCCCGGAGCCGGAGCTGGAACAGGAGGAGGCAGATCTGAGCCCGGAGCCCGAGCTGGAGCTGGAGCCGGACCCGGAGCTGGAACAGGAGGCAGAGCTGGGCCCGGAGCTGGATCTGGACCTCTGGGCCCTTGATGCCGCCGCTGCCGGCGCGGGGCCGCCGCCCTGGTGCCCGGGGCAGGCCGGGGGCAGCCCGGGCCCGGAGCGCTCCGCCGAGCCCCCGCCCGAGGAGGAGCCGCGCCTCCGGCCGGTCTTCGACGCCCTGGACCGCGACGGCGATGGCTTCGTGCGTGTGGAGGAGTTCGTGCAGTTCGCCACGGCCTACGGCGCCGAGCAGGTGAGCACCGGGCACCGCACCTGCCCACCGTGGGCCCCGGTGCTGCCTCCGGGCCGGGGCACCGGGGGGGCGACACCGCCTGGTGCCCGGTGGCCCCGCCGCCCCAGGGTGAGGGTGATGGTGGCTTCTGTCCGGGCTGCGGCCCTTGCAGAGCGCCCGTGTCCCCAAGGACAGCGCTGGCATCGCCCCGGGTGAAGGGCACGCTGGCCCGAGCGGCCCCCGCTGCGCCCGGGAGGAGCCGGAGCCGCCGGGAGCCCGCAGCTCTTTGTTCTCCATCGCTGCCGCCTCGGGGCTCGCCTGGGCACGGGGACATCCCGGGCACATCCCGGGGCTGCTCCGTGCCCCCCTTGCCGACCGTGGTCACCCCATAACGGGAGCATCCCTGCCCGTGGCAGCGGCTTGGAGCGAGGGGATCCTTCAGGGCCTTCCCAGCCCAGGCCATTCCCTGGCTCCCTGCTGCCTCGCTTGTCGGGCTCTGACAGCCTCAATGTGCATTTTCCCCTTTGCTGCTGCTCTGTGCCCTGGCCAGCCGGTGTTCCCCTGCAGCAGATCACAGCGATGTAATTTGAAGCTGCCTGGGCTGATCCAAAATGGAGCAAGCTCCGGCAGCGCTCACCAGGGCACGGAGATGGATCTGTTGGTGTTTCATGCATTGGCCTGGGCTGGCATCGCTACCAGGAAAAGAAGATTTATTTTTTTAAGGAACGCAGGTATTGCTGTGAAGTTTCCCTGTGCCTGCCCAGGTCTGCTCTCGTTCTCCATCCCTGGCTGCTGCGCGGGTATTTAAGTGCCATGACAAAGCAAATCATGTGTGAAGGAGGCTTTCGGTGGAGGGGGGCTTTTTATCCCTGTCCTCCTGCTCGAAACACCTCTCAAAGATAAAACAAAGGCATTTATTTCAGAAAAACAGCCCTGCAGAGTGGAGACAGGGAACTTCTTTGTGTTGCTGAGGGGGCACAGTGTGTGCAGGGGGTCTCAAGGTGTGAGCTCAGGTACCTCGGCTACTCCTGCCTGTGCCAGCAGAGAGGTTTTGTTCCTAAATCCTCTCTTCTACCCTGTCCTGTCCTGCCAGGTTCCCTGTGCCGCGGCCGTGTCCCACTGCTGTCCCCAGCAGAGGAGGCAGCAGCAGACAGTCCATGGAGGCTCCTGTGCCACCTCCCTGGGGACTGTGTTCCTCCGTGTCCCTTGGCAGGAGCAGCCCAAGGACGTGGGAAATGGGGACAGGAGGTGGCAGGGACATGGCAGGTGGCTCTGGGGGTGCAGCTCAGCCCAGCAGTGCCCGGTGCTGGCGTGGGGATGGGGCCAGAGCTCCAGAGGGGCCTCACTGAGCCAGGAAAACACCTCAGAGCATGGCCTGGCGTGGGGCTGTGGGCTGCTAAGGTCACTCTGAAGCTCAGGGGGTGTCCCTGGAGTGTTTGTGCCATTGCATGGTGTCCACATGGATCTGGCTGGGAAGGGGCTCTCTGCAGCTCCCTGTTCCCTCCTGCTGAGCACAGCCTGTGCTGCCCTAAAGGATGCTTTGCAAAGCCATTTCTCTTCAGCAGGAGGCTGGCACGGGCAGCTCCTGGCACGCAGGGCAGCTGGGGGCTGAGCACCTTGGGGAGGTTGGTGTGGCAGTGCCTGGGCCAGCAGGTCCTGGGCGCTCCAGGGGACTGGCACAGGAGGAAAGGGGATGCCTGTGTGTGCAGGAGGACTTGGTGTGAGTCTGCAGCTTGGAAAGGACCAGGGCACGCTGAGGGAGGAGGAGAAGGGGTTGGTGATTGTGTCTGTAAGCTCCCAGCAGATCATATTTGTTCCTCTGTGATTACCCAGGCAGCCATCACACCCTGACCCCTCTCTCACAGCACCCCAGTTCTGGTTGTGGCACAACCTTTATTTACACCTTCAGGGTCCCATTTAGTCCCACAAGAATCACAGAGTCCAGCCCCTGGCCCTGCACAGACCCCCCAGCAATCCCACCCTGGGCATCCCTGTCCAAGCACTCCTGGAGCTCTGGCAGCCTCGGGGCTGTGCCCATTCCCTGGGGAGCCTGGGCAGTGCCAGCACCCTCTGGGGATGAACCTTTCCCAAAATCCAGCCTGAGCCCCCTGATGTGTGGACTAATAACGGGAGGAGTTCTGGAGGAGTTCCTTGACCCATTTTTTGTGAAGCAGCTGAACTTGGGCCCAAAGTGGGGCTTCTGGAAAATGGAGCTCAGCTCAGGGGGGAGTTAAAGGGCAGGAACATCCCCAGTGGGTAAAACAGTGCTCAGGGGACTAAATGGGACCCTGAAGGTGTCAATAAAGGTTGTGCCACAACCATGGGTGCTGAGACAGGGGTCGGGGTGTGATGGCTGCCTGGGTAACCACAGAGGGCACTTAATGAGGAACAAATTCCAGCCCCTTGCTGGAGGTGCCTCCTTCCTTTCCTCCTGCCCTGCTGTCCACAGGGGTGGAACAAATGGCTAAATTGAAGCAGGAGCAGCAGCTGATTCCCGAGGCTGGAGAGGGCTGCGGGAGGGGCTGTGTGTGTGTGTATCCACATGGATGAGGAGCTGGAGAGCAGCAAGTGTTGTCTTTAGCGCTCAGTCAAACACCAGAGGCATTCATGGGCTGCTGAGTGAGCACTGTCAGCTCGTTTGGCTGCAACAATTATTAGCTAAATGTCAAAGGGAAGGCACCAGCTGGCGTTTATTCCATAAACACCGTGGAATTGGGGGTTTCTGGTCGGGTGAATTGGGTGTTTTTCTCTCCATGGGGATAAAAAATGGGATTGGGATGGGGTTTTGCTTAAGCAGCTGGGGTGTTGGAGGGCTGATGGGAGAGCTCTGTGGCCGTGCTGCTGGCATGGGGAAGAGATCAGGGCAGAGATAAAGGCAGTTTGTTTTGATCTGCAGAGATAACAGCAGCTGATAGGGATTGAGCTCTTGGCAGTGCCTTCATCTTCCAAGGGGTGAGGGGAGGTGGTGCTGGGGGTGACACCTGAGCCAAGGGAAGGGACAGCCTTGGGATGGTCCCCACAGCCTCTCCCAGGAGGGTGTGTGTCCAACACAGATTGTTTTGCTGCCATGGACCCCTGATATGCTCCATGGATTTACAAACAAGATGTGGGACAGAAAGGTCTTGAGGACAACTTAACTTTCCTTGAGAACCACTTGATTTTTCACCCAAACTCCCTGGACTGCTCCCAAACCACCTGGGAGGCAGCTGCCAGGGGTGCTGTGTTGGTATTGTCTCCTTCCTCCCCCTTTTCCCTGCATTTCTCTGGGATCTGCTGCTCCCTGGAGCCACTGGCTGGGACAGAAGGATGGAGTAAGATTGGCTTAAACAGCGAGCAGGGAGCTGGGGACACACTTGGTGTCACTTTTATGTCACCTTGCAAAGCAGGAGGGGTTGTGTCTTGCACTTCTGGGCGTTGCACAGAACCTAAAGCCATTGTGCAACCACTTTTGGTTTAAATTTTTATTCCAAAATCAAATTTTCCTGTAGCCCTGCATTGTGTCTGGCTGGCTGAGGTGACAGAGCCCAAGGCTCTTCTCCCTGGATTTATTTCCAGCAGGCTCAGAGGAGAATGGATTGTTTGTGAGGCTGAGGACAAGCATCCTGCTGGCACCTTGGGTTGTTTTTCCTTTTCTGTTTTGATCTAACAGACAATTGGAGAAGGAAAAGCCTCTTGCACCACATGATCTCACTGCCTTGGCTCAATTAAGAGAAATCCCAGAGTTTGTCTCACTCACTTCCAGAGGCTCCTGTTCCAAGGGATCTTCAGCCTTTTGTTTTTTTTCCCCTCTGGATGATCAGTTTGAGCTTCATTTCAGTGTGATTTATTTTGCTTTCTTTAACATTTCCATCCCTCAATACCTGTCCTGCCACCACATCAGCTCATCCTCAGCTGAGCTCTCCATATTCAGCCTTTAACTTTCCCTCTGGGGATGGTTCCTCAGGGGTTTTATCAGGTTTTTGTACTTTTCTCAGCCTTTTGGAATGGGGTGCCCAGCCTGAGCTGAGAGCTGCAGAACAAATCCCATTTTGGGGCTGGCAGGGATCACTCCAGCAGCTGCAAAGAATCCTGCACTTGCTTTTTATTTTTGAGTAAAACAATCTGAAAAGCTGGCAGTTATTTCCTGTAATGGAGTCTGGATGGTGTCAAACTGCAGCTTTTTAGAGGTTCCCCCTGTGGTGATGCCAGGCTGCTGTTCCTGCTCCCCTCTGATGGGTCCTGGGGAGGTGGGGATTGGATCCAGGGCTCTCTCCTTCCATCTCCCTTGGCCATGCTGGCCTTGCAGCTGATTGGGGATGTCCTCCCTCTTCCCCTTGGTTTTGTCCCACTTCCCTGTGAAATCTAATGATCTCTGTCATGAGGAAACCCCTTTTTTGTTTTTTGTTTTTCCATTTTCTCATGGTTCTTACCCAGTTTGAGCAGAGGAAATGCTGGTTTTATGAAGAGATTGCTAAAATTACCTCTCATGCTTTCACAGGCCAGTGAGGCTTAAATTGCCTCCAACTGTGCTGCTGCTGCTGCACCTTCCAGAGGCTTTAATTGCTGTTTAACTGCATGGAATATCCTGGCCTGGAAGGAGCAGCAAGTCCAGCTCCTGGAATTTGGTTCCTGCTGTGGAGAGGGGCTGGGATGGCACTGGGGGATGCTCTGGCTGTGCAGGAGGTGCCTGTGGACACCCCTGTGTGCTTTGGAACAACAACAAATCTGGAATATTTTGCTTGCTTTGACCAAGGGCCCAGTTTTTTTTCCCCCAAAGAAAATCATGGCAGGGAATTTGTGGGTTTTGGGAGATTGGGTGGGAGCCCTTTCCTCTCCTCCTCCCTCCTCTCCTCCCTCTTCAAAGGGCTTTCACCACCATCAATAAATAACAGGTCTGTGTGCTCCAGGAGCTCCAAGACAGGAGTTTTTCTTTCTCCTTCAGAGAGGAAAAGGCTTCCAAGCCAACATATTTTGTGTAATTTTGGGCGAGGTGGTGGCTGCTTTGCAAATTCCATTTTCAGCTCACTTGATTCACTTATAAATATCCCAAAAGCCTCCAAGGAAGAGATGATTTCTGTGCTCCTGGGTTTTTTTAGCTGCTTCTGCTTGGGTTTGGCTTTAAGCTCCTGGGAGGCCTCCTGGGAGTGGTGGGGAGGGCTGGGAGCAGTTCAGAGCTGGGCAGAGCTCTGCTGATGTGTTTGTGGCTGGGATCAGATGGAGGGATGCTTGTCCTGGAGGGATGGAGCCTGCAGGACTGTGAATGCTCAAAGGCTGGGTTTGTCTGTGTGGGCTGGCAGGAGGGTGCTGGGGGTAATTTTATCCCAGCTCCCAGTTTATTAAATCAACCTTTTCATTCTGCCTGGTTCCTGCAGGTTGAGAGGGCAGGGAATGTGGAGTGGGGGGTGGATTTTTGGGAGAGGGACTGGGGACAAGGGATGGATTGACAGGACACAGGGAATGGCTGCCACTGCCAGAGGGCAGGGCTGGATGGGATATTGGGAATTAGGAATTGTTCCCTGGGAGGGTGGGCAGGCCCTGGCACAGGGTGCCCAGAGCAGCTGGGGCTGCCCCTGGATCCCTGGCAGTGCCCAAGGCCAGGCTGGGCAGGGCTTGGAGCAGCCTGGGACAGTGGGAGGTGTCCCTGCCATGGCTGGGGTGGCACTGGATGGGATTTAGGGTCCCTTCCAACCCCACCCATGCTGGGATTGGTTTTGATCAAGGTTGGTTGTGTTCCTCTGGAATTGCAGCTCATTCCTGCAAGTGAAGCAGCCCTGGTTACCCAGGGGAAGCCTCAGCCCCACCTCTGCAGAGCTGCCACGTGCTGTGCCACAGGAGCCCCAGCAGCAGCCAAGGGACCATCTGAGGGTTCTCAGGGGTCTGGAAAGACCTTAAAGCCCATCCAGTGCCATGGCAGGGACACCTCCCACTGTCCCAGGCTGCTCCAGTCTCTCCTTGGGCACTGCCAGGGATCCAGGGGCAGCCCCAGCTGCTCTGGGCACCCTGTGCCAGGGCCTGCCCACCCTGCCAGGGCAGAATCTCTCTGTAATATCCAATATAAATCTCTCAGTTCAAACCCATTCCTCCTTGTCCTGTCACTGTCTGCCTGTGTGAAATTCCTTCTCCCTCTCCTTTATAATCCCCTGTAAATACTGAGAGAAGAGAGGTGCATTCACAAGAAGCTTCCTCCCAGGAGCAGAGTATTTCCTGAGGCTGTGATTGATTAAAATTGGATTTGGGTCACCATAATTAACTGGAATATGATAGTGCACCACAAGACAGGGCTCATTTGGAGCTGCTCTTGCCCACAGAGCCCTCTCCCAAAGCATTCCCAGGCTGCTGATAGCATTATGTAACAGCCCAGACAATAATTGATAATCATTACAATTGCCCACAGAATCCCTCTGCTCTTTATTCCTGTTTGACTTTCGTTTGCTGCTCATCATCAGAGGAATGATCTGCTTGGAACCCAGGGGCTTTTTTTTTTTTTTTTTCTTAATTCCTGCCTTTGGAATTTTGCAAAACAAATGACTTCCCTTTAGCCTCAGCTGCTTGGGCAGGGAGAGCTCCTGCTGGGCCACCCTCAGCATCCCCTCTGCCATGGTGCCAACGTTTTCTCTAGGAATGGAGCCTGAACAGCAATGAACCAACATTGTTCCAGCTCTGGGGATCTGCTGGCAGTGAAGCATGGCTTGCTTCTCCCTGTTCCTCATGCCTGGCTCCATCTTTCCATCATTCCTGTGTGGGTTCCCGGCCCTGCTGAGCCCTGGGAGCCCTTCCCTCTGTGTGCTTGTGTGAATTCAGGCACCTGTGGAGAAGGGAGGTACAAAGCTGCCAGACTGGTTCTACTGGGCTGGGAGTCAGGGACAAACTGAGGAGCTCTGGGCTCCATCTCTGCTCCATCACTGCCAGGGCCACCCCTGAAAGGTGTCCCCAGTGCCCCAGCCACATCTTGTGTGAACTCTTCCAGGGATGGGGACCCTCCACTGCCCTGGGCAGCTGTGCCAGGGCCTGACCACCCTTCCATGAAGGAATTTTCCCAATATCCACCCTGATCCTCCCCTGGCACAGCTTGGGGCCATTCCCCCTTGTCCTGTCCCTGTTCCCTGGAGCACAGCCCAACATCCCCCAGCTGTCCCCTCCTGTCAGGAGCTGTGCAGAGCCACAAGGGCCCCCCTGAGCCTCCTTTTCTCCAGGCTGAGCCCCTTCCCAGCTCCCTCAGCCCCTCCTGGTGCTCCAGCCCCTTCCCAGCTCTGTTCCCTCTCCTGGACACCCTCCATCCCCTCAGGGTCTTTGTTCTTGTGAAGGTCCCACCTGGGCACATGTGGGTGATGGGTTTAGATGGGCTTGAGTGAGGTTTTGCCTCCCCAAACTGCTGAAAATGAGAATTGCTGAGGAGTGAGAGCCCTGTTCCCTCCCCTGGACCCTTCCAGGTGTGTTTGGTCAGGAGGGCCCAGAGCAGACCCTGGGGCTGCTCCCAGGCCTTGTCCCCATGTGCAGGTGCCTGTGGACACACAGAGGGACTCTGCCCTTGGGGATTTGTGTGTTTTGTACCTGCAGTGCCTCTCCCAGTGCCAGAAGCATTCCCAGCTCCTTTCAGGGTGCAGTCCATGCTCTGGGTGGTCTCTGGGCTGTTCTGGGTGGGCTCTGAGCTGCTCTCCTGATGAGGTTTTTGGGACATCTGCAGTGCAGCTGTTGCTGAGCCAGCCCAGGGTGCAGGACATGGTGCTCCCCTCATTGTCCCACGTCAGGCAGAGCCCCTAAAGCTCCTCTCAGCTTTCATTGTCCACTTTCAAATCTTGGCCTTTTTCAGTCCCCTTCCCACTCGTGGGGTGGTGCTGGGGCTGATGCTTTAGGTCCAGGCCTGAGGCCTCCCAGCAGAGGCAGGGCTGCAGCCAAAGGGGGAGGAACATCAGGGATCTCCTCAGCTGCTCTCAGAATCACTGATTGTTCATATCCTCGTGTGTCTGTGCTTTGGATCTTCCAATATTTGTGTGTGAAGGGACCTTAAAGCCCACCCAGTGCCACCCCAGCCATGGCAGGGACACCTCCCACTGTCCCAGGTGCTCCCAGCCCTGCCCAGCCTGGCCTTGGGCACTGCCAGGGATCCAGGGGCAGCCCCAGCTGCTCTGGGCACCCTGTGCCAGGGCCTGCCCACCCTGCCAGGGAACAATTCCTAATTCCCAATATCCCATCCAGCCCTGCCCTCTGGCAGTGGGAGCCATTCCCTGTGTCCTGTCAATCCATGCCTTGTCCCCAGTCCCTCTCCAGCTCTCCTGGAGCCCCTTCAGGCCCTGGCAGGGGCTCTGAGGTGTCCCTGGAGCCTTCTCCTCTCCAGGTGAGCACCCCCAGCTCTCCTGGCCTGGCTCCAGAGCAGAGGGGCTCCAGCCCTGGGGCATCTCCATGGCCTCTGGAATGACTCCATGTCCTTGTGCTGGAGGCCTTTGATGTGCTGGTGGCAGCAGACAGCTCCAGGCTGAAAGAGGGCTCTGTATTCACAGGGGAGTCCCAGCTCACATCAGTGGTGCCTGGCAGGAACCTTGTCCTGGGATCCCAAAACTTTCAAGGCCAAGGAGCAGCCCTGAAGGTGCCATGGAGCCATGGCAGTGCCAGCCTGGGCTCCTGCATGGCTCACAGCTCTGCAGGAATGGTCTCTTCTCCCCAAATTTTGGGTTCTGAAGGCTTCCCCTTCCCTGGAGAGCTTTTGCTGGAGCTGGTGTGGGGCAGAGGAAGTTATCAATGGTGCTGTGTGTTGTGGGGGAGGGAGGAGGAGGGGACAGGACAAAGGAGAGCCATGGGGACAATTCCTGCCAGGTGGCACTAGTGCTGTGCTGGATGCTTGGTGTTGGCTCCATGGGGAGAGCAGCTGGAGAGCCCAAATCCCTGTGAGTGGTGGTGGATCCTTCCCTGGCACACAGCTCTCCTGCTTCTGGGGCTGGCCTGGGCTTTTCCTCCAGGGAACTGAGGATGGGAGAGCCTGTCTTGGTGTGAACAGCCAGGTGTCTGCTGAGGGAGGGCAGGAGCCTCCCCTGGAATGGAAAATGGAAAACCCTCCCTCTGAATTATTGTCATTTTGAAATTAAGGGGCTCTCAGACAAAGATATGGGAGCAGGAATAACAGTTCTTTACTAGGAAAACTAAAAATGAATACAAATGCAATAGTACAAAAAGAAAAACCACTGACAGAGTGAGACCATGCCCTGCCCCCTGTGTGTCAGGGGGTGGCACAGCCCCATCCCATGGGGGCTCAGCCCTCCTGCAGTGCCAGCTGTGGCTCTGCTGGAGCAGGGATCCTGCACAAGGGGGGAGTTTTCCTCTGCAGCTCCAGGGCTGCTGGAGATGGGCCTGGGCTCCCTCCGGCCATGCAGGGCAGCAGAAGCTGCTCCTCTGGCAATGCACTGGGCAAAGGCTGCTGGGCTGTGCCAGGCTCACATTGGATCCAGGTAGGAATGCTTGGCTCCTGCCCTGGGCAATGCAGCATCTCCCCATGGGATGCTGGAATTGGATCAGCCCTGCAGGGACACTCAGTGGCCATGGACAGCAGAGATCTCCTGCAGGGAGGATTGGCTGGGGGAGAGATAAAGAGAAAACTGCCCATGGACAGCAGAGAACTGCCCCAGCTCTGACAGATTAAATAGAATAAACACCCCCAGCCTCACCTTCCAGCCTGAGACAGACCCCAGTGGGTCAGGGATGGGGCTCCAGCACTGCTCATGGCGTGGCCTTGGTCCAGGCACTTTATTCCTGATTTTGGTCAGGATTTTTCCCTCTCTATGGAGAAAACTTCTCTTAAAGCAGGGAATGGTGGAGGCTGTTGGGAGACTTCTCCCATCCAGCTCCTTGCATTGCCACAGCAAATCCCCTTTTCCCAGGAATGCCAGAGTGACCAAAGTGCCTTTGCTCCCTGTTCCCACATTCTGTGATCCTGTTGAAGCTGAAGCACTGAGGGACAGTGGTTTTTGCTGGGAATTTGTGTGCTGGGCACACAAGCATGAATTCCTGAGTTCCTTTGTGTGTCCTGGTGTGTCCCAGCTCTGCATGGCATGGGCTGGTGACAGCTCTGGGGATGTCCTGTGTCCTGTCAGTGTCCCAAGGGGGGTTACAGCTTTGTTTCCAGGCTGTTTCCCTGTTTGGCAGCATGGTGAACAGCCTCAGAGCACCCCAATTTATTTATTTTTAATATTCTTTTTAATAACACATTGTAGATTTCCAGAAGAAAGAGCTCCCGTTCCCTCTGTGCAGTGTCCCGTGGTGAAATGCCAGGGCTGTTGTGTTGTGTTTGAGTCACTGCTGCTGCTGGAAGGGCTCCTCAGCCTGTTCCTGCTTCCTCCTGTCCCCTGAGGAGGAGGAGAGGCAGAGGAGCTGCTGTGGGAGCTGCGTCATCTGGCAGGGCCTGGCTGTGGAAAATCCATCTGCCAGAGAGCAGGGGGAGCTGGGCTCCAGCAGGATGTGCACAACTCCAGAGCCCAAAGCCTTTAGAGAGAAGCAGCTGCTGGGGGCAGGGAGCAAAGGGTGAGGCTGCTGTGGGCACAGGGGCTGCTCTGCCATCCCATATCCCAAACAAACACAGCACAAAATCCCCAGCAAACACAGAAAGCAGGGGCTCTGCTTGGAGAATTCTGCACTGAAAGTCCCTGATGGGGGAGTGACAGCCAGCCCCAGCCTGGCTGGAGAGGCTGCTGGGGATGTCCTGTGTCCTGTCAGTGTCCCAGGGCTGCCCTTGGCTGGCCAGGGATGAAGAGGCAGCTGTTGGCTCCCTTTTGCCTGGCCATATTCCCTGTTTTTCCAAGGGAGTGGCTGTTCTTCACCCTGCTCACTGGGTGTGTGTGTGTGTGAGGAGTTTACAGCTGGGGGGAAAACCAAAATTTGGATATCCTTGTGGAATTTTTTCCCTGTGCTTGCTGCATGGATGCAGCAACCAGCTAGTCCTCTGTGGCTGCTTGGAGCTTTGGGACCACTGTCCTGGCAGGGAGGGTGCACAGAGCAGAGCAGGGTTTGTGGAACCTTCCCTGAAGGGTCCATGGGGAATTTTGGAAGCTTTGGTTCTGAACAGGAGCGTGCTGGAGGTCTGGGTGTGCAATAGGGGAGTTCTGGACACCTTGGTTTGGAGCAGGAGGGTCCTTGGTGTGCAGCAGGGAATTCTCCTGTGCCCTGAGCTGCTCCTCCAGGCTGTGTGAGCACCATCCCATGGTGGCACCATGGCTGAGGGAGGTGGCACAGAGCTGGGTCCCTGTGCAGGGCAGGCCTTGCCTGCCAGCCTGGCACACACCTGCAGAGCCATGGAGCAGATCCAGGCTCTGCCCTGCCTGGGGAGTGCCATGGGCTCTTTGCTTGCTGTGCTGATGCCTTCATGCCCAGAGCTTCCAGTCCCTCAGGTCCTGGGCTTCCCAAACTATGCATGGCATCTCAGCCTCCTCTCCCTTGCTCCAGGACTCTCCTCTGAGCCTTTGATCCCTCCTGGGCTCCTTTTCCCTCTCTGGCAGTCTGCTGTGTGTCCTTCACACAAACAGCCCTTTCTGGAGCTGCCTGAGGAGGTGCCAAAGGGAGGGGAATAACCTGAAGCAGCTCTAAAAAAGAAATGACTCTTTATGCTTTGCTGGGCTCTGGTTCAGGCTTGTTTGTGGTACAATAAGCTCAGTTTTGCCAGGGTGACAGACACAGCAGGGCTGGGCCAGGCAGGTTCCTTCTGTCCTGCTCAGCTGCTGCTGTTTGCACCTCCAGCTCCCTGTGTCCCCCAGAATCCCAGCATTTACAGCTGAGAGCAGCAGCTCCCTGCCCCAGCACAGGAGGGACCTGGAGCTGCTGAGAGAGCCCAGGGGAGCCCCAGGGCTGGAGCCCCTCTGGAGCCAGGCTGGGAGAGCTGGGGGTGCTCACCTGGAGAGGAGAAGGCTCCAGGGACACCTCAGAGCCCCTTGCAGGGCCTGAAGGGGCTCCAGGAGAGCTGGAGAGGGACTGGGGACAAGGGAAGGAGGGACAGGACACAGGGAATGGCTGCCACTGCCAGAGGGCAGGGCTGGATGGGATATTGGGAATTAGGAATTGTTCCCTGTGAGGGTGGGCAGGCCCTGGCACAGGGTGCCCAGAGCAGCTGGGGCTGCCCCTGGATCCCTGGCAGTGCCCAAGGCCAGGCTGGGCAGGGCTTGGAGCACCTGGGACAGTGGGAGGTGTCCCTGCCATGGCAGGGGTGGCACTGGATGGGATTTAAGGTCCCTTCCCACACAGATAATTCAGTGATTCTCTGGCTGTAATCCATGGATCAGTTACAGCCTGTACATTGTGCTGTGGGAGGGTGAGTGTGCCAGGCCATGATTCAGTCTGGGATGTGCCATGGGTGTTTTGTGCTGCTTTCCAACCTGGAGGGGAGCACAGGGAAGCAAACCCCAGAAATCCTGGATTCACACACTTAGAAATGCTGGATTTCTGAGCCTGGGCAGCCTGTGGAACCCAACAGCTCCATCACAGGAATGCCTGTGTTTGCTGCAGGGAGCTTTGCCACAGCAGGCAAACATTCAGCATCTTCAAATGCCTCATCCTTGGTATGTGACCTCCTGGGGTGTTTGATTGTCTTGGGGTTTTTTTTGTTTTTTTGTTCAGATCAGCTCCAAACCCTGGGCAGGCTCCTGTCCCTGTTCTGCAGGGGTTCAGCCCGGGGTGGCTCTGTGGTGGCACTGGGCTCTGTCCCCAGGGTGGCTCCACCCAGGTGTGTGTTTCACCTGAGCAGCAGCCAGGCTCTAAACCTTTTCTTCTTTCTTGATTTAACCCTGCCTCCTGCCCCTGAGCCGTGTTTGGAAGGGTGAGAACAGGTTTCCCTTGTCATCAGAGGAACAGAAACTAGAAACAAAGGCTTGGAGGGTGGAGGAAGAACCCTCTTGAAGTTCATTAAACAAATAAATGTTTAGAGCAGAGCATGGTGGCTGCTGAAGCCTTTGAGCACTTAGGGAGCGACAGGAAATCTGGAACACTTGAGACAAACAATTAAATTTGGATTAAAACCATCTCAGCGTAACTTATATTCCTGTTAATGTTTCCAAACCATCCTTGAAGTTGTTTGTTTAAATACGTTTTTATGCTTCAGTGGCAACAATTGAGGGATAATTTGGAAATGTCACATTTGGCATTTGAGAACACACTTAAATACCACAAACTGAGGCTCCTGGAGCCCTGCTGAGCATGGAGGTGTTCCTGCCTCCAGACATCCATGGAGCTGCTGGGGTCAGTCCAGAAAGCTCCTGTACAGAGCAGAGGAATTTCTACCAGCAGGGAAAATCTCGTGTTTCTGTGATTGAGATGACCCCAAGGTGTTGGAAAGTCTCTTTTTCCCAGCCCCTTGACTGAAGAAGAAGTTGAGATTCCTCAGTTCTGCTCTCCAAGGTTGTTTATTTTCTCTTATCTGTTCCATTCTTTCTCTGACCTGCTGAGATCTGTCCTGCAGGTCGGGTTGTGGCACCCTGACCACCCTTGGGTGGTGTTGGCTTTTTATACCAAAAACTACCTGTACTTTATTTACAATAATTTTCCAGTACCTATCACCTATGTTAGACAGTCTGTCTCTAAACCAATCCAGAAGTGGCACCATCCCAGCAGAAGATGGAGGACAAGAAGAAGAAGGACAGGACACACCCAGATTCCTCCATCTTGCCTCTTGAACCCCCATTCCAAATCCCCAAAATTCTACTTTTTCACCCTGTGACAAATTCACTATCATTCTACTCAGACTCTTGTGGCTTGTAAATCTTCACATAAAGTTGGGAGTTGTTTTCATGGGCTAAAATCAAAGCCAAAGATGTTTTTGGTGTTTCTGACTCCATGCCAAGGTCTCTGAGCCCCCTGCCAGAGTCTTGAGTCCTCCAGGGCAGCCAGAGGAATGTCCTGGGTTCCAACAGGAAAATACCCCAAAATTCCAGGTGTGAGTGCTGCAGGTGGAGGAGATCTCCACAGTTCAGCTGCAGGCTCTGCTCTGGGGCCTGGCTGGGTCTGTTTGTCCTGGTTTCTCGTGGCTGTGGGCAGGAAGGATGTGGGTCCTCAGGTTTCTTTGGCTGCCAGCTCTGTGAAACACATTCTGGCTTTTTTTTCCTGCTTCCTGGTGAATTTGGAGTGTTTGAAGGAAAGTCTCCTCTGCAGGCTCCTGATGAGTGGGGGGATCTGGTCCTCAGCATCAGCTTTGGGTTGGTTCTGGCTCACAGCTGGCTTGGAAATATCTTCCTCCCCCTTCCAAAAGGGGAAGAGAGGAGTTTGGTGGGGAGGGAATTTTCTGCTGTCCATTCTGTATTTTCATCTCTCCACTCTGGTATTCCCTGCAGAAGGAGCCTGGGAAAGGCTTTGGGGCAAGACTGGGGGAGAAACTGCCCCAAGGAGGTGATGAACAGCAAAAGCTGTGGCAGGCTGAGGAGCTTTTCTCTTGGATTCCTGGGAAAAGGAGGATTTGTTAGGCAAGAGGGTTTGTGAGCCAAGGATCTCTTCCTGGGAAGAGGATCTGGCTTCCCCTTGGGAACTTGCTCACTTTGTTCATTCTGTCTTGGTTTGTGGGTGATCTCTCTCCCATTCCTCTGCTTTTAATACTTGCAGGTTTATCCTTACCATAATTATTCCTGTGTTTAGACACAGGAGGTTTATTCCCCTTCTACTTTAAATAGGAGCTTTGATTATTTCTTCTGTGGCAGGAAAAGATGAGAACAAACCAGGCTGGGGCTTTCTTTGTCTCCTGCTCAGGAAGGTGTCTGGATCCTGCAGTGCTGGAGCCTGGGGATGAGGGGATGGGAGGGATGAAGGGATGGGAGGGATGAAGGGATGGGAGGCATGAGCTGATCTCTGGGCCAGGTTAGGGAGGGATGTTGCAGAAAACATCTTCACCAGGCTTGCTTGTGGTGGACCTTTAAACAGAGACTGAGCAGGCTGGATCTGCCTGCTGAGCTCCTCCTGGAGCTTTGGGAAAGGCTGGGAAAGCAAAATCCTGGCAGCAGCCCTGGGTCAGCACTGCCACTTGTGAAATAAATAATGCAGTTCTTGCACTGCTTACTCACAATTGGCCGGGGCTGCTCCCTGCAATGAGATCCTCCCCTCGGGGGTGTTTTAAAGGTTACTTAATTAGGTGTAATTGCAGCAGAATAGAAACGTGCTTTGAGGTTCTGAGTGCTCCTGGAGTGCCAGCTCCTTCAGGCAGATGCTGTGAGCAGGGCTGGAGCCAGGGCTGTCAGCCTCCCCCTGGGCCTGCCTGTTTATGGTGATGAAGCCACAGGAGTGGAGGCCTGGGAGGCTGTTCCTGGCTTTGGGAATGGTGCAGCTGTGCTTCCCATCCCTGCAGCAGCCTGGGGAGCTGTGCTCACCCTGTCAGGCTGGTAATGCTCCCTCAGCAGCCAGCACAGGGCATGGATGTGCTCTGACCCCACAGAAATGCTGCCTTAGCAGGGATCAGAGCATTGCAGCTGATCCCACTGCAGCCCATGGGTTCAGGGGATCTGAGGAGAGCTCTGTGGGACAGCTGGGTCTTTGGCACAGCCCCTTTGGTTTGGCTGCAGGAGCTTCAGCAGTTCCAGCCCCTTTCCCAAAGGTGAAAAAAGGATTCTCTGCCTTCTGTCATCAGCATTGAAAAATATTGCACATTTTTCTTTGAAAGGATTGCTTTAGCCCTGAGAGGCAAGGTGGGTTTTTAGGGAGCTTTGGCTCATCCCTTGTGTTAAACACAGAGGGTGGAGGTGCTGCATCCACCTTTGTGTAACCATGAGAGAGAGGTTTTTACAGGGTGTTCTCACTCAGGTGAATTCCTGTGGGCCCCACACCTGCCTGAGCAGGGAGGAGAGCAGCTGCTGTGAGCCTCCCTCCTTTGTAGTGCTCAAAATCCCTCAGTTTGGCACTCCTGCCAATGCAGTGCTCGTCCTCCCCTCTGCCTGAGCTCAGGGATTGTCTCACAATGCAGAGATACAGGATGTTCAGAGCAGAACTGGCCTTCTGGCAGGCAGGGGAGAGGAATTAAACTTACATGAGAAGTGCTTGGATTTTCATGTCCTGCCACAGCCAAGCAAGACACCAGGACCTTTTTCCTTTTTTTCCTTTTTTTTTCTTTTTTTCCTGTTTCCCCCCCTTTTTCCCCCCTTTTTCCCCCCCTTCCCCCCCTTTTTCCCCCCTTTTCCCTCTTCTTTCCCCCTTCTTTCCCTCCTTTTCCCCCCCCTTTTCCCTCCTTTTTCCCCTTTTTTCCTCCCTTTTCCTCCCTTCCCCCCCTTTTCCCTCTTCCTTTCCCCCCCTTTCCTTTCCCCCCCTTTCCTTTTCCCCTTTCCTTTCCCCCCTTTTCTTCCCCCCCTTCCTTTCCCCACCTTCCTTTCCCCCCTTCCTTTCCCCTTTTTTCCTTTTCCCTCCCCATTTGCTTGGGTATTTTGAGGTCTGTATCAGGAATCTGTCAGTGCTCATTCCTCCCCTTTGCCCCCAGACTCTGTAGATTAAAGCATCCCTGAGGGTTGATTTTATTCCCAGGGCAGGACGTGGAAGGACCAACCCTGTGAGCCCCCCCATGATTTGATGCTCTGAGCTCCACCAGCCCTTCTTGGGGGGCTGCTGTGGCCACTAGAAATCCCCCACCCCCTTCCCCCTCCAAAGAATGCATTTTTGGGATCTGCTTCAGCCCTGATCTCTGCCAGGATATGGGTGAAAGCTGCTGGCAGGCTCAGGGCTTGCAGGGGGTGTTGGCTGCCCAGAATTCCCTCAGGGATCACACCTGAAACAAGCCCAGTGGATATTCTGTCCTGCTGAGTCCATCTGGGGTGTGCTGCAGGCATGCAGCATCCCTAAGGATGGAGAGGAGAGGCCCAGAGCTTCCTTTTCCTTCTCTAAACAGGGAATTCACAGCTGGGGAATCCTTCACCTCCCTGGGAAACTCCACTGCCAAGGCTTTGTGTGTGAGCTGGAATGTGGAGCTGTCACTGCTGGAGCTCAGGGTCATTTGCTGAGCTGAGTTCAGTGCATCAAAGCAAGGAAACTCTTTTTGTGCTGTGAGGGCCCCATGGGATCACAGTGTGGGCTCTGAATCCTTGGCTTTGGGGGTGGAGCAGCCTGGAGTGTGCACAGGATGCAGGGGTGTGGGATGGGGATGCTGCAAGGACTCCTTGTGGTGCTGTTGAGGTGCCAGGTGACCTCCCCTCCTTGTCCCCACCTGCCCCATGTCCTGTTCCAGGAGGAATCCCCTGGTCTGGGCTGTGTCCCTGGCACAGGGGTGACCAGATGCCGCCCCCTGTCACAGGCATATTTTATGAAAAATCCTTTTGCCAGGACTTTTTCTCCTGAGAAGCTGAGAGGCCTCAGAAATGAAATATAAACAATGATTATCTGCTGCTGTGGAATGTGGCAGGTGCATCTTTGATTGGTCTCATGTGAATCGTTTCTACTTGATGACCAATCCCAGTCCAGCTGTGTTGGGACTCTGATCAGTCACAAGATTTTCTCATTCTTTTCCTTGCTAGCCTAGTGATGAAATCCTTTTTTTCTATTCTTTAGTATAGTTTTAATATATAAATCTATAATTTATAGTATATTAATAATAATATATAAATCTATAATAATATATAGATTTATATGTTATATATATAATTAATATATTATATATTATAGATTTATATATTAAATCTATAATATATACTATATATTATATTATCATATAATACATAATAAAATAATATATATTATTTTATATATATTATAATATATATATTTATATAATATATAACATATAATATATATTATATTATATTATTATATATTAAAATATAATATATATAATAATTTATATTATATTATATTATATTATATTATATTATATTATATTATATTATATTATATTATATTATATTATATTATATTATATTATATTATATTATATTATATTATATTATATTATGGGGGGGCATATGGGGGGTGGCATCTGCCAAGGGGGCTCTGGTCACCCCTGTGCCAGGGACACAGTCCAGACCAGGGGATTCCTCCTGGAAAAGGACATGGGGCAGGTGGGGACAAGGAGGGGAGGTCACCTGGCACCTCAAATCTATAATATATAAGGAATCTATAATATATAATTAATATATAAAATAAATATATGTGTTTATTTCTATATAAATATAGAAATAAATATATCTAATATATATCATAAAATAATCAGCCTTCTGAAACATGGAGTCAAGATTCTCATCTCTTCCTTGCTCCTGGGGACCCTCAGACACCACCACAGCCCCCAGTTGTGCTCCTGCTGCTGAGGCTGTGCTCAGCTCCAGGCAGCCTGGCTGGCTTCAAGCAGTTTAAAGCTCTCACTTTCCAGCAGGATTTAAGTCAGCTGCTTAAACCACCTCATCCTCTTTCACTCTTTAATGCTCTGTGTTTCAGCTGCTCGGGCTCCAAGGAGGGTTTGTGACCAGCCACAGACACACACAGGAAGCAAACCCTTTATTTGGAGTATTTCTTGCTGGCCAAAAGCAGGACTGTGGCTTCTGTCTTGTGGCTTGAGCTCGGTGTTCAGCTTGGTGGAGGGTTCCTGTTGGTGCTGTGCCAGGAGGAGAGTGCTGGGAGCTGCTGTGCTCAGGCTTCAGCTGAAACCTCAAATCTGGGAGCTCAGAGCTGCTCACATTTACTGCATGCACCTAAAGCAGTTTGAGCCTCAGTGCTGTGGTTTTCCCAGCTGCCCTGGTGAGGTACTGGGTTTAGCCCAGTCATCAAAATGAACAAATGAAGAAAACAATCCCAGATTGCTCCAAGCCCTGTCCAGCCTGGCCCTGGGCACTGCCAGGGATCCAGGGGCAGCCCCAGCTGCTCTGGGCACCCTGTGCCAGGGCCTGCCCACCCTCACAGGGAACAATTCCTAATTCCCAATATCCCATCCAGCCCTGCCCTCTGGCAGTGGGAGCCATTCCCTGTGTCCTGTCCCTCCATGCCTTGTCCCCAGCCCCTCTCCAGCTCTCCTGGAGCCCCTTCAGGCCCTGCAAGGGGCTCTGAGGTGTCCCTGGAGCCTTCTCCTCTCCAGGGGAGCAGAGGAGGCAGCTCCCTGAGCCTGGCTCCAGCCCTTGGCTTGGAGTGTCTCAGTGGCTCCTCTGGATTCCCACATGGCCCAGGCAGGCAGGGCTGGGCTCTCAGGGCTCAGGCAGCCCCAGGCCCCTGAGCCTGCAGCCTCCTGGCAGAGATGGCTGGAAAAGCCTGTGTGCCTTCCTGAGTGCCCTGCAATAACAAATCAGGAACTTATTTAGGATTCCCCAGCTCCCTCCAGAGATATCCTCACAGGGAACAATTCCTAATTCCCAATATCCCATCCATCCCTGCCCTCTGGCAGTGGGAGCCATTCCCTGTGTCCTGTCCCTCCATGCCTTGTCCCCAGTCCCTCTCCAGCTCTCCTGGAGCCCCTTCAGGCCCTGCAAGGGGCTCTGAGGTGTCCCTGGAGCCTTCTCCTCTCCAAGTGAGCACCCCCAGCTCTCCCAGCCTGGCTCCAGAGGGGCTCCAGCTCCATTGCTGGGTGATGCTTGGTGAGAGGAGGAGTCCAGGGGCTGTGGGGACCAGGCAGGCACAGCAAATATTCTTGTTTTCTGTCTGGGGGTTCTTTGGAGTGTCAGCAGCCACTCACCTCAGCCTGGGGTGGTGTCTCAAGGGATAATGGTGATTTTAAGCCTGGCCAGCAAATCCAGGCAGGTTTGAATCAGCACAGACTGATCCAGCTTCTTCACTCTGTGCCTTTTGTTGTTTGCATTCATGATGTCTGGGTTGGGAAGTTTTCAGAACCATTTCTCCTCATTTCCCCCTGCCCACAGCCCAATTTAAATACCTTTTTGGTTTTTCTCTTTTGCATAGGGCAGATACCTCCCTGTGTGTCCTGCCTGAGCTCTGGGTGGGTGAGGTGCCCTGCTGTGCCATTGGCACCAGGGGCTGAAGCCCTCTGTGGTCCTGAGGAGCTGAAAACCACAGAAACTGCAATTTAGAGTGTGTCATGCTAATCCCTTATAGGCTTATCAAGTCTGATTAAATGTCACTTGCCTTTCTGTTATCTCTGTACCCAGATAACAAATTAAGTGACAGCTTCATCCAGGCAGCTGCCAGATGCATTAACTGGAACTGACACATTCCTATGAGTTGTTTTTATTAGTCTCAAATACCTTTGTTTAACATACAAGAAACCTGACTCACCCAAGATGATGAGTGCCATGTGAGTTTAGGAGGTCTGTCTGCCAAAAAAGAGTGCTCTAGAAAACTGGAGAAGGTGTTTGTGTTGTCTTCTCCCATTCACAGAATCTCAGGTGAGCTTGGAAAGAGCTCTGAGATCTTCAGGTCCAACCTGTGACCCATCCCTGCCTTGCCACCAGCCCTGAGTGCCACTTCCAGCCTTTCCTTGGACACCTGCAGGGATGGGGACTCCCAACCTCTCTGGGCAGCCCCTGGCAATGCCAGACCAGCCTTTCTGGGGAGAAAGAAAGAAGAAAGGAGGAAATTGCTCCTGGTGTCCAGCTTGAGCTGGAGGCAGTTGGCAGGTGGGCACAGCAGTGCCCTGGGGGTTTGGGTTTCCTCTCGTGGCACTCCCACAGAGGCACAGCCTGAAATTCAGTGACAGGACCAGGGAACAGCTGGAGCTGGGCCAGGGCAGGTTTAGGTTGGAGATCAGGAAAGGTTCTTCCCCCAGAGGGTGCTGGCACTGCCCAGGCTCCCCAGGGAATGGGCACAGCCCCGAGGCTGCCAGAGCTCCAGGAGAGCTTGGACAATGATCTCAGGGATGCCCAGGGTGGGAGTGTTGGGGTGTCTGTGCCAGGGCTTGGACTGGATGATCCCTGGGGGTCCCTTCCCACTCAGGATATTCTGTGATTCCATGTTTTATGGTCTCAGCCCTGTGGGTTCCTGCCAGTGGAATTTTTGCTGTTCCTGTGGGAATGTGGGATGGCCAAAGCACGTGGAGCCGTGGGTGAACAGCTCTGAGTGTGCTGTAGATGTGATTTTCCTTTAGAAACACATAGCTGGCTTTCAGAAAACAAAAAAGAGCTCAAAGCAACTCCCCAGTGCTGCTACAGGGTGAGCAGGGCAGCTCTGAGCTCCATGGGCTGAGTCTCCTTTGAGACCTGTGTGAGAGGAGAGGTTTGGAGAGGTTTGGTGATTAACCAGCTCCTTCCCCAGAACAAACTGAAACCCCAAACTGAAACTGCACAAATGCAGCCCTGGATACTCCCTCCTGTGCATGAGGAAGAGGAGGAGGATGTGCCCAGGTGAGGGCAGCTCTGTGGGCAGCTCTGCAGTATGGAGCTCACCTCTCACCTCCCCAGCTTCCTCCTGGGATTGTTCCTCAGCTGAAGGATGTGCTGCAAAATTAGTCAAAGGTGCCTCAAAAGCTCTTAAAACCAGGGATAAATGTCTGGTTCAGCTTGAGAAGCATCTGGTGTAAAGGATTTTCTGCTCATGGCAGAAGGAAGGAAGGACCCAAATGCACCTTTTTGAGAGCCTTTGGGCCCTGTGGTTGTGCCCTTTTCCCATTCTCTTTGAACAGCCCAGACCATGCTCAGCAGGTCTCAGAGTGCCCCTTGCTGCAGCACCCCCATCCCAACCCTGGCCTGCTGTGATTCCCCTCCCCCCCAGGCATTGTCTAATTGGAAAATGTTTCAATTATACGGCCTAAATTTGTAACATGGAGCAGTTCATTATCACCAAATCCCCTTAATTGGGCCCTCCTACCAGGCAGCCTATTACAGAGTTTCCCAATTAAGACAGGACCTCTTTAAAACCCATAAAAATAAACAAATCCCTGGCAAAGCAGGTCCATGTTACAGGAGACACTGCCTGAAATGCTGCTTCAAGGCTAAACAAGAGTTTCAACACCAACCCAGTCCTAATTAACCCCTTTGTTCTGATTACTTATGTTCCCTTCAAGGAGAACAGACACAGGTTGGGGTCAGCTCAAGAAATTCACTCTTATTTTCTCAAATCTTTCTGATTAAGAGGAAAAAGTTGGTTGCAAGGTGTTTCTGTGCTGGAAGCTGCTGTTTCCTGTAAGGATTCCATAGGTAACTCTGCTTTTTTTGGTTGCAGGTAAAGGACCTAACAAAATACCTGGATCCCAGTGGATTGGGAGTTATCAGCTTTGAAGATTTCCATCGGGGCATCAGAGCCATCAGAAATGGAGGTGAGCTTCCTGCTGTGCTCTGAGTGAGGATGGGAACTGGCCAAATTTAACACCATGGTTGAGCTGAGGAGATTGTTCCAAGAGAAGGAAAACCTTGGGGAAAACCATCTGGGTTTGGTTTTCTGAGAGTTCCTGCTCTGTGCTGGGTGGAGGGGAAGGGGAGGAGGTTTGGGGGCATTTAATAGGGGTTGAAAAAGGTGGTAGAGCAGTCGTGGTGGTGGTTCCATGTTTTGTTGTTCATCAGGAAAGTTCCTTCCTACAAAGAAACATCACAGGGAAATCATTTCCTCCTGGCTGGGTGTCTCTCACCTGTGTTTTTGGGGGTTCTTGCCCTGGTGGAGTGCCTGCCATGCTGCTGGAGGTGTCTGGGAGCTGCTGGCTGTGACATCTTCCAAACACTGGCACTGAGCATGGAATGGTTTGGGTTGGAAGGGCCTTAACACTCAGCTCATACCACCCATGGACAGGGCATCTTCCACTGGAAAGGAAATCACCATGCATTTACCAATTTACTGATGGATTTACCAATGCATTTATAACCTTCACTCTGAGTGTTTGGAGGATCAACACGCTCAGATGGTTTTTAGCAAGCAGCACATGAAACCAGAGCTTTGAACTCCCTGGCTGGAGTCAGGATGATCTTCCAACAGGCAATGCCAATCCCCACCTGGCTCCTGAGGGCTTCCTGCAAGTGCTTCCAGAGCAGCAGTTTGGTGAAATGTGAAGTGTATTTTTGGGTGGTTGCCATTTGAACCCCTTTGCTGCAGAAAAGGGTTTTTTTTCAGGTGTTTTTTTCAGTTTGGGATTTCTCTCAGAGTGCCAGAGGGTCATTTTGGGCCAGGCACGTTGTTATGGACAGGGTGTGAGAAATCTGGGAATCTCCTTGCGAGCAGCTGGAGTTCTGATGTGCAAATGTGAATTATCATCCTTGCACAAGAGTCAGCTCTGCTCAGAGATGCTTATCTGGGATCCCAGCCCTGCTGCCAGCCCTGCCCATGGAGTGTGCTGCAAGGGTGGAAAGAACCACCCTTCCCATACAAACTGTGCTGTTCCAGGAGTAAAAACCCCTCAAAGCAGTTTTCTCCTGTTCTTCTGTCAGTTGTCCATTCCTCTTCCTTCTCCCCAGTTCCACCCCCACTTTATTTATTTCTTTATTTACTGCAAGGGTGCTGAGGCCCTGGCACAGGGTGCTCAGAGCAGCTGGGGCTGCCCCTGGATCCCTGGCAGTGCCCAAGGCCAGGCTGGGCAGGGCTGGGAGCAGCCTGGGACAGTGGAAGGTGTTGGAGTTGAAATGGGATTCAAAAGTTACCCAAAATGGAGTAAGAGGTGCCCAAATGCTGCAAAAATGCAGCTGCAGAAAAGGTGATTGTGGGATTGGGACTCTCCAGACTTTGGGCTCCTCTTACTTAGAGCCTTGGAAGCACAGAATATCCTGAACTGGAAAGGACTGAGGGGAGGACCCAGTCCCACTCCTGCCCTGCACAGACCCCACAACAATCCCACCCTGGCATCCCTGGCAGTGCTGTCCAAACCCTTGGGGCTTTGAGCTCCCTTGCCACCCAAACCCCTCCAGGATGATTTGAGCTCAGGGCTGCAGTGTTTCATGGCAGCTCCCAAGTTTCCTGAGCAATTCCCAGCTGCCAGGAAGCAGGAGGAGCTGCAGCACACTATTAATTTGTAATAAATTGCCATTGGAGTAGAGCATTTGTGAAAGCCCAGGCTCATGTTTCTCCTCAATAATTCATCCCTTTGGTGTTGTGTTCTATTAATTGAATGGGAAAAGCAGATCCAGGCAAAGCTTTTAGGGGCTCTATTTATTAAATTTGAAAGAGATTGATATGTGTTTATTACAGTGGTTAGGAAGGGCTGAGCTCTCTAACAGCACATGGCATTAAATGGTTATAAAAGAAGCCCAGGGCAGGGAGCAGAGGAGGTTCTTTGAGTCTCACAGCTGAGCACTGCTCACATTGAAGCCACCTGAAGGATTTGCTGCTGCTTTTTAGACAGTCAATATTGATCATCCCTTTGTAACCAAAGCAGAGGTCATGCTGCTGCTGGGTGTGCCTTTTAACAAGGTTTGTTAATTAGCTGGACCTATTTTTAGTCAGGGAATGCTCTGCTGGATTTCTTGGTGCTCTGTAATTCTTGGGTCAGTTATAGAAGAGAGAGCTGGTGTCAGCTTGGACCTTTTGGTGTCTGTGTTAATGCAGGGTTTATTTCTGAGGATGTCCCACTCTTCTCTGCCTCTCTCCTCTCTGGGAGGAGATTTCCTGGG